>NC_136427.1:267891217-268438717 GCF_052849685.1 Lactuca virosa
CCTCAGACGATGGTCACGACATGGAATGGGGAGTTCCATGACGCGACGATGGAGGAATCCGCGATTATCTTGTTCTGGTGAGTTCACATCGTGACCAAGGAGGGTTCACATTGTGGTGTCTGCTATTTGAGTTGTCCGTGACCGAGTTGGTTGAGTTGGTGCGTGACCGAGTTTGGATCGGGCTGAGTACATTCTTATGATGTGACCAAGGGTTGGTCACGATGTGAGGGCCAATTGTTTGTATTGTTGGCTATTAAATTTGACTTTGACCAATGAGTTTTTAACATGGTTGACTTTTGGTAAAATTGTTGGATTTAGGATATAGGATAAGGTTGGACCTTGTATGATTTGATAGGTGTGTTGTAGCACCAGTTACGTTGCAGTGAGCTGTAGTTTAGCTGACTTTGTGAGTCAGGTTAGTTTTCACACTATATTGTGTAGGATGGTTGTTGTCTTTATGATTCTTGCATTGGTACGCTGGGCTGGGCCTCTTTGCATGTTGGGTTGGGCCAGTTTGCATGTTGGGATAGGCCCAAATGTATTATGTGATGGGGCCACATGTATGCAGGACTGGGCCTGTTTGTATGATGGGTTGGGCCAGATTGTATTTTAGGTTGGGACCGTTACTATGTGTTGGGACCAATATGTGGGCTGGGACCATTTATATGTATGGTATGTAGTATTTTGGGGAACTCACTAAGCTTTGAGCTTATGGTTTTGGTTTAAACATTTTCAGGTACTTCAGGTTCCAAAGGGAAGAGTCCGACTAAGGAATTGATAATATTTATACTATGATTGGTTTAGAACAATTGGTTATATCTTTTGGGCGTTTGAAAAATGAAAAATTTTACTACTATTTTTGGGAAGTTACAAGTTGGTATATGATCCTTGGTTTGAGGGATTCGGGAACACTTTCAAGTGTGTCTGAACTCAAGTAAGTGACTCCCATAATACCCATACATGTTGTTATGTTTTGTATGCTAGAAGTTAGCATGAGGATATATTCAGGGTTGCATGCTAGAATGCCTATTAGGAGAGATGCCTATTAGGAAGAATGTATGTTGATGTTTTATGGCCTATTGAGTTTTACTGCTCGAATGGTGCTTGCTTTGGGCTTTATAGGACTCATATTGATGTGAGTTAATTAGTAAATGATTACATTAAGTTACATGCATCAAAAGTTAAATAGTTTTAGAATGATCGATTTGGTCATATTATGCAGCTTTCTTTGATTCTAACCGTTGTAGGGTTGGGTTTTTTAGTCGAAAGATTATTTAAGTTTTGTTGCATGTAATTGTATTCATGAAGTAGTTAGCTGACATTAGTAGGAGTCTTTTAGTATGTAATGACAGGGTGAGGTGGGAACCCTAGGAGAGCCTAGAAAGTGCTATAGTGCGAATGGTGTGTTGTTTAGTGTATTTTACGAAGTATCATTATGAGGAGGTGACTTAGAGGACTCGGGATGATTCTTGAGGAAAGTATGGATATGTGTGGAAGGTAGTATTGGTCCCATACTACTAAGAGCACAGGATCCGCCCTCGAATCAAGGAAAGTCGCGAGGATTCTAAGAATCCTGTAGAATGAGGATTCTTTGGGAATGCTCTGATCCTTGTATTGTTGCTTTTCAGTATGGTGATAAGCACTCGTTGAGGAGGTTCTAGTTCTGGTTCAGGCTCAGGTTCTGGTGTTGAGCGGATGGATGAGAGGATATGCGAGTTTTTTACGTCTAAGATCACTCGCGGTATTTTGGATGCGACTCCTATGATGTTTGGTACCATCAAGGATAGGGTCATGGGGCTGTTGGATGAGCGAATTGGGGATTTTCGTACACAGATTGTGGGTGGTGAGATTGGGGCGTGAACTCTCTCTTTTAGTGAGTTCAAGGCTTACGGAGACACAAATTTCTTCGGGGGAAAAGAACCTTATTGCTAGTAGGCGGTGGATTGCTGATATGGAGAATACTCAGCGGACAAGTTTCTACTGTGAGGGATCGAGGGTGATATTTGCATCTTGCCTTGTGAGGTATGGATCCCGTGACTGGTGGGAGGAGTTTGGCCACTCTTTGGGAGATAAGGCCACGGAGACCATGTTTTGGACATATTTCATGGCGAGATTCATGACAAAGTTTGCATCGGCCATTGAGGTGCAGCAGTTGGCGAGGGAGTTTCAGGACCTTTGCCGGACGACGAAGACCGTGGTGGAGATCACCACCAAGTTCAGGGAGAGGGATTTTTTGGTTTTGTAGTACACTACAAATGAGGAGATGAAGAAGACGAGGTTCCTGTTGGATTAAGTGTCTAAGGTCCTAACTAAATTAGTATAATATTGATGAATAAAAGTAAAGACCTTTTTGGGTTGCCTTCATAACCAGTAAATGGCTTGGATTGATCAAAACAGAGAGATAAAATGATTTGTTAATATATTATGTGATTAATATATTAATTAGAAATAGTTAATTGATGATTTGTTAATTTACTATATGGATAATAAATTAATTAGAAATAGTCAGAATTGATTAATTATTAATTAGAATTCATCTGGAATTAATTGGAATTAATTAAAGGTGTAAGAGGTGAACTGTAATTGTTCAATAGTTGAACAAAAGAAACAATTCTAGAACCTACCATCACATGGACGGTTTTGGGAGCTCTTTTAGGGTTTTTACAAGCCTCCTGGTAGTAGATAAGGAAAGGATTTGGATTGGGATTAAATCTATTATTTAATCCTTCAAATCTTGCTTTATCCCTAAGTTACCTAGACTATAAATAGGACCCTTGGGCATCTTAATTTTGTGGCTCTCTCATACCTAAAGGTGGAGAACGAAATTCTCCTATTCTCTCCCATCTCTCCTTTAATCCTAGGGTTTCATGCGCTTTGGGTGTGAACCATTAGAGGCTTGCACACAATTAGAGCTAGGTTTTCCAAGGAGACAAGAAGATTTTGATTAGCTTGATTGAGATCGACAAAAGGTATGTGTTCTTGACCATGAATTTTGATTCATAGGGTTTAGTTTGTGTATTACATAAGTATGTTGCTATTAGATGTGAAAAGGACATAGATCCAAGTACATTGTTATTGTAACCTAGAAAATCCATCAGTGGTATCAGAGACTTGATTTTCACATTAATGTTACATAATACATGAAATCAAAACAAACAAAAAAAATTCGTCTGCCACGTCGTGATCAGCCTTTTGTCACCACATTAAGACAGTTTGGATTGCGATTTTCGGATTTTCTTGCCTTAATTCAAAAGATAAGATAATTACTAGTTAATCCATATTATTTTAAATGTATAAAATATGAATATATCAAGTAGGTAATTTAGAATCCTAGTTTGAATATGAAAGGAAGATAAATAAGATAATTACCAATTATAAGATAATATAATTATCGTAATAAGATTTAAGATGGTTAATTAAAAGTCTAATTGATAGATAATTCTTAAATCATATTCAAATATTAATTATTAAATGCATTGCATTTATATGATTTGAACCTTGTAATTTAAAAAGTTTTAAAATACACCCTATACATATGTATAAATGTCTATTAGTATATGTATCATAAAAAGTCAGCCAAATCTATAGTATGCCTCATTCACGAAGCCATACTATAAGAGATGCTATAACTCCCGGATTCTAGGTATTTCTAATTTCAATCCTTGGTATTGATTTAGTTTTCAAATTTGGTCCCAAGGGGCGTAACGTGTAGATTTAAGGGTGGGGCGCATACGTTGGGCGTACGTGGTCAAAGGACAAATCCTAACTTTTAGGGTTTAGACCCTATTTAAGCATCATTATGGAGCTTGAATTTGCCCCCTCATTAGCCTCCTTACCCTAGAAGATATCCCACGAAACCCTAGCCCTCTTTTGAGTGTTCCGGAGCCTTATAGTGATCTTGTTCTGCTTTTGGTGATTCTTGGTGGTGAAGGAAGTTCCTTGAAGAAGGAGTGGTGCATTCAAGCCCTTGGATCCAGATTCTACACCTTCTTGTGCATCTTCAAAAGGTATCAATTTCACACCTTGGAGTTCTTTGTTATAGATCTCATGATGTTCATGTTTATGCACTTTTTGTCCCAAAACCTTGGTCTTATGGAGTATAGACTACTCCATACCATTTGAGTTGTCCTTTTGGGCACTTAGGAGTGGATGGAATCATAAAAATAGGATCTTGAAAGTTAAAGTTCACCCATGTTTGAGTTGTTGGCCTTTATATGAAGTTTTGGACCTAGGCTTTAGTGTTGGGTCCCATTAAGACATGCAAGCGAGTAAAGTCGCCAACTTTATGGATTAAGACCTTATTTAGTTGTAGATCTAAGGGTTGGACATTAAGATCCTAAGGGATTAAGACCTTTGGATAAGGTTTGGACTCAGACCAGTATGTCGGTCGTACTTTTGAGTATGTTGCGCATACTGGGTCTAAGGCCCGTTTGCGGTCAACTTGAGTACGCGGGGCGTACAGGCCAGGTACGCGAAGCATAGTACCTTCTGTGGTCCTAGGATGCTTTTTGGACCATTTTGAGGGTTTGGGCTTTGATTGGAGTGGGTTTAGCCTTGAGGGGTAAAATGGTCTTTTACCCTAAGAGTCGATATTATAGACTTGAGCTCTCAGTTATAAGTTACGACCTAATTATTAATTAGCGTATTTTTTTATCGTATTTTGTCTGGAGATTTCCCGGATCAGCAGTCCGAGCATTTATATAGTTTTTCAGCAGATTGAGGTGAGTCTCATCCTAGTGTTTGGCGTGTCGAAGGCACCAATGTCGACCATGGATTATTATTATTTGTATGCTATCTTTCTGTGCGACTCTTGCATTTGTTGTATGTTTTTCTATGTATACCGAGCGGGGCCCGATGCTGGGCGGGGCTCGATGCCGAGCGGGGCCCGAAGGTTTTCGGGCAAGGCCTATTATATATATGGTATGAGGTATTTTGGGGAACTCACTAAGCCTTGTGGTTATGGTTTTCAGTTTATGTTTCAGGTACTTTCGCTTCAAAGGGGAAGAGCTTGGGATGATCGCATCGCACACACCATGATTTTCTGCGTTATTGACTCTCATGTATTTTGGATTATTATTGATACACTATGATTCCCTTATGAGTTTGATTAACAGGTTTGGTTGATGTTTATTTAATATAAACAAAATGTTTGGTTCTGGGTTTTTGGGACGTTACAAGTTGGTATCAGAGCCTTGGTTTGAGGGATTCAGGCATGCTCTCAGGTGTGTCTGAACTCAAACTGAGGGTTTGATAGATTTTTCATAAAAAGAAATGTTTTAATTAAAGGAGTTTCTAATAAAATAAAGGGTTGTGGTGGATGCAATCGACTGATCTCAAGTAAGTTTTCCCAAAATACCCATACATGTTCTCTGTGATATGCTTTGAATTATGAACCGCATGCTAGATTAGGGCTAAGGATATGTTCATGATTGCATGATAGAATGCTAGGAGAGATGTCTTTGTATGCCTACTGTATGAGCTCATAGACTTGCATGCTAGTTCTAGATCAGTCAGTGATAGGATGGACCGCTTAGGTTATGATTTGATTCCAATACTCAACGCTCGAATACTGCTTGCTTTGTGCTTTTAGGAGTTCCCATTAATATCAGCTAACTAGTAAGCGAATACGCTAAGTTAGATATTACCGAGATTAGATAATTTTAGAAGGTTAGTTTTAAACCTATTGCGCAGCTCTTGTCTGATTCCAACCGTTATAGTGTGAGACATTTCATTAAAAAATTATCTGGTGTCAGTAATATGTAATTGTGTTTGTACGTTAGTTAAAGGATGTTAGAAAGAGTTCCTTACGCAGCTGATGGTGGAGAGTGGTGTGGTGGTATCCCTAGGAAAACTAGGAGGTGATTTGGTGCCGAGAGCTTTGCTTTATTAGGGATTGTTGGTTTTATAGGAAAGTAACTTAGGGGATTCGGGGTGATCCTTAAGGAAAGTATGGATAGATGTGTTAGGTAGTATGGACCCGTACTATTGGAAGCAGGGGATTCATACTCGAGTCAAGGAAATTCATGATGAAACCAGGAAGCTTGTTGGGTATGGGATTCTTCGAGTATATTCTGATGGTTTATATGGTTTATTTTCAGTATGGTGGTCACTCGAGGAAGTTCTGAGATATGGTTGCCTCTGCCGGTTCTGGTGCCGGTGATGGCTCGGGTTCAAGCTTTGGGGTCGGGATTATGGATGATCAGATGCGTGAATTTATTTCATCAGAGATTACCCGCATCATTTTTGAGCAGACTCCTATGATATTCGGTACGATCATGGAGGGTATCATGAAGATTCTGGATGAGTGCTTGGGTGCTTTTCATTCTGAGATGGTGGCAATGATGGGAGGTCGTGTGGGTTAGCGGATGTCACGAACGCCTTTTGTACTAGTTGTTTCCCCGAGGGGGCAAAGGTCAGAATTGCATCCTGTCTTTTGAAGAACAGAGCTTGAGATTGGTGGGAGGAGGTTGGGAACGCCTTGGTAGGCGAGGCGGTTGAGTAGATGACTTGGGAGGATTTTGTGACGAGATTCCAGGCATAGTTTGCACCGGTGATTGAGGTACAGCAGTTGGCGAGGGAGTTTCAGGACCTTCACCAGACTACTGAGACAGTGGCGTAGATCATTGTTATGTTCCGAGAGAGGGCGTTACGGGTTCCGCAATATGTGGTGGACGAGGTGATGAAGAAGGCAAGGTATCATGAGATGTTGAGCAGCGATATTCGACAGTTTGTGAGCAGATCCAGTTGCAAGACACTGGATGATATGGTGGAGCGAGCCAGAGAGAGGGAGATCAACATGGAGATGGAGAATAAGAGGAAGTCGGATCAGGTTCAGAGTTCTAAGGGGTTCAGGAAAGAAGCCCAAGCTTTGTGACTCGAGATCGAGGGGCCAGCAGGGTTGGGGCTGCTGCGGCAAGTGCAGCAAGACGCACGATGGGGCGTGCAGGATGGATGGTTATGGATGCTTCAAGTGCGACATCAACAGGTCACTTCAGCAGGGATTGCACTGCCACCACCACCACCTAGGTATCTGATCTAATTTGCTTCCATTGCAATTAGAGGGGCTATAAGAAGGCCAATTTCCCGAGTTTAGTAGCAGGAGGACCAGTTGCAGCACCCGCTCTGGCGACACTACAAATTACTGATGGCCGCCAGGGCAAGGCTGAGGTGCATGTTGCGAGGAGCAGGGAATTTCAGTTGACATCCGAGAAGGCTCATGTAGCACCAGATGTGGTGACGGGTATGTATCTTATCCTTATCTTTTTATTTATGTTGATTTTCTTGCTTATATCTATGTTTTGTTTTTAGGGCCGTTCATCGATAACAGTATCTCTGCTTTGGTTTTGTTTGATTCGGGGGCTACCTAATCCTTTGTATCTCTTGCGCTCATCAAAAGATTTATCGATGCCCCGGGGGAGCTGGATTACTCATTAGAAGTTGAGATTGCTGATGATCATCATGTGCGAGTATCGAGGGTTCATCAAGGATGTATATTGGAGTTTTTTAGTGAGCGGTACCTGATTCATTTGGTTCCCATTCCTCTGTGCGATAGCAAGGTCATTGTGGGGATGGATTAGTTGAGCCCCAATGGGGAAATGATTGATTTCAAGAATTAGTTAGTGCATATTTGGACCCCAATTGGGGGAGAGTTGGTGATTCAGAGAGAGGGTGTTTAGCGTGGATCGAATCTCAGTTCAACGGCTCAGGCCAGGTGCGACCTTCAACAGGGTTGTTCTGGATTTGTTGCTTATGTGATGGATACCTGGGAGAAGGGTAAGCCGATTGTGGATGATGTACCGATTGTTTGGGAGTACCCGAATGTGTTTCTTGAGGATTTTCCTGGTGTTCTTCCAGAGAGGCAAGTGGAGTTTCGGATTGACTTGGTTCCTGGTGCGGCTCCGATAGTCAAAGCACCTTATCAGTTAGCACCCCCCAGCGATGCATGAGTTGTCTATGCAGCTGCTGGAGCTGTTAGAAAAGGGGTTTATTCGGCCGAGTAGTTCACCATGGGGAGCGTTGATCTTGTTTGTGAAAAATAAGGATGGGTCGCATCAAATGTGTATCGACTACCGGCAGCTGAATAAGCTAACGGTGAAGAACCATTATCCGATCCCGAGGTTTGACAATTTATTTGACAAGCTTCAGGGTGCATCTTGGCTCTCCAAGATTGATTTACGTTCAGGTTATCGTCTGGTGAGGGTCAGAGAGGAGGATATGAAGAAGACGACCTTCCGGATTCGTTATGGTCATTACAAGTTTGTGGTGATGCCCTTCGGGCTCACCAATGATCCAGGCGCATTCATGGATCTCATGAAACACGTATGCAGGCCTATGATGGATCGGTCTGTGATTATGTTTATCGATGACATACTGGTCTATTCCAAGACCCAGGTGTAACGCCCGCAGATTCGGGCTAGTCAATTTAGAGATAATAATCGTTAAAAATGACTTTTTGATAGAAGATTATTTAGAATAAATAGTCTTAACCAAAGTATAGTATATGTCACAAGGATTTCGTACATGTAAAGAACGCTGAAATCTGACTGTAGCGAAGAAGTTATGACACGTTGAAGTTTTACGACTAAACCGGCACGACGCCACGTATCGTAAAAAGTGAACTTTTGATAAACTAATTTTTAGCCTTAGTGATCTAAACGAAATTTGTAGTATACGTTAAACTGAGAACGTATATAAAAAGAACGTCCAAATCTGACTTCGTTAGAGGAAGTTATGATTTTTCTAGGATTTAGCGTAGTAGTATACAGCCCGGAAATCGAATTTTAGATCGATCGATTTTTAGCCGACACAACCTAAACGAGAATTAAAGATCTCGTTAATTGGAGCTCAACGATATAAAGACAGACAAAAATGGACGTCGGATGACAAATTTATGAATTTTTAACGGACTTTAACTGTCTAAGTCTGTTAAAATATAACTTTAAAAATAAAAATCAAAATTAGCCGACGGAGTTTAAACGAAAGTTGTAGATCACGTTTCTACCTACGTGTGGATATAAAGAACGTAAAAAACAGAGCTCGTATGCGAAAGTTACATAATTTAGAAGATAATTAATGTTGGGGTTGAGTTTCAGAGGTGACACGTGGCGCGATCTGAGCCACTGCTTCTTCCCCACACCTTGCCACCAGACGGTGACACTTGGAACCCCAACACGACGTGTTGGGCTCAGTAACATGTCTTGTTTCTTGATTTCAGGCCTATAAATAGAGGCGCAAATCACCTCATTTCCACACACCTTCTCTCAACTTCTCTCCAAAGCCTCAAGGCTTTTCTCTAGTCCTTCTTAGGAGTTAGTAGCAAGTCCCGGAGCGCCAGAAGGCTCCGAGAAGAAGAGATTTCGGCTCAGAACTTCTGCCCGTGCAGAGCCCGGTTCCTCGCTCTGCATCATCGTTATTATGAACCTATAAACAAGATTTATCAGTGATTACAAGTTTTTATACTGATTGATCTACTTACGGGGATGATGTCTAGGCTGTGATTTAGTGAGGTGTTTGAAGTGGGTTTTCCAAACAGTATACTTCGTATACCAAACAGACCCTACCTCCGATATGATCCTACCTGGTTGTTCCTTACTTGATAGATCATGAAAGTAGACTTTGAGTTAATGATAAATATAGACTAATAATTAGTCGCAATAAATATTAGACTAAAACTTAGCGATAATAATGCAAGGTTTCGTCGAAGGAAAATACAATTGTTAGAAGCGAAGGGATGCCCGAATTTCGAGTCATCACTTTAACAAGTGAGTGCATAGTTACTTTCATCTTACACATAGATATCAAATATTTAATATTTATACATGCTATATGTGCTTATTATCTGTGTTCCTGATATCCATGCTAGATGAACGATTTATACATGTTTTATGTGATTTAAACTACATATATGTATATATTTTTTCATACCTATAAATATATTGGGTAAAGATGGGTAGATGAATGAAGATAGATGAAAGATGATATAAATGATGAGAGGTGAAAGATGATGCTTAGCCTTGACCTTAACGATGATCCAGTCATCTAGCAGAGTAAAGATGACGACCACAGACTATTCTAGATAGTCCAGTGGAACGCTAGCAGGCTCGCAACTTGTAGGTGTTGTGAACGATGTGTTCACCAGATGTACTCTAAAAACCCTGGCAGCTATGGACTTAGTGCCTTACAAATGAACGTTGGTAGCTATGGATTTAGTGCCCTATAGATGAATATTGGCAGCTATGGACTTAGTTCCTAATTGATAACATCGGAAGCTATGGACTTAGTGTCTGTTGGATAAACCCTGGCAGCGATGGACTTCGTGCCTACTCCTTAGGACAATCCTTAGGAATGAATGAACGAAGAATAGATGATTCTTAGGGTAGATCCTTAAGAATAAAGAAGATAATGGGTATGGGAAGTTGGGTTAATTGTTTGATGATTAAACATAATAAATATATTATTGTGGATTGAAAACCCTATGTACTCACCAGGTTTCCCAACCTGACCCACTCAGTTTATTTGTATCACAGGTGTCGATATGAAGATACATCACACTGAGAGATTAAAGGAGATGTAAATCATTAATGTAAATGAATGTAAGGTCTTTTTATGCTTATGTTTTTGTATTGACGATGGCATCCCAATGTTTTAATATAAACAAGATACATTTATTCGGAAATGATTTGATAATATTTTTATCATGTTTTCTGGGAACAAATTCCGCGATATTATTCTTTAAAATGGATACTCTGATTTTCAAATAAAGCATAAACAAATCGGTCTTTTCTGGCCGTGAAATTAAAGATGTCACACCAGGAGTAGCATGAGGAGCACCTGAGAGAGGTATTGGAGAATCTGAGGAGGGAGAGGTGGTATGAAAAGTTCTCCAAGTGTGAGTTTTGGTTACGCGAGGTATAGTTTCTGGGATACCTTGTCAACCAGAACGGTATTCTGGTCGATCCATCCAAGGTTGAGGCGGTGATGAGGTGGGAAGTTCCGAGGTCTCCATCTGAGATTCAGAGTTTCCTGGGATTAGCAGGTTACTATCGAAGATTCATTCAGGATTTCTCCAAGATAGCGGTTCTGTTGACCCGGTTGACAAAGAAGACTGTTATTTTTTGTTGGGGGCCTGAGCAGCAGGAAAGTTTTGGGACTCTAAGACAGAGATTGTGTGAGGCGCTGATTCTGACCCTACCGGAGGGTGTTGAGGATTTTGTGGTGTACTGTGATGCATCAATCATGTGTTTGGGTGTGGTACTGATGCAGTGGGGTCATGTGATCGCTTACGTTTCGAGGCAGCTGAAGCCTCATGAGGCGAATTATCCCATGCATGATTTGGAGCTGGGGGCGGTGGTTTTCCCCCTAAAGATTTGGCGACATTACCTTTATGGGGTCCGTTGTACTATTTACATGCATCAAAAAAGTCTATGGTATCTAATGGATCAGTCGAATATGAACATGAGGCAACGTAGATGGTTGGATGAGGTGAAGGATTATGATTGTGAGATCCTTTATCACCCGGGGAAGGCCAACGTGGTAGCTAATGCTCTCAACCGCAAGGCGGTTTATGCTCCGATCAGGGATATATGTTTGAGGATGACAATGATTACCCCACTCTTAGAGCAGATTCGAAAGGCATAGGTTGAGGCTGTGAAGGAAGAGCACCGTAAGAGTGAGCGCATAGGGGGACAGGTGGCTTCCTTTGATTATGATAGTCGGGGATTGTTGACCCTTCATCGGAGGGTATGGGTTCCCTATTTGGGTGGTTCGCATCAGGTTTTGATGGAGGAGGCTCACAAGTCGAGATTCTCTATTCATCCCGGGGCGACGAAGATGTATAGAGATCTTCGGCCTGACTGTTGGTGGTCATGTATGAAGCGAGACGTGGACTGGTATGTGGAGAAGTGCTTGACTTGCCAGAAAGTCAAGGTCCTGCATCATCGACCTCATGGGAAAATGGAGCCGTTGGAAGTGACCGTTTCAAAATGGGAAGAGATTACAATGAAATGTATCCCCAAATTGCCTCGGATGGCGTGTGGAGTGGACTCGATATGGGTCATCGTGGATCGATTGACTAAGAGCGCGCATTTTATTCCGATCCAGGAGATTATTTCGGTGGAGAAGCTGGCCGATATCTACATTCGGGAAGCAGTGGAACGACATGGGGTACCGGTTTCTATGGTCTTTGATAGGGATATTTGGTTTACTTCCAGGTTCTGGAAAAGATTCCACGAGGAGTTGGGTACTCGTCTGCACTTCAGCACAGCTTTCCACTCGCAGACTGATGGTCAGAGTGAGCGGATTATCCAAACATTGGAGGAAATGCCTCGGACATGTGTACTGGATTTTGGCGGAAGTTGGGATATGTATCTTTCTTTGGCGGAGTTTTTGTTTAACAACAGTTATCACGCCAGCATTGATCGACCTCATTTTGAGATGCTATATGGGAGGAAGTGTAGGACCCTGATATGTTAGGGTAAGGTCGGACAACGAGTTATGGGGAGTACGGATGTGGTACTTAAGACGACATAATTGATTCAACAGGTTCGCGATAAACTTCAGATATCACAGAGCCGACAGAAGAGTTACGTAGATAGACGTCGGTTAGACATGGAGTTTCGGGTTAGGGACATGGTACTCCTGAAGGTGTCACCTTGGAAAGGTGTCATCCGATTCAGGAAGCAGGGTAAGCTAGTCCCCATGTACGTTGGTCCTTTCAGGGTGATAGCCCGGGTGAGCAGGGTTGCGTATCATCTGGATTTGCCAGAGGAGCTCAGTCAGATCCATAATACTTTTCATGTCTCTCAGCTGCAGAAATGTTTGATTGATGATTTCGTAGTGGTTCCGTTAGAGGAAATTCACGTGGAAGATCGCCTGAATTATATAGAGCGACCAGTGGCGATCCTTGATAGGAGGACGAAGACCTTGCAAAACAAGGTAGTGGATCTTGTGAAGGTGTAGTGGCAGCACCGGAAGGGTTCAGAGTGCACGTGGGAGCCTGAGGACGAGATGTGGGAGCATTACCCATAATGATTTGCGGCAGCAGACTTCGAGGACGAAGTCTAATTCAAGTGGGAAATAATTGTAACACTTGGATTCCAGGTATTTCTCATTTTGATCCTTGGTATTGATTTATTTTGCAAATTTGGTTCCAAGGGAAGTAAAGTGTAAGTTTAAGGGTGCGGCGAGTACACTAGGCGTATGTGGTCAAGTGACAAACCCTAAATTTTAGGGTTTGGACCCCATTTAAGCATCATTATGGAGCTCGAGGCTTCCCCCTCATCAGCCTCCTTACCCTAGAAGATATCCCACGAAACCCTATCCCTCTTTTGAGTGTTCTTGAGCCTTATAGTGATTTGTAAGTAAGTAAGTATGTATGTATGTATGTATGTATGTATGTATGTATGTACATATTTATGTATATATTTATGTATGTATGTATGTATGTATGTATGTATGTATGTATGTATGTATGTATGTATGTATGTATGTATGTATGCATGTATGTATGTATGTATGTATGTATGTATGTATGTATATTTTTATGTATGTATATTTTTATGTATGTATGTATGTATTTATGTATGTATGTGTGTATGCATGTATGTATATATATATATGTGTTTTAATGGTCATCTTTCTTCTTCCTTTTTCCGTTGTTATATTTTTTTTATGTTTTCATCTTCCACCATGTTCACAAAAGATCCAGGAACTTCCTTTTCTTTTCCCTTACGACTTTTTTAAGTCCAGAGACCCTCTTCAATTCTCAAGCGACTACAAATTTTTACTAGAGGCAACTCTTCCTTTTGGTGTTTCAAAGTGTGCTTAAAGTCTTTCCAAGATGGGGGCAATTTGTCAATCACACTTGAGACAAAAATGGAGTCATCCATTTGCATCTACTGTTGTTCAAATTGTCCCAAAGTCCCCATGAGTTCATTGTATTGTTCCATGATAGATCTTGAATCAGCCACTTTGTAATTGTTGAAATTACTCACAAGGAACTTCTTACTAGAAGCATCCTCTGCCATGTATTTATATTTAAGTGCATCCCACATATCCTTTGAAAGTTCATGATTTTGATAGAGATCAAAGAAAGAGTTAGACATACGATTTAGAATGTGCCTACGACATTTGTAATCATTATTTTTTCCACTTGCATTTTCTTATGGTATGTTCAAGGGTTTCATTTTTCATGGATTCCGGTGCAGGGTGCTAAGAAGGAAATGCATCTTCTTCTACCATTGATATTCTTCACAAAGCATAAATTTTGAATGTTAGATATTTTGGGTCTTGAGATTATTAATATAATTGGCTAATTTTAAGGATCGTGATTGTAATCACTTTTCAAAATCTGTGATTTTGACCCTATAGCCTGGAGTATCATGAAATCAGATTTGGGATAATCCAAGAATGACAATTTATAAGTCATGCCACTTCTAAATCAGAAACACAACCTATTTCTGGCAGGAGTTTGCATGGTCGGACTCCTTTATATTAAAATCTATTTAGGTTTCGAGGTGCTGCCCCTTGGAACCCCATACCCAAGTATCTCGAGTTCACATTTATCACTATGAGTGTGCACCCCGCACCTGCAGTCTCGATGAGTAAATAGAACTCAGTCTGTCTCGATAGCAGTACTAAAGTACACTAAAATATGTTGATAACACTAAAATCACCAAAAATAATTAGGAACCCTTGAAATGTGATTTGAAAATGTTCCCAATTCGCTTAAATATTTCTGATGTTTTGTTTGTTGAAAGCATTTTGGAAATGCGTACCAAAAGTTTTTACATAATAAACATTTAAATGATGTACTTAAGATATGTAGGATGTTCTAGTCCAAGTAAATACACATATTTGAGGACTCGTATTAACATCAATATAGTCGTTAATCTTTTTAATTGGTTCAAAAGATGAAACAATAATTCCATAATCAAACTTCACCAAAAGATTTTTTTTTACTATGAGTGGAGACATAAAAACAACGTTGTTCCTCTTGTTGTATGGCTAGGGAGTACAATTTATACAAACCCACCTCAGATGATCGTAATTAATTCCCTTATTTTTACGGTGTTAAACTTGTGTTACGTATACCTTATAAAGATATAACTCATGCTTGAGTGACCACAACTCCACAATGCTTTATATGCAAATAGAATAGGGTATTTGTCTTTTCTAGTGTCCTATGTTTATGGCATCATAATGTTTACATGCATAGGTTTTGGGACCAAAACCAACTTGTGTGGTCTTTTATACATTATCTTTTCTTAAAACCATACCAAACCAATTGAAAGCTTAACATGCGCTACCTTCTTGACAATTGTCGTTTTGCATGGAATGAATCGCAAAATGTTTAAATCATACTTGATATTCTATATCAAAGATAGTTTTCATCGCTGAAAAGTTAAAATTTAAAAACTAGCTTCTTATATCCGAAGTAAGAAAATTTGTATGTGTTATGCACGGTAAAAAAAAGTAATGTTAATAATATACGTTGTATATATGTTGTTTAGAATGGATATGTTATTGAGTTTAACTTTGGCATAATATTTTTTACACTAAGTTTATATATACAATATCAACTATTCTGAACAATATAACTCAATATAACTCAATAACATATGACTACTGTTTGCATATAAAAAAATATATATGTTATTCCGATTTAAAAAATTATTTATGTGACCATCTTTTAATTTCAATCATGATGTATTTATGAATACAATCATTTTAAAGGTAACCTTATATAATTTATAATAATTTGATGTTACTGTTTATAACTATTGTTCATTAAGATTTAATGTTATTTATAACAATTGTTATGATCGATTAATTTAAATGTTTACTAATGTGAATATCTTTTTGTTTCGCTAATAATGTTTATTTTAAATACAATCATTTTTAAAGGTAACTTCGTATAATTTATAATAATTTGATGTTATTGTTAATCATTGTTCCTTAATTTTAAAACCATTTAGCAATATTAAGTTGACATTCTACATTTATAATATTTAAACCATTTTAAATTTAAAATAATATTTAAACTAACAAATGAGTACATTAAAATAATATTATTATAATATTTAATATTTAATAACATTTATTAGTATAATAGATTAATTAATTATATTAAGTTTGAAATTAAAAGTTTATAAAAGTTTTAAATATATAATATGATATGAAAAATGTTTGCTTTATATTTATAATAATATAGTATTTGATATTTGATATGATGTTATTATTGTTTATGATTATTGTGCATCAATTTAAAACCATTTAGCAATATTGGCTTGTCATTGTGCATTTATAATATTTCAAACTTTTTAACTATTTTTAAAAATAGTATTTAAGTAAAAAAAATTTAAGTTTATTTAATATTTAGATTTATGTTTTGGATTTAACATAATATTAAAACTAACAAACAAGGATATTATAATAATCATTTTAAAACTATATCTAAGGTTGTCAAGATCGGGATCCAACGTATGATCGTTTTTTGGTTTGCAAAATCAGGATCAGGATCCTAAGATCCCACAAAATAAAACATAATTTATTTTATAATTTTAAAACATGAAAAATATTTCAAAAATTCAATTTTTCGTTCAAAAGTTATAAAAACTTCAAAATATTAGTCATAAGTGACAACACACATTGATAAACGGTAAATTGGTAAATGATAAAAGACATAAAGTGATAAAAAAATTCATTTGCAAAAAAAAAAAAAAAAAAAATCAAGGGAAGTTAGGATCGGATCAGATCCTGATCCTATGATCTTACGATCCTACCTGCGATCCTACCCCAAATACGATCGGTTTACGATCCGGCTCGTTTTTCATACCTAGTATCGTAGGATCGTACGATCCTACAATCAGGATCGTGATTTTGACAACCATAACTATACCAATAATAAGATAATATTTTATATTTAATAACATCTTTTAAAGTAATAAATTAATTATATTAAGTTGTAAATTGAAAGGTGATGGAGGTTTCAATTACATAATAATATGATAGGAAAATGTTTGATAATATCTATTTGATATTTGATTTAATGTTATTACTGTTTATAATTATTGTCCATTAATTTAAAATCATTTAACATTATTCACTTTTGTTTATGTATTTATAATATTTCAAACTTTTTAACTATTTTGAAAAATAGTATTTACGTAAATTTTTTAAGTTTATTTAATATTTTGATTTATATTTTGGATTTAACATAATATTTAAACTAACAAATAAGTATTTCATAATAATCATTTTAAAATTATACCAATAATAAGATAATATTTTATATTTAATAACATATTTTAAATTAATAGATTAATTATATTAAGTTGGAAATTGAAAGGTGGAGGTTTCAAATACATAATATGATAAAAATGTTTCCTTTATAAATATAGAATAATATCATATGATAAGATTATACGATAATTAGTGCAAGTTGCAAACGAGAATGAAGTAAAATAGGAGCATCATTAGCTTCTAAGGCCCTCGGATATGGAAGCCACAAGAACCACTCGTGGCCAGGTGGCAAAGGTGCAACGGCCGTGTTTGTTCGTGGAATGTGCCACGAGAGTCATCGATCCAATCAAAGGCTTTGGCACTTAATTTCTTTGACTATACATTTAACTAGTCATTTTAACGACTATTTGGTTTTTATAAAATTATTAAATATTAATCATTTCATTTTTATATAATATCAACTATTTTACTATAATTTTTTTCATGCCATTTTCTTTCTTCATTTACTACATAAACCAAAATAGACATTTTGAATGTCGCCAACGATTTTAAAAAAAATACACTAACCAAAATACATTCATAATTTTGTACTCACTACCATGGAAGAATTTCCACAACAATCAAACTTCCAAACCTAACAACCTTGGAAGGAAAAGGAAGAAACTATATTATAACTCGTGTTTGGATTTCGGTGTTTGGGACCTGTAAAAGAAGAGAAACATTTTGGAAACCTATTTGAAACCTTTTCCACAACGAAATAGTGAAATGTGTTTACTGGCATCTCGACAAACTTTCGTCAAAATGATGCGATATAATGTTAGAAAAAATCAAATTCAACGACATTTACAACGAACTAAAAAACACACATCTAAATAGTAGTAACGACTCCGAGATCATTGATGCGGCGTTGAAACAATACCAAGAATCTCAACTTAACTGTAAACCTTTTACTTATATCAATGTTTGGTATGACTTGCATAATTCTATAAAATCGTTTATGTTGGCACATGCACATGTTGAAAATGAAATTTAAATTTTATACTAGGTAATTTGTATTTTATTTAATTTAATGTAACCTTTTTTTTCTACTATGTAATTTCCTTTTTATTTGAATTAATGTAATTTTTTAATGTAATCGTAATCTAGTATTTGTGATATTTCTTTCTTTATTTATTTTCTATTGAAAATGATGATGCGGTGTGAAAGATATACCAAATTCAATGTAGTATGATAGTGGTGATGAGTTGATACTTAGGTGATATCGGTTTTTTATGTGTCCAAGTGGTGAGTATACCTTATGGCATAAGAATAAAACAAATTACTTCACTTTTTTGAAGTCTTTCTTTGTATAAATAGTAGGTTTGTTAGGCCATGGGGTATAAACACCACATGACCACATGAAAAATATAGGCATCTAAGTAAAATTCAACACCACAATGACACCGCATTAAATTAGATATATCCACCACTCCGCATCATCATTTTCAATAAAGATATAAATTAAAATACTAGATTTCAGATAAAATAAAAACATTACATTAATTTAAATAAAAAGGAAAATTACACGATAGGAAAAAACGTTACACTAATTTAAATAAAAGACAAATTACTTGGTACAAAGTTTAAATTTCATCTTCAACATTTGCATGTGTTGACCGAAACGATTTTGGAAAACTACGCAACTTATACCAAGCAATGCTTGGAATTCTTCATATTGTTTCAGCACCGCATCGATGACCTCAAAGTCGTTACTCCTGTTTGGATATGTGTTTTGAGGTCGTAATTACCATTGAATTTAATTATTTTAACATCATATCATGTCATTTTGACGAAAGTCCGTTGTAATGTTGATAAATACGTTTACCCATTCGTTGTGGAAGTGTTTTCGAATATATTTCCAAAAGGTTTGTCTCATTTTGAAGGGGATATGCGGACACCGATCTATTTTTGGTAGATAAAACACTTTACTAATTTCAATCACAATGAAACTCCTAGATCTATTGAGATTCATTAAACAATCAATGACATGTTAATCTCGGGTTATGCTCTTACATTTATCACTGGAATGCCGAGGATCACAATCAAGATGTGAATAATCGTGCAATTCCACGTGACACCATCGTTCTCATTTATGATCTCATATTGATGTTTCAGTTACCCACATCGCTCCATCAACCATCATAAACTCGTGTTGTTCCATCATTTTTATTTTTCAGACCCAAATTAGTGTGTCTGTTAACCACACACGCTCCACTAACAACTCACAAAGAAACAATGTGTGTTTTCATGGATTAGCATACAAGTTCACATTTTTCCTAAGTAACTAGAGTGAGATTTTTATATGTTCTGGTACTTAATGTTATACATCTAACAAGATTTACATCCTATAAGAACTATTTCGACTAACGAAAATCCACTACACAAAGAAGAGGTGAGTGAAATGGAAACTCATTCAAAGATCATTTTATAGGTCATTTCTTTATACATCTCTTATAGTATGGTTTTATGAATGAGGCCTAGTCTTGGTTTGACTGACAAATTATTAATCTTTTACATATAATATTATATATTCTTATAAATATATGTAAGGGTGTATTTTAAACTTTTTAAGAATACAATGTTTAAATATTATTAACTTAATTAAATTATAATTAATTAATATTTAAACCATTTAAGATCTAATAATTATCTTTTAATTAAATATTTAAATAATTGTATTAAATCTTTTAAGAATTAAACAATTATCTTAATTATACTTTTAATTAAATAATATTAATTCATTTTCTTCTTCTTAAATTTTCAAAATTAGGATTTATCTAATTGCCTAGTTTAAATGTTCAAATTTTAGGCAATAAAAATAACTATTAAAAACTAGTAATTGTCCTAAAATTTGAAAAGGCAACAAAATCCTGAGATAGCTGCTGGAGCCTAAAGCGTGGCGCACTTAGCCAGGGGCACGACGCACATGTCATTCAGCCAACCAGGTTCTTGGTTTCAGTTTATTAATTTTTCCTTTATACATGTCTTATAGCATGACTTCATGAATGAGGCTTAGTCTTGGTTTGACTGACGAATTATTAATTTTTTACATATAGTATTATATACTCTTATAAATATATGTAATGGTGTATTTTAAATTTTTTAAGAATACATGGTTTAAATCTTATTAACTTAATTAATTTTTAAATATTTAAACCATTTAAGATTAAATAATTATATTTTAATTAAACATTTAATTAAGTATATTAAATCTTTTAAGAATTAAACAATTATATTAATTATACTTTTAATTACATAATATTAGTTTCTTTTCTTCTTCCTAAATTTTCGAAATTAGGATTTATCTAATTACTTAGTTTAAATGTTCAAATTTTAAAAGCTTAAAACAAATATTAAAAACTACTAATTATCCTACAATTCAAATAAGGCAACAAAATCCTGAGATAGCTGCTAGAGCCCAAAGTGCGACGTGCTTAGCCAGGGGCGCAACATGTCTGCCGTTCAGTCAACTAGTTTTTCGGGTTTCAGTTTATTAGCTTTTCACCAATTCGCGTATAATAGAAAATCATAGGCTCTGCCACCACTGATGGGTTTTCTAGGTTACATTAAAACATAAAAACTACGCAGCGGAAATCATAAAACTATTTATGGGCACATGTAATCTAGAAAACTATGGCATTTTCTTATTATAGCAACATACTATGAATACCGATCTAATCTACTATTTTTGAAAATAAAATCGATTAGAGAACATACCTTTTAGTATAAAAAATCATACTAACTCTTGAGTCTTCAAAAGATCCATGGAAAACAAGCGTCAAAAGTATGAACGTCTATAATGGCTCACATCCAATACCATAGAACAATATAAATTGAAAGGAATAAGGATAGATGTACAGAAATTCGTATTCCACTTCATGAGAGGTAAGAACCACGAAATTTATGAGCCAAGTGGTCATATTTATATCTAGGGGATCTCCAGGATAAACCCATATTTGAATAATTAAATATTATATTTAATCTATTCAAGACAATTATCCTTATCAGCTATAGGAGCCTACCAAAACCATTCTAGAATTCTTTATGAAACCGTCCACCCTAGGAACCATGTAGAAATTGCATTCTTTGATCAATTATGAACAATTACAATTCAAGCATTGCACTTTTAATTAGTTCCAATTAATCCTAAATTAATTATATATTTAATTCTGATTAATAACTAATTAACTCCAACTTTTTATAATTAATTTATTAATCATATAATAAATTAACAAATCATTTTATCTATCTCCTAAAGTCATTTATAGTTATTTCTAGTTATTGAGGACAACCCAAACATGACTTTACTTTTATTCCATAAAGTTATACCAATTCATTTTTTACTTTGAGGAATTTAGTTATGATTTTGGACACGTATTCCAACAGTTACCTGCTTGAAATAATACCTATTTAATGTCAATGGATCGTTGCAAGTCATGCTAACCAGAACGACCTACCACGATCATAGAGGGGTGGCTGGTGTGGAAGGTCATGGTGTCATTGCCACCTGGCCACAAATTATTATCGTGCCTGATATACCCAAGGGCCTTAGTTTATTCTTCAACACTTCCATTTCATTTTTTTTTCAAAAAATCATAGGTAATAATGTCTATTTTGTTTTTTGATATCATGTTTTCTTCTATACCTTAAATTTATTACATGATATCAGATACCCCTACCAAATGTTTTATAGTATTATCCAACAAATATGAATGGTCGGGGTGCTATTGCTTGTGCCACAATAGAAAAGCTAGTTTGGTAACAACTATGTCTATGTTTACTGATAGTTATGTATGGGAGCATATCTACAATGGCGTGATTTGTGGGAGCTGATTTTTGATGATGAGACAACAATTCCAGTAAATAGTCATCGAAACACCATGTTACGGTGGAAATGGAATGTCGACTGTGAAAAGCTCTATTTGCTTTGAGGATGTACACAAGCAAGGAGAATATAGAACATGTTTGTTAATGTAACGTAAGCATTTGGAGCATTCTCATGGAGAATTTGAGTTCAATGGAACACTTAGAACTTAATGGAGCACTTGAGGTTCATGGAACATGTGACAAAGGAACAGATCATCTGAGAAGGGAATGGATCATCAGCCAAAGGAATGGATCAAGTGACAAAGGAACGGATCTTCCAAAAGGGGGTATGGAGGAACTTAGAGCAATTGGAGCGACATGGAGAAACATATTGCCCCATCCAATAAGAAGTTGCACCATCTTTGGGAGCATGTTGCGTCACTGTGAAGGGAGTTACACCAAAAGGAAGGTTCTTGCACCACAAGTGAAGATGTTGTGCCTCAAGTGATTAACTTTCGCCATGAGCGAAGATGTTGTGCCATCTTGGTTCCTTGATGAGCCATGATATCCCTGATGAGTCACGGAGTCGTCTATGATGCTCAGAAGTTGGTGATGCTCAAGGACTACACCATATTGTGCCACCATGATGGAGGTTGGGCCACTAGTGTTCATGATGCGCCACTTGTGCATCATGATGCTCTAGTATGGCACAAGGTGCTCCATCATGTACGTTGTTGATACTCGTGTGTTGTATGTCATGGATGAATGTTCTAGAAGCTATTGCATGGTGGACTGTGATTGGTTGACACATTTCATGGGCCAATGGGCTTGTCCCATTAAGGTTTTAGGTTTGATCCCTCAAGTATTAATAGGGATGCATGCTAAGTCATTTGAGGTGTTTTTGCATGCTAGAGTGATAGACGAATCTCTGTTGAACTTTTACTTGTAAACTCTGTTTGAGAACTATGAAATAAAGAATAATCCCCTCCTACCCATGGACGTAGGTGACCTTGACTGAACCACGTAAATATTGTGTCTTTTATGCTTTTGGTTTTGCTTGTTATATATTTTACTTCTTTACAAGAAGTATCAGATTTGTGGTTTGTGTTCCTATGATTGAAGATGTCTACTCACAAGTTTGATTTGGAGAAGTTTAACGGTTCAAATGACTTCACTTTATGGAAGGAAAAGATGAGGGCTCTTTTGGTTCAACAAGGATGTGCAGCGGCACTAGAAGGAGAAGGAAAATTGCCAAAGGACATGGCGACTAACAAGAAGGTGGATATTATGAAAATAGCACATAGCTTAATTGTGTTGAGTTTGATAGACAAAGTAATGAAAGAGGAAGTGTATCTAACGAGTGCATCTGGTATTTGGGAGATATTGTGTGACAAGTATCAGAACAATTCTATGACGAACAAGCTATATCAGATGCAATGTTTGTATACTCTTAGTATGTCGGAAAGCACCCAAGTGAGCGATCATCTGGATAACTTCAATAGGATCATCTTAGATTTACAAGGTGTGAATGTAAAGATTGAAGATGAAGATCAAGCACTTATCCTATTATGTTCACTGTCGAATTCTTTTGAGAAATTCATTGATACCATGTTGTATGGTAGGACAACGATCACTGTGAATGATGTAAAGGATTCTTTGATGTCCAAGGAATTGAAAAGAAATGTTTCAGTTGGAGAAGAAATTTCTAGTTCCCGTCTGTTTGCAGGAAGAGAAAGAACATCAGATAAAGGTGGAGGTAACAGAGGGAAGTCAAGTTTCGAATCTAAAGCCAACATCGAATGTTATAATTGCAAGGAAAAGGGGCACGTCAGAAGAGATTGTCCATTTCTGAAGAAAGGGAATAACGGTGTTGGACAAA
Organism: Lactuca virosa; assembly: GCF_052849685.1. Taxonomy (NCBI): domain Eukaryota; kingdom Viridiplantae; phylum Streptophyta; class Magnoliopsida; order Asterales; family Asteraceae; genus Lactuca; species Lactuca virosa. Next base: position 267,915,183 of record NC_136427.1, read on the forward strand.
GCGACAACAATGTTGTTGTAGTTCAAGGAAATTCTAATTAAGGGGATGATGGTGAAGTTTTGACAATATGTACATGTAGTTCTGCTGATGCTTGGGTCTTTGACTTTGGAGCATCCTATCATATGAGATACAATCGTGACTGGTTCGACTCCTTCAAAGAGTGGAATGGGACAGTCTAGATGGGTGATGATCGGGTGAGCAGTGTCAAGGGCTGTGGCACGGTGCAGATCAAGATGTACGATGGTATAGTAAGGAAAATGGATTGATGGTTTATCCCGACACTTCGAAAGAATTTGATTTCTCTTAGCACTTTGGAAAAGGATGGACTGAAGCATTTTGGATAGGCTGATTGGTTAAAAGACTCCAAGGGTGCTCTTGTAGTTATGAAGTGAAATATTATTCCTCATGGGATTTATATCATGGAAGTCTTTACGGTTAGTGGAATAGTGATTGTATCCCAATCCTTGGATCAATACGATGATGAAAGAAAGTTGTGGCATCATAAGTTAGGACATGTGAGCGAGAAGGGGTTTTTTGGTGGAGATGCAACTAAAAATTCTAAAACCTGGTGAAGCTTGTGTTCAAGAGATACAACGCAGGGTGACGTTCATTTCAGTTCAACACTCAAGCAAGTCGATCTTCGAGTGTGTTCACTCACATCTATGGGGTCCCTCTCCTGTGAATTCTCTTGGTGGATGTGAGTACTTTGTGACTTTTATAAATGATTACTCAAGGAAGACTTGGATGTACTTTATAAAGATAAAGGATGGATATGAAGTGTTTGGGCGGTTCAAGGAGTGGAATACTATGGTTGAAAAACATACCAGGAACCAAGTCAAGTAACACATAACAGAAAATGGGTTGGAATTTTGTGAGGCTTCTTTTGAAAACTTCTGCAGAACAGAAGGTATAATGAGGTATCACATCATACGACTAACACCAGAGCAAAGTGAAGTGGAAGAAATGATGAACCAAACATTGGTGGACATGCTCAGTGCATGCGATTATCTGCTAATTTATCAGTGCAATTCTGGGCGGAAGAAATCAACACTGCTTGCTATCTGGAAAATAGATCTCCTTCAACTATAACTAACTGCAAGACTACTTAAGAGGTGTGGTATGGGAAACCGTTTGATAATTCTGGTTTACGAATGTTTGGATGTCCTACCTACGCTCATGTGAATGATGGTAGACAGGAGTTGAGGGCAATGAAGAACATATTTTTAGGATATGCATCTAGAGGGAAAGGTCATCATCTGTGGTGTACATAAGAAGGTAAGACTCCAAGGTTAGTTATTATTATAGATGTGACCTTTGAATCTGCTATGTGTAACCAGAAATGAGGTGTTACAAGTGATGTTGGGAACGATCAAGGTGCTAGTCAGAAGGTGGAGTTTGAAACAGAAACCACACACAGTTTTGTGATAAATGAGGAACAGTAGGGTAGCAGGGAACAACATAGACGTGAGGAATCCCTTGAAAAACTCAGGGAAGAAGTGTCTAGTGATGATGATGCCAAGAAAAACAACTTGAAGAAGCTTCTGGAGAATGAGCTTGTGATGAATGATTTAGGAGCTAAAAAGAAGATAACAAGGATGGAGAATCGGCGTGATAGAATAGCAGGATGGTTATATATTTCTCAGTACATTGAGATAATCTTGTGGTCGTTCTATCATGATCAGTCCAAACGTGTTGGCACTTCTTTGGCGGTTCGAGACAACAGGGGGAAAGCTTATCGAGAAGAGATCAAGTGGATCATACGACACTTGAAGGGAACGTTGGTTGTTTGACTGGTATACGGTGCCAATTATAACCCCCACAAATTTGGGCTAAACAGTTAAGATATAATAAGTAATAATTATTATAATTTGAACCCTCGTATAGGAAGATCGCTAGTCTTACGCATCACACACTATATATTATAAATCTTTTAAGGAATTTATCTATAAGCGATAAAACGACATTTTGAAAGAAGATTATTTAGGATAAATAATCTTAACCAAAGCTATAGTATATGTGACAAGGATTCCGTACATATAAAGAACTCTGAAATCCAACTTCATATGAAGAAGTTATGCTTCTTCGAAGTTCAGCGATTAAACCAACACAATTACACGTATCGTAAAAAGTGAATTTTTGATAGATTTCTTATTAGCCTAAGTAAACTAAACAAAAGTCACAGTAATCGTAAAACTGAGAGTGTACATATAGAGAATGTCCAAATCTGACTTCATATGAGAAAGTTATGATTTTTCGAAGTTTCAGTGCAACAGTGCGGACACAGAAATTCAAATTCAAATCGGTTGATTGTTAGCCGAAACAATCTAAACGAGAGTTGAAGATCTCATGAATATGATCCCATAGATATAAAGACATCCGAGAATGGAGTTCGTATGAAGGAAATATGAATTTCGCATGGACTTTAACAGTCTAAACCAGTCTAAATATTAATTTTCGTTAGAGTGAGAATTAGTTGTTAAGACCTAAATTAAAGTTGTAGATCTTGTATGCGAATGTTATGGCCGTCAGAAGATCTTTGAGAAACCGTTTGGGTTGATGATGTGGCATCACTAGGTGGCTCCATGTGGCATGGTCGGATAACCCCTTCCACCGAGAGAAATGATGACGTGGCGTAACGTGGGTGTGATACATGTTACCATTTCATGGTGACACGTGGCTGATTCTAGAAGAGTGGGAGGCGGCTAAAGCGGACGACGACACGTGTCATACACCTAATGGGTCAGCAAAGCAATGAGGCGCGACACGCCTATTGTCTGTGTGCGGCGCGCGCACTGCTCCTATATATATCAGCCATAATTTCACTTATTCTTCACATTTCTCTTCTAAAACACTATCAAACAACCCCAAACCCTCACATGCTGATTTTAGTTATTTTTAGGGGTTAATAGCAAGTCTCTGGAGCGCTAGTGAGCCTAGAGAAATAAATCCTTCAGTTTTGGAGTTCCGCCCATGCAATTTCTCGGTTTTCGCTAAAACCTTTGTCACGTCAAACGAAAGGCTAATGTCTTAGACGAAGCTCTGCCCAAATCACCAGTCATCCACCTAAGTCAAGTGAGTGCATAGTCCTTTTCATGAACATTATTTTGATACAAGTAATAATTAAAGTATTAAATAACTTTCAGAAAGTTTATATGTGAAGCTATATGCTTATTGCCTGGATTATGTTTTAGAAATGTATTTAATGATATACGATGTGCGAATCGGATATGGTTCTATATGTGTTAAGGTATATATATATATATATATATATATATATATATATATATATATATATATATATATATATATATATATTGTGACAACCCGAACTTTTTTTTTTTCGTTACCGTTAGCCGATTTACGTTAATAAAATTTGAATTTTATTGAGTTCCGTCAAATTCCTTTTGTTTGGAAAATCATTTATTTATATAATTAAATTCTATATAAGAGTCGGAACCAAAATCACGCGAAAAACCTGAGTTTCCTTTGAAGAATCAATAGTTTTCGGCCTAAGAAGTGTTCACGGCCGTAAACCCGTTTACGGATAGTGCCAGGTGGCCCCCACCACCGACCATACCCCCAGCCTATATATACGGGACTCCCACCTTCATTTGAACTTTTGTTAGCCGAAAACTCTCTCATTCTCTCTCTCTACCCCTCAACCGTAAACATCAAAACACCATCTTTTCTTCCGAAAATCATCAAGAAGCACCTTTGGAAGTTGTTTTGGAGAAGCTAAAACACGTTTTTCATCGAATCCAACATCATTGTTCTTGAGTTTACGGTCGTACACCCTTCAAATCTTCAAATCTTCAAAGACCGTAAACCTGTTTACGGTCGTACACCCTTCAAATCTTCAAATCTTCAAAGACCGTAAACCTGTTTACGGCCGTAAACCCTTCAAGGGGCTGTTCACGGCCGAGAACAGTTCACGGCCGGAAACCCTTCACGGCCACAAACTCCTTCACACCGTAAATCTTGGCTGCAAACCCACTTTTCCGATTCAATCGAGTCCCGGTAACATTCCTAAACTGAAAGCAAGTGTTTTTTTTTCCAACACTATAAATAATGGTTTCGCTAATAAAATACATATATGTATTAATTGTATTAGGATCCCATTGAGTGCCGCGTACATCAACTCGAGGGTCTTCACTCTCAGTTTTCGTTGTCCGACTATTCACACGACTAACAGTGAGTTCATACCCCTATGCTTTTATGATTTTAAATGTTTTCAGGGGGAGAGTACAAGCCAAACTCAAATGATTTTATGCATTTATACAAAAGGATTTCAACACATTTAAAACTGATGCAATTGATACAATCTTACAGTTTCTACATGTTTATAAAATATTTAGATATTTTATCCCTTTTGTAACGTGCTGAGCATAAGGGACTTTTTCAATCTACAGTCGAAATTGCATAGTTTCCAGATCAATACGTAAACCAAGTACACATCGTACATGCAAACTATAATAGGTATAGTTTGGGTTTTCAATACACAGTGTTACGAATTCAGAGATTTACATAGCAAAACATATAAACTATGAAAAATTTAGTTTATGATATACATTACTACAAGAATACAACATTTAATAATTATTTAAGTATAATTATTACCTTATACAGTATACACACGGGTTTAAATACAGTAGATCAATACAGAATTACACGTAAACTAGTTAATACAGGATTGTGAGACAACACTTCAATTGTACCTTTCGGGGTACAGATTAAATCCTATCATAGTATAACCAAAGTCTCCTGGAGGGAGAGCATGAGATTTGTGAATAGAACTATTCGGGACTGACAATCCCACACCTGAACTGCTAGCTACAGTTAGGCAGACATGCCTGGGGTGACAAATGTCATTTATCCGACACTTGAAGAACGTCGTAAAGGTCACTAGGTCATATCAAGCATGGTTATACGACTCACAATAGTATAAACTAACCTTATTGTTTACGGAATTTCATTCTTCTTTAGTTTTATTTGGTTAATAAAACTAATTCAGAATACAACTGGAGGATTCCAGGGATTTCAGCACATAGTTTGATTTTAAGTAATGAAACTGTTATATATTATTGGTGATAACCAGGGTTTTCAAACAGAACATCGTATACATTACTGGTGATAGTCAGGGTTTTCATACAAAGGGTTTTCATTCAAAACAATGTTATACAATACAGTTGGTGGTAACGAGACGTACAAACTAATACATTATACATACTACAAAACACAGTAATAAACATATATGTTAGAAAATATTGGATTTTCTTGGGAAGCATACACACATTTTACAGATTCAATGACAGGGTTTTCATTACAAAAACATGCTTATGAACTCACCAGCTTTATGCTGATACTCTTTCAAAACTGCTTGTATTCTCAGGAAATCAGTAGACAGGTACCTCACACAGATTTTTGAGAAGACGGAGCGTATAGAGTCACGTCTTTTACTTTTGTTTATGCTTTTTATGTATAAAAACATGAATCAAACAGATGTAAATACCACTTTATCTATATTTAATGTAATGGTTGTGCTTACTTTGATTACTATGATACAATTGTTGTGATACTACATATGACGTCATCCATCCCCGAACGTTTCCGTCGTTCCGGTTTGGGGGTGTGACAGATTGGTATCAGAGCTATTGTTTATAGTGAACTAAGTATACCGAACCTTACATGGTATACAACTATAAACACTAAAGGGGCCGAAGTGCTCTGAAGCTAAAAGTATACTTTAAAATATACAAGTATTTTTACAAGAAGTATACAAGTATACATACGTACAAGAAACTATAACATAGTAAGAACTACATAAAAGTATTTAGGGCGAGTCGGACACTACGGTTAAACCTGGGTAGTTATGTAGTCATATGTGGGGCCAATATAACATGATCAACTATGTTTGTCCGAGATATGACCAACATGTGTTTGGTAGTGACTGTGGTGTCGTGACAAGTCTTAAAATCACCAAATCCTATACTAATGAAAACACATAGTTAAAATACTATAGGAGTATTTTATGGTACTATAACACTGCACAGAGTCATCACTATTAGTACAAATCCTTATAATGAAAGACATGCAGTTCCTTGTTAATGTTAGTAGCCATCATTATAGGTCTTTATTATCGTTGTGGGATTAAAATATATCTTGCTCAAAAATATTCGATTCATGATCATATAGGAGGCTTATCGTCATTCTTTCCCTTGTATCTTTTAGAGAAAGATGCCTCCCAGGAAGAGACCCAACAAACAGAACAACGACCCTCTGCCGCCACCGCCTCCTCAGTTCGATCCTGCATTGTTCCAGGCAGCAGTTACGGCCGTTGTGGCTGCTGCAATGTCGCAGATAAATCCGGGTGGCTCTGGTGGATCAGGAGGTGGACCCGATCCCCGTAATCTAGAAGGTGGTCAAGGACACCCGAAGGAGTGTTCCTACAAAGATTTCATGAATGCGAAGCCCAAATCCTTCGACGACAATGAAGGGGTCATTGCCCTAACCCGGTGGTTCGAGAAGATCGAATCAATTTTCGAGATTTGTGCATGTTCTGAGGCTAGCAAGGTGAAGTTTGTTGCCTGCACCTTCACCAACAGAGCATTGACTTGGTGGAATAGCCGGGTCAAATCCCCAACTCTGCCAGTAGCGAATGCCATGGGTTGGGAGAGTTTGAAGGAACTCATGCTTGCCGAGTACTGCCCAAGGGGCGAGATGCAGAAATTAGAGCACGAGCTTTGGAACCTGAAGATGAAGGGTTCCTACATTGCCGCTTACACAGCTAGATTCTGCGATCTGGCTCTTCTATGTCCGGGAATGGTCACCCCGGAAATCAAGAAGATAGAAAGGTACATTTAGGGTTTGACGCCCCCAACTCAAGGAAATGTCTTGGCTGCTAAGCCTTCCACTTCTGACAGCGCGAAGTGCCTGGCGCAGACCCTGATAGATCACGGGGTTGATCTTGATGAAGTGGCAGTCGCTCCCGAACCACCAAAGACGAGTGGTGGGAAGAAGAAGTTTTGGAACAAGCGAATGGGCCAGTCTTCGCAGGAGCCCTCCAAGAAGCAGCAAGTAGTGGCAGATCATGCTGCTACCACTCCTGTCGTTGTTCCCGCAGCTCAAGAACCTGCCAGCAGATATGCTGGTACTCTTCCAATGTGTGACAAGTGAAACTTCCATCATCATGGGCAGTGCCGAGAGATGTTGTGCAACAGCTATGGCAAGAAGGGGCACACATCTTGATTTTGCAAGACACCAGTCCAATCAACCAATCAGGCTCCTGGAGTGGGCGCTGGTCAAACATGTTTTGGCTGTGGGGAGGTCGGGCACTTCAAAAGGAATTGCCCCAAGGCAACAACAGCTGGCAACACAGGGAGAGTGCTAACGATGGGCCAGGAAGAGGCAGTTGCTGATCTCACCGTTGTTACGGGTATGTTCCTCCTCGACAACTCTTATGCATGTATTCTTTTCAATTTCGGTGCGGAGAGAAGTTTTGTTAGTCATTCATTTAAGCACCTTCTCAAACATAAATCCCAACCTTTAACCGAAACATTTACCATTGAGATGTCTAACGGAAAGAAATAGAGCACTAACGACATATTCATAGGCTGTACCCTTACCTTAAACGACCATTCTTTCTCAATCGACCTTATGCCAGTTTCCATAAAAAACTTCGATATCATCGTCGACATGGATTGGTTGAGCCCCAATCGTGCTGATATCCTTTGTTATGAAAAAGCCGTTCGTCTTAATCTTCCCTCGGGCGAAGCCCTCATAGTCTACAGTGATAAACTCAGCTCAAACCTTCGTATCATTTCATGCATCAAAGCCCAGAAATATCTGCGGAAGGAGTGCCATGCATTCCTAGCCCATGTTGTTGATGAAAAACAGGAAGTTAAAGACCTTGAGAGCATCCCCGAAGTCTGCAACTTTCTTGATGTCTTTCCCGAAGACCTTCCCGGAATCCCTCCTGAGCGCCAAGTCGAGTTCTGTATCGACTTAATTCCCGGAGCTACTCCTGTAGCTAAATCCCCATACCGTTTAGCACCGGCAAAAATGCAAGAGTTATCCGGCCAGCTCAATGAGCTGCTCAGCAAGGGATTCATCAGACCAAGTTCCTCACCCTGGGGATCCCTGGTCTTGTTTGTGAAGAAGAAAGATGGATCCTTTCGGATGTGCATAGATTATCGTGAACTGAACAAGCTTACCATCAAGAACCGTTATCCCTTACCCAGAATCGAAGACCTCTTCGATCGACTTCAAGGAGCCGGATTTTCTCAAACCTGAGATCAGGGTACCACCTGTTGCGAGTTCATGAGAGTGATGTTCCCAAGACAGCATTCCGAACTCGCTATGGTCACTACGAGTTTGTAGTAATGCCCTTTGGTCTAACCAAAGCACCCGTTGTATTCGTGGACCTGATGCATCAGGTGTGCCTCCCTTTCCTAGAAAAGTTTGTAATAGTGTTCATTGATGATATACTTGTCTACTCTCGGAGTGAGCAATATCATAGACAACACTTGAGGCTAGTGTTAGAAACACTAAAGGCGGAGAAACTTTATGCAAAGTTTTCAAAGTGCGAATTCTGGATCAGAAAAGTAACTTTCCTTGGTCACGTGGTTATCGAGGAAGGCATACACGTGGACCCTTCCAAATCAAAGTGATTGAGAATTGGTCAGCACCAAAGACGCCCACAAAGATCCGTCAATTATTGGGTCTCGCTGGCTACTATCGCAGGTTTATCCAGAACTTCTCCAGAATTGCCAAGCCTTTAACCACCCTGACGCAGAAAGGTGTACCCTTTAGTTGGGGAGAAAAGCAAGACACTGCATTTCAAACATTGAAGCAGGCCCTATGCACCGCACCTATCTTGTCTCTGCCTCAAGGGACGGAGGACTTCGTTGTCTACTGCGATGCATCCAATCAGGGCCTAGGCTGTGTGCTCATGCAGCGAGGAAAGTTTATTGCCTATGCCTCGAAACAGCTGAAAACACACAAAGTCAATTACACAACTCACGATCTAGAGTTGGGAGCAGTGGTCTTTGCATTAAAGATTTGGAGACATTATCTCTACGGAACCAAGTGTAATAGGGGTGAGCATTTGGACCGGTGGACCGAACCGTTTTTTTGGACCCCCGGGCCGGTTCTCGGTTCTAGGAATCCATCCCGATCTGGTCCGGTTTTTTTCCCGGTCCGGTCCGGTTTTTACCGGGTTTAGAACCGGTTGGACCCGATTTAAAAAAAAATTGTAATTTGTGAAAAAATTTAAACAACCATAACTCATTCGTTTTAAATCAGATTGACACGTGGTTTTTTCCAACGTTTAACTTACAGTTTATAGATGAATTTAGACTGTAATTTTGTTGATTTTGGTATAGTATTCAATGAGTTACAGACTTTCAAAGTTGAGCTATCAAAGCTGAAAATTTTCAGCTTTTCAGCAACATTTTTAAAATTTTGTAATCTGTGAAAATTGTTAAACAACCATAAGTCATTCATTTTAAGTCAGATTGACACGCGGTTTTTTCCAACGTTTAAATTACAGTTTGTAGATGAATTTAGACTATAATTTTGTTGATTTTGGTATTATATTCAATGAGTTATAGTCTTTCAAAGTTGGGCTATCAAAGCTGAAAATTTTCAGCTTTTTAGCAACTTTTTTAAAATTTTGTAATCTGTGAAATTTTTTAAACAACCATAACTCATTTGTTTTAAGTCGGATTGACCTGAGGTTTTTTCCAACATTTAGTTTACAGTTTGTAGATAAATTTAGACTATAAAGTTGTTGATTTTGATATTATATTCAGTGAGTTACAATCCTTCAAAGTTGAGCTATCAAAGCTGAAATATTTCAACTTTTTAACTATCATTTTATACTATAATTTTGAATTTTATGTATCTTTGATAGATAAATCATATAAAAGGGATCTTGGTGAACTTGATTTATATGTTAGTTGATTTTATTTGGAAAATTAATTTTGCAACTTATAATATTATAACATCAAGGTAGATTAGTTATGCATGAAACGGAAACATAATCATTTTTACAAGCTGTATCGTATCAAACCTAAAAACTTATTTTAACGACTTGTACTCTATGCAATTAAAGTTGTACCAGTCCAAACGGGTCCAAGAACCAGAAAACCCGGACCTGGACCCGGACCCGAACATGGACACGGACACGACTCATTCGGTCCGGTCCATGGTCCATAATATTCTCCATAACCGGTCCGGTCCAAGCGCCGGTCCGGTTCGGTCCAAATGCTTACCCCTAAAGTGTACTGTCTTCACCGACCATAAGAGCCTACAGCATATCTTCGATCAGAAAGAGTTGAACATGAGGCAACGACGATGGGTAAAGCTACTCAGTGATTACGAGTGCGAAATACACTACCATCCCGGCAAGGCCAATGTGGTAGCAGATGCCCTCAGTCGGAAAGAATATTTTGGTCGGAGGGTGAAGGCACTGACAATGACCATCCATTCCCATTTATCCGCTCAAATCAGAGAGGCTCAACTGGAAGCCTTAAAACCAGAGAACATGTCGGATGAAGCCTTGAGAGGAATGGAAAAGAACTTAAAGGTCAAGGGAGAAGGAGTTTACTATTTCATGAACCGGATCTGGACCCCGAAGTACGGCGGTTACATGGAGGTTGTCATGAACGAAGCTCACAAGACTAGATACTCCATTCACCCAGGTTCAGATAAGATGTATCTGGATCTCAAACAACTCTATTGGTGGCCGAACATGAAAGTAGAGATCGCTACCTTCGTGTGCAAGTGCCTGACTTGTGCCAAGGTGAAGGTGGAATATCAAAAGCCCTCAGGTCTACTTCAGCAGCCAGAAATACCTGAGTGGAAGTGGGAAAGGATTACGATGGATTTCATCACTAAGTTGCCCAAGTCTCCGAGTGGGCACGATGCCATCTGGGTAGTTGTCGATCGATTGACTAAATCCGCCCATTTCCTGCCAATCAAAGAAAACTTCAAGATGGAAAGACTGACACGAATCTACCTTCGAGAGATAGTCTGCATGCATGGTGTACCTGTGTCCATCATCTCCGATCGGGATAGCAGGTTTACCTCGAGATTTTAGCAGTCACTGCAGAAGGCTCTTGGAACTAAGCTGGATATGAGCACAACTTACCATCCACAGACCGATGGGCAAAGTGAGAGAACCATTCAAACATTGGAAGAAATGTTGAGAGCATGCATCATCGACTTTGGCACGTCATGGGACACTCATTTGCCCTTGGTCGAATTCTCCTACAACAACAGCTACCATACCAGCATCAAGGTTGCGCCGTTCGAAGCCCTCTATGGCCGTAAGTGCAGATCCCCTCTGTGCTGGGCTGAGGTGGGTGACACGCAGCTAGTTAAGGGTCAAGTCCCCGATAACACTCTCATTGGCCCAGAAATCATCCGAGAAACTACTGAAAAGATCATATAAATCCGGGAATGACTAAAAGCTTCAAGAGATAGACAAAAGAGCTACGCAAAAAAGAGACGAAAACCCTTGGAATTCCAGGTTAGTGACCGTGTTCTATTGAAGGTCTCACCCTGGAAAGGCATGATACGCTTCGGAAAGTGTGGAAAGCTGAATCCGAGATATATAGGACCATTCGAGATCCTCGCTAGGATCGGTCCCGTAGCATACAAACTCCGTCTACCCCAGGAACTTAGCAATATTCATCCCGTCTTCCACGTCTCGAATCTTAAAAATTGTTTATCCGACGAAACCCTTATGATTCCTCTTGATGAGATCGAGATCAACGAGAACCTCACTTTCGTGGAAGAACCAGTCGAAATCATGGATCGGGAAGTCAAAAGAACAAAACAAAGTCGCATACCGATAGTGAAGGTCCGCTGGAATGCCAAGCGAGGACTTGAATTCACTTGAGAGCGCGAAGATTCAATGCAACAGAAGTATCCCCATCTCTTTCCGAGTCCATGATTTGTATTCTATGTTTGAATTTCGGGACGAAATTCCCTCTAACGAGGGGATGATGTGACAACCCGAACCTTTTTTTTTTCGTTACCGTTAGCCAATTTCCGTTAATAAAATTTGAATTTTATTGAGTTCCGTCAAATTCCTTTTGTTTGGAAAATCATTTATTTATATAATTAAATTCTATATAAGAGTCGAAACCAAAATCACGCGAAAAACCCGAGTTTCCTTTGAAGAATCAATTGTTTTCGGCCTGAGAAGTGTTCACGGCCGTAAACTCATTTACGGCCGTAAACTCGTTTACGGCCAGTGCCAGGTGGCCCCCACCACCGACCATACCCCAACCTATATATACGGGACTCCCACCTTCATTTGAACTTTATTAGCCGAAAACTCTCTCATTCTCTCTCTCTACCCCTCAACCGCAAACATCAAAACACCCTCTTTTCTTTCGAAAATCATCAAGAAGTACCTTTGGAAGTTGTTTTGGAGCAGCTAAAACACGTTTTTCATCAAATCTAACATCATTGTTCTTGAGTTTACGGCCGTACACCCTTCAAATCTTCAAATCTTCAAAGGCCATAAACCTGTTTACGGCCGTACACCCTTCAAATCTTCAAATCTTCAAAGACCGTAAACCTGTTTACGGCCGTAAACCCTTCAAAGGGCTGTTCACGGCCGAGAACCCTTCACGGCCGCAAACTCCTTCACACCGTGAATCTTGGCTGCAAGCCCACTTTTCCTATTCAATCGAGTCCCGGTAACATTCCTAAACTGAAAGCAAGTGTTAGACAAAGGGTTTTCATTCAAAACAATGTTATACAATACAGTTGGTGGTAACCAGACGTACAAACTAATACATTATACATACTACAGAACACGCTAATAAACATATATGTTAGAAAATATTGGATTTTCTTGGGAAGCATACAAACCTTTTACATATTCAATGACAGGGTTTTCATTACAAAAACATGCTTATGAACTCACCAGCTTTATGCCGATACTCTTTCAAAACTGCTTGTATTCTCAGGAAATTAGTAGAGAGGTACCTCACACAGATTTTTTAGAAGACGGAGCGTATAGAGTCACGTCTTTTACTCTTCTTTATGCTTTTAATGTATAAAAACATGAATCAAACAGATGTAAATACCACTTTATCTATATTCAATGTAATGGTTGTGCTTACTTTGATTACTATGATGCAATTGTTGTGATACTACATATGACGTCATCAATCCCCGAACGTTTCCGCCGTTCCGGTTTGGGGGTGTGACATATATATATATATATATATATATATATATATATATATATATATATATATATTATCAACAGATAGTAATAATAGAAGTATTATTAGAGAGAGAAATAAAAATATATTAATACCTAAATACTATGTGCTAAATATATACAATGAGATATGATAGCGGTGTCTAAACAGAGTTGGTATTGAAAGCCTAATAGTTTTACCCGTTAATGAGAATAGACTTAATATGGATGCATAGTTCAATTAAGTTTGATATCGGGTAGTCTCATTCGGAGTACAAATCGTATTCCTCTTTGGATGACCAGAAATTGTAGGTCCAGATCAAGAAACTCTAATGGAATGTTTGGTCATCTCTCAGAGTAAGATGACAGCATTTGATCATTCTAGACGGTCTTGTGAATTATGTTGCTAGTGTGGGTTCATAACCCACAAACGTAAATGAAATGAGATACCATATTCATAAAATACCCTGATGGCATGAGTGCCTTTATGACTTTCACCAACCAATGAAGCCCCCAATGATGTACTCAAGCCTTTTCTTTTAAACGGTTTACCTTCTTGATAATCGTGGACTAGGATCTGCGAGGATCGTTTAGGGTGGGTATGTATAGGTATGAGGTTTTATAGATATCCATATCAGAAATATATCTATATATTGTTTGGTAGCAGTTGATTTTGCAGGATTAGGATATATATTATAACATTGTGGGATTTAAATCCCTATGTGTCTCACCAGGTTTCCCAACCTGACCCACTCGGTTTGTTTCCATCACATGTATCAGTACTTAAGCCAATGGACCTTGATTAGGATGTCGAGTGATTAAGAGACAGCCTATAATGGTGTTCATGACCATTAGGTTTTTACTGATTATACTATAACTTATGTATCTGTATTGATTATGACATCCTTAGGATTTAATTTGAGGCAATCATGCTCTTAAAAGATTTTTATATACTGGGATTTTCCGCAAATGAAGTATCATGATTTTTAAAATCATAAAGAAAGTTCTTTTTGGTTCTAAAAGTTAGAGGATGTCATAGCTGGTATCAGAGCATTTGTTTAAGCGAACTAGGAATATTGAGGATTTCTAGACTTAACTTAGAGCTGAAGAGAGAATGGTGAGAGTTGTGTCTAGAACATTTTAGGTAATATGCATGAATTAATAATAAAGACACAAGCATAGGAATATTTTAGGGTACAAGCCTTAAATAAAATTATGTGATAATAAAGTTATTATATAACATAACTTAGGTTGAATACCTTACTTGCTATTTAAAGCACTAGCTTACTTTAGGAGAGATGCCTAAATGTTTGATATGTGCTCAATGATATGTGTTATAGAATGCTTTAGGTTGCCTGCCTAGAATGCTAATAATTGAAAGAATTTTAGGTCTAATGTCGACCTTGGTTCGAAATATGTTGGGTTCTAAACATTTAATTAATGCATTAGAACTAGCATGTAATTTTTCGGAGTGATAAGGAGAATAATGCATCTAAATGTAACTAAAATCTTTTTTATCATAATATACTCAAGATCAATAGAACGACATGGTGAGAACACGTAGCGGACTAGGAATTGGTAACATGGATCAACAGCCTGAACCTTGACGTGCGATCGAGAGTGCGCCGGAAGTCATTGTTGGATAAGGTGTCTAAGTCCATAACTTATTTGGTATATACTTGACCCGACCCGGCATGGTCCATTTGGGTTGCACTTCACCCAAACTGTTTATGGATAATTTTATGAGAATTGTATACTTACGATTTATTAATATATTATAAGTTATAATATATTAATATAAAGTCATGTTATTTAATTAGTTTTAATCTTGAATTAATTATGAATTGATTTAGTGATTAAAAGGAAGACTAATTAAATCATGAGCTATTATATTTATATGGTGTGGGCTAATGCTCATTTGTTAATGGGCTAAGCTTATATGGAAGTCCATGGATGATCCATGGAGCTTTTAACCCATGGATCCTTGGAAGAGGAAAAGACATGGGTTATTAGGGTTTCACCCTAACCATGCACACTATATAAACAAGCTTATGTTGCATGAAAAACACCTAAGTGTGTGTGTAATAGTGGTGGCCGAAATCTAAGAGTTAGTATACTCTCTCATACATTTTCCAAGTTTGTGGTGATTTGTGATTTCCATTTGAGGCATTTACATTATTGGTGCTTGGCTCTCAAACTCCAAGGAATCAACAATCAACAAAAGGTATGTAATTCATCTAGTTCTTTTATGTTTAAAAGTACCCCATGCCATGCTAGATAGGTTATAAACCTTGGAAAATAATATTTTACATGTACCTTAGACAAACATAGATCCAAGGTTTATTAGGGTTGCATGTACACTTAGGAAGTGTTAGAATGCTCAAAACCCAACAGTGGTATCAGAGCCTAGGCTTGTTTGTTTGATACTTGATGCAAAATAGTGGAAAAAGTCGATTTTCTTGTTGTCTGCATGATGAACTCGCCGAGTCCATGGGGGGGCTCGCCGAGTCCATGACTAAACTCATCCTACTCGCCGAGTAGGTTCGTGCACTCGGCGAGTAGGAGCCTCAGAATGCAGATTTTCGACTTTTGCTGCTGGAAATGGACTAGAAACATTACCCTAAACTGTTTTGGTGTTTTAAAACTTGTTTTAGTTGGTGTAATGGTTGTTCTAATCCATTTACAATAGCTTATATCAAAATTTCATGCTTTGTATGTGTTCATATAATTCTTGAAACTTTGATGATCATGTTCATGTTCTTATGAATTTAGAAGATGATAGGAATTATTTGCTGAATTGTTTAGGATTAATTCTTGATCATTTATGTGTTTTAATGGAGTCCATAATTTGTCCTCAAGTTATGGATATCCAAAGGTCACTTCTTTTAAACACACATTTAAACACATAAGTTACATAAAAATGAAGAGTCTTCATTTTTATGAACCTTTAATTCATAAGTTATGAAATGAAAAGTTTTGGATAGTTACAAAACTTGCCCTCAAGTTTTGGAATTTGTAAAGTTTCACACACTTTAATAAACTTTAATTCCAACCCTTAGAGTTTTAATAGTTAAAATTCAACACTTATACTATTTATAACATTAATGGTTAATTATTATATATATGTATAAGAATAAGTTGTTCTACCGTTAGTAGGCCTCATTCACGAAGCCGGTCTATAAGGGGGGTATAAGGTTGTTGCCTATAAAATGGCAGCTTAATGGGTGTCCACTCTCACCCACCGCTTCCTTGATCGGTGGAGGGTCGTTAGCCCAGAAATCATCCGAGAAACTACTGAAAAGATCATATAAATCCGGGAATGACTAAAAGCTTCAAGAGATAGACAAAAGAGCTACGCAAAAAAGAGACGAAAACCCTTGGAATTCCAGGTTAGTGACCGTGTTCTATTGAAGGTCTCACCCTGGAAAGGCATGATACGCTTCGGAAAGTGTGGAAAGCTGAATCCGAGATATATAGGACCATTCGAGATCCTCGCTAGGATCGGTCCCGTAGCATACAAACTCCGTCTACCCCAGGAACTTAGCAATATTCATCCCGTCTTCCACGTCTCGAATCTTAAAAATTGTTTATCCGACGAAACCCTTATGATTCCTCTTGATGAGATCGAGATCAACGAGAACCTCACTTTCGTGGAAGAACCAGTCGAAATCATGGATCGGGAAGTCAAAAGAACAAAACAAAGTCGCATACCGATAGTGAAGGTCCGCTGGAATGCCAAGCGAGGACTTGAATTCACTTGAGAGCGCGAAGATTCAATGCAACAGAAGTATCCCCATCTCTTTCCGAGTCCATGATTTGTATTCTATGTTTGAATTTCGGGACGAAATTCCCTCTAACGAGGGGATGATGTGACAACCCGAACCTTTTTTTTTTCGTTACCGTTAGCCAATTTCCGTTAATAAAATTTGAATTTTATTGAGTTCCGTCAAATTCCTTTTGTTTGGAAAATCATTTATTTATATAATTAAATTCTATATAAGAGTCGAAACCAAAATCACGCGAAAAACCCGAGTTTCCTTTGAAGAATCAATTGTTTTCGGCCTGAGAAGTGTTCACGGCCGTAAACTCATTTACGGCCGTAAACTCGTTTACGGCCAGTGCCAGGTGGCCCCCACCACCGACCATACCCCAACCTATATATACGGGACTCCCACCTTCATTTGAACTTTATTAGCCGAAAACTCTCTCATTCTCTCTCTCTACCCCTCAACCGCAAACATCAAAACACCCTCTTTTCTTTCGAAAATCATCAAGAAGTACCTTTGGAAGTTGTTTTGGAGCAGCTAAAACACGTTTTTCATCAAATCTAACATCATTGTTCTTGAGTTTACGGCCGTACACCCTTCAAATCTTCAAATCTTCAAAGGCCATAAACCTGTTTACGGCCGTACACCCTTCAAATCTTCAAATCTTCAAAGACCGTAAACCTGTTTACGGCCGTAAACCCTTCAAAGGGCTGTTCACGGCCGAGAACCCTTCACGGCCGCAAACTCCTTCACACCGTGAATCTTGGCTGCAAGCCCACTTTTCCTATTCAATCGAGTCCCGGTAACATTCCTAAACTGAAAGCAAGTGTTAGACAAAGGGTTTTCATTCAAAACAATGTTATACAATACAGTTGGTGGTAACCAGACGTACAAACTAATACATTATACATACTACAGAACACGCTAATAAACATATATGTTAGAAAATATTGGATTTTCTTGGGAAGCATACAAACCTTTTACATATTCAATGACAGGGTTTTCATTACAAAAACATGCTTATGAACTCACCAGCTTTATGCCGATACTCTTTCAAAACTGCTTGTATTCTCAGGAAATTAGTAGAGAGGTACCTCACACAGATTTTTTAGAAGACGGAGCGTATAGAGTCACGTCTTTTACTCTTCTTTATGCTTTTAATGTATAAAAACATGAATCAAACAGATGTAAATACCACTTTATCTATATTCAATGTAATGGTTGTGCTTACTTTGATTACTATGATGCAATTGTTGTGATACTACATATGACGTCATCAATCCCCGAACGTTTCCGCCGTTCCGGTTTGGGGGTGTGACATATATATATATATATATATATATATATATATATATATATATATATTATCAACAGATAGTAATAATAGAAGTATTATTAGAGAGAGAAATAAAAATATATTAATACCTAAATACTATGTGCTAAATATATACAATGAGATATGATAGCGGTGTCTAAACAGAGTTGGTATTGAAAGCCTAATAGTTTTACCCGTTAATGAGAATAGACTTAATATGGATGCATAGTTCAATTAAGTTTGATATCGGGTAGTCTCATTCGGAGTACAAATCGTATTCCTCTTTGGATGACCAGAAATTGTAGGTCCAGATCAAGAAACTCTAATGGAATGTTTGGTCATCTCTCAGAGTAAGATGACAGCATTTGATCATTCTAGACGGTCTTGTGAATTATGTTGCTAGTGTGGGTTCATAACCCACAAACGTAAATGAAATGAGATACCATATTCATAAAATACCCTGATGGCATGAGTGCCTTTATGACTTTCACCAACCAATGAAGCCCCCAATGATGTACTCAAGCCTTTTCTTTTAAACGGTTTACCTTCTTGATAATCGTGGACTAGGATCTGCGAGGATCGTTTAGGGTGGGTATGTATAGGTATGAGGTTTTATAGATATCCATATCAGAAATATATCTATATATTGTTTGGTAGCAGTTGATTTTGCAGGATTAGGATATATATTATAACATTGTGGGATTTAAATCCCTATGTGTCTCACCAGGTTTCCCAACCTGACCCACTCGGTTTGTTTCCATCACATGTATCAGTACTTAAGCCAATGGACCTTGATTAGGATGTCGAGTGATTAAGAGACAGCCTATAATGGTGTTCATGACCATTAGGTTTTTACTGATTATACTATAACTTATGTATCTGTATTGATTATGACATCCTTAGGATTTAATTTGAGGCAATCATGCTCTTAAAAGATTTTTATATACTGGGATTTTCCGCAAATGAAGTATCATGATTTTTAAAATCATAAAGAAAGTTCTTTTTGGTTCTAAAAGTTAGAGGATGTCATAGCTGGTATCAGAGCATTTGTTTAAGCGAACTAGGAATATTGAGGATTTCTAGACTTAACTTAGAGCTGAAGAGAGAATGGTGAGAGTTGTGTCTAGAACATTTTAGGTAATATGCATGAATTAATAATAAAGACACAAGCATAGGAATATTTTAGGGTACAAGCCTTAAATAAAATTATGTGATAATAAAGTTATTATATAACATAACTTAGGTTGAATACCTTACTTGCTATTTAAAGCACTAGCTTACTTTAGGAGAGATGCCTAAATGTTTGATATGTGCTCAATGATATGTGTTATAGAATGCTTTAGGTTGCCTGCCTAGAATGCTAATAATTGAAAGAATTTTAGGTCTAATGTCGACCTTGGTTCGAAATATGTTGGGTTCTAAACATTTAATTAATGCATTAGAACTAGCATGTAATTTTTCGGAGTGATAAGGAGAATAATGCATCTAAATGTAACTAAAATCTTTTTTATCATAATATACTCAAGATCAATAGAACGACATGGTGAGAACACGTAGCGGACTAGGAATTGGTAACATGGATCAACAGCCTGAACCTTGACGTGCGATCGAGAGTGCGCCGGAAGTCATTGTTGGATAAGGTGTCTAAGTCCATAACTTATTTGGTATATACTTGACCCGACCCGGCATGGTCCATTTGGGTTGCACTTCACCCAAACTGTTTATGGATAATTTTATGAGAATTGTATACTTACGATTTATTAATATATTATAAGTTATAATATATTAATATAAAGTCATGTTATTTAATTAGTTTTAATCTTGAATTAATTATGAATTGATTTAGTGATTAAAAGGAAGACTAATTAAATCATGAGCTATTATATTTATATGGTGTGGGCTAATGCTCATTTGTTAATGGGCTAAGCTTATATGGAAGTCCATGGATGATCCATGGAGCTTTTAACCCATGGATCCTTGGAAGAGGAAAAGACATGGGTTATTAGGGTTTCACCCTAACCATGCACACTATATAAACAAGCTTATGTTGCATGAAAAACACCTAAGTGTGTGTGTAATAGTGGTGGCCGAAATCTAAGAGTTAGTATACTCTCTCATACATTTTCCAAGTTTGTGGTGATTTGTGATTTCCATTTGAGGCATTTACATTATTGGTGCTTGGCTCTCAAACTCCAAGGAATCAACAATCAACAAAAGGTATGTAATTCATCTAGTTCTTTTATGTTTAAAAGTACCCCATGTCATGCTAGATAGGTTATAAACCTTGGAAAATAATATTTTACATGTACCTTAGACAAACATAGATCCAAGGTTTATTAGGGTTGCATGTACACTTAGGAAGTGTTAGAATGCTCAAAACCCAACAGTGGTATCAGAGCCTAGGCTTGTTTGTTTGATACTTGATGCAAAATAGTGGAAAAAGTCGATTTTCTTGTTGTCTGCATGATGAACTCGCCGAGTCCATGGGGGGGCTCGCCGAGTCCATGACTAAACTCATCCTACTCGCCGAGTAGGTTCGTGCACTCGGCGAGTAGGAGCCTCAGAATGCAGATTTTCGACTTTTGCTGCTGGAAATGGACTAGAAACATTACCCTAAACTGTTTTGGTGTTTTAAAACTTGTTTTAGTTGGTGTAATGGTTGTTCTAATCCATTTACAATAGCTTATATCAAAATTTCATGCTTTGTATGTGTTCATATAATTCTTGAAACTTTGATGATCATGTTCATGTTCTTATGAATTTAGAAGATGATAGGAATTATTTGCTGAATTGTTTAGGATTAATTCTTGATCATTTATGTGTTTTAATGGAGTCCATAATTTGTCCTCAAGTTATGGATATCCAAAGGTCACTTCTTTTAAACACACATTTAAACACATAAGTTACATAAAAATGAAGAGTCTTCATTTTTATGAACCTTTAATTCATAAGTTATGAAATGAAAAGTTTTGGATAGTTACAAAACTTGCCCTCAAGTTTTGGAATTTGTAAAGTTTCACACACTTTAATAAACTTTAATTCCAACCCTTAGAGTTTTAATAGTTAAAATTCAACACTTATACTATTTATAACATTAATGGTTAATTATTATATATATGTATAAGAATAAGTTGTTCTACCGTTAGTAGGCCTCATTCACGAAGCCGGTCTATAAGGGGGGTATAAGGTTGTTGCCTATAAAATGGCAGCTTAATGGGTGTCCACTCTCACCCACCGCTTCCTTGATCGGTGGAGGGTCGTTAGCCGAACGGGTAGGACAATGACTTTAAATCCTCATTAAAAGTATAATGATTATTATAAAGTAACTAAATATTTTAATTCCCAATCTTAGTTACTTTAGGAAAAATGTGAACTTGGTGCTAGTCCATGGAATTCACACTTTGTACCTTACCAAGTCGTTGGTGGAGCGTGTGTGGTTAACCAGCACACTAACTTGGACTAGTAAGGATCACGAAGGGTGACTTAAAGTTTATCATAGATCGGTGGAGCGTGTGTGGTTAACCGTCACATCGATTAGGTGATAATATTAAGGGTACCTAGTGAGTTTGCATGGTTATTCACACCTTGTTTTGTGATCCTCGGCATCCCAGTCACAAAACTTGAGAGGGCACAATCGAGATTGAAACATGCCATTCAAAAGTTCAATGAATCTCAAAAGATCTAGGAGTTTCAAATCCAATTAAAACCTAATAAATTATTTTGTTTTTCATGGTGGAAATTGGTGAATCGTCATTCGCCTACCTTCAAATATTTTATAGCTTGGATTACGGCATCCCTCTTCCAAGTTATAAAATATTGTGTTGGGTCCTAGCCTTAATATTTCATATTGGGTGTTATATTAAACACTTAAAATCAACTAACTTGAATATCTCCATTTGTAGATGTCTGGTTCATACAACTATGATCTTCCCAAATCTCTTGGAACAAACTTTCTTCTTGAAGATGATGTCCCTCAACATCATGCTTCACTTCCTCCACCTCCTCCATTTATTCTCCCTGACCCACAAGCTCGAAGACTTGAAAAATTCAAGGTCACTCAAGACCTACTAGCAATGAAACATAAGGATGGAAGACCTGTGTGCACTCATGTCTTAGGAATGAAGTCACACTTTGACAGGTTGAGAATGTTGGGTGTCGTTGTCCCAAGGAAGTTGGCTATTGACTGGGTTCTTCAGTCACTTCCAGATTCATATAGTGAGTTCATTAAGAACTACTATGTGATAGATCACGACATGACCCTAATAGATCTTTCTTATTTGCTTGTTGCTGCTGAATCAGCAATGATTTGGCGCAATGGTCAAGCAAATATTGATGGAAGGTCTAATTCTCAAACTTCCATGGACATGGACAATAGTAACATTGGAAGTCCAGAAAAGCTTTCTCTTCCCAATGGAAAGGGATCGGCCTTGGTCAACCCGGTTGACCAAAAGGTAAAGGGAAAGGCTAAGTCTGTGATTGTCTCGTGTACCATTCCCAAAGAGTCTATATGTTTTATTGTCATGAGAAGGGACATTGGAAGCGAAGCTGCCCTGAATACCTGAAATATTTGAAAGCAAGTAGAGACAAATTGTTTGACTCGACTTCAGGTAAGTCTACTATCTAACTTTGTTAAAGTTCCTAATTTTTTATTCTTATTACATGATGTGACTAGGTTGCATCTTGATGTTTAGCAGGATCGAGCAAAAGGAAGGTTAAAAGAAGAGTGTGCTGAATCTGATCACGAAGATGGATTTCTATCGCATGGTTCGAGGATCGGATTCTTGAGCTACTACTTAGAAGTTATGATAGATTGCTAGGAAATATGTAATAGCATAGTTTCCATTTAAAGTTGCATTGTAAGGAAAAGTTTTTCCGCATTTTATGAATAAATAAAATTTTGTTTTACTTTATTTTATATCTCCTTGCAATGGCATTTATGGAAAATTGATGTTTGTATGTTTCTAGCAATAATGGAAATATGAGTTTGATTCTCTCATTTGTGGTTGTGTCTGAATTTACCAAATGAGGAAAGGTTCTCATCACCCAAGCTTCAATTGGACAGAAACTTGGAATCATACAAGCTGTACTGTATGATGAATGAGAATTTTCATCTTTGTAAAATTGAGACTAATTCATTGATCACATGCATATGTGAGTCAATTGAAGGACTAAGGAATTAGATACACTGGGTGTGTGTTGGTCAAGGTCCACCACAAAGATCGATAAGACCATTCGTCATGATTTACTAAAGATTAGTAAATATGGTTATACTTATAAGGTTAAGTATAATTCTGTAACATTGGAAAAGTTTCAATGTATGGCAGAACGGATGAGAAGAATCAAATTTGGCAGAGAGATAAAAAGTTTCTCAAATCTGAAAAGATGGGAGAGTACTTTAGTATCATGTTTTATGATCATCTTAATGATTATGAAACCATATCACAAATTCATACTGTAAGGACATCTTAGTGCATTGTTATGACTAAGATGAGGGGTCGTGAATTGTTGGAATGGTTAAAATCAAGAAGATGGATCATACTTCGTTCCAAAAATAACTCTTAGAGTCATACTCCAAGATTGTAACATTGAGTGACATAAAGTAAGGTTTAAAACACTTATCAAATGTAGTGTAAAATGTTTTCTACTCCTGTACATTTGAAATTGGTAAGTTGTGATGTCTTGGATAAGACAAAGACCAACTAAGACCAATTGTGTGAAGTGTTTATCTTGATAAGAGTCCGCACTATTCCTTGAATATTTGTTTTGTCAAGGAATGGTCCTTGACTAGGGAAACTTATATGTCAAGAGGACAGTGGGAGTCTTTAAGATCCTGAAAGGATTTCAAGATATCAAGAGTAAAACCTGAGTTTTATCACTAGCACACGACTTAAGGTTTGCAACCTATTAATTTGACATAATTCTTGTTTCTGTGTCTGTTCCTATTAAGTTGACTATGCATATGAGTTTTGTTAGTTCTAAACTGTGTGCATAACAGCTTGGAAGAATTGGTGGGCCTTGTGCTACCAGGTGACAAGAAATTAAGATTGAACAAGTTTAATCCTTGTAAGGCTAATTTGTCACTAACCTTGTCTTGTGATTATGGTTTTGACAAATTCACATGGATAGAAACTCATACACTATAAAATCTAAGTGTCATAAGGTTTCTCTCCGATTCATGAAAATGATGGTGAGGAAATGCTTTCACTAAGAAGATTTTAAGTAGATAGCAATTGTGATGTTTGCATTCTCAAAGTCGTTAGTGGAGCGTGTGTGGTTAACCGGCACACTAACATGGACTTGTGAGAAATGGAAAAGGTCTAAACAATTAAGACTATGATTACGGCATCCCTTTTCATAGTTCTGGAAATTGTTTAGACACACATGTGAGCTATCTAAGAAAGGATGTACGAATCTAAATTTCAGGAGTCCAGCTGATTTCTGGAAATAGGTTAGAGCTAGTGGGAGCATAAGTGTTATGCTGATAATCATCATGTTAGTGGGAGCATTATTATTATGTTTAGTGTTGCAAGTTAGCAATGTTAATTATAGAAAACCAAAAGTTTCAATTCGTAAAGTTGTAGGGGTTGAAAAGTTGTTTTGTTATAATTAAGGGAGAGAAAATTATACTTCATTTCAATTCTAAAAGCTTAGATTGAGTTTTTAATCATCTTTAGTCAAGGATATATATATATATATATATATATATATATATATATATATGTGTATTTTATGTTGGAATGGTTCAACTTAAAGAAATTCTATATATATTGCGTTATCAAAATTCGATTATGATTACGGCATCCCTCTTCATAGTTAAATTTTGAAAACATGGCAAATAAAAAATATTGTAGCAAAAGACTGGTCTAGTATCATGTCTTTATGTGAGACATCATGAATCGTGTTCCATATACTTCGGATATAGGATCGATTTCATGTGCTATAATATTCATCCTTATTGTAGCAAAAGACTGGTCTAGTATCTTGTCTTTATGTGAGACATCATGAATCGTGTCCCATATGCTTCGGATATAGGATCGATTTCATGTGCTATAATATTTATCCTTTCTAAATTTTCCAAATGCTTAGGGCATTAAGAAGGGAAAAGTCTAGAATTGGATATGACTAAAGTGATTATGCAATTATCGAGGACAATCTAAGGTTCTCCAAAGATTGGTTGCTCGGGGACAGTTGGAAGTAGGATATAAATTATTGGAAATGACCATATTGACATATTCTGAAAAGAGGTAACTCTTGTTCGGAAGTGATAGTCAAAATGGGACTATGGAAATTTCTCCATAGGTGGAAGTTATTCAATCTGTGTAAGATTAGAAACCCTTAGTGCAAGAAGGATGTTCAAAGCAATGTACTTTGAATATGAGACTTCGTTTCCATAGAGTTGATCTCCTTTGGAATACTCTGTAATGACTTTTGACAAGTTTTGTGACTTTGTGCATAATCATTACAAGAGGAACATTGCATAAAAGTTTAAAATCTAACAGTTTTTTTTGTAAATGGTAGGAATTAGGAATTTTTACATTTACAATAAGGATTTGGGATTGTGAAATGAGCATCATTGGAATCATGTTCAAATGATCTATTTCACAAAGTAAAGATCATACACAAACATAGTGTGCATACTTGGAGTATGGCATAACTATTGTTTAGAAAAACAAAGTGTACATGCTAGGAGCATGGGACAACTGTTGTTTTTATTCAAGTATTAAGTTGATTATTTGAAACACTATACAATGAATAATGTGTAATCAATATGGTGATAAATAAAAGGTGGTTTTATTTATATTCAAAAGGGTTCTGAGACCATATTGGATTCGATTATTATTGTGTTTCACTTTGCATGTTTTGACTTCCAGAATAGCTAGGTTATTCTTTCCGAATGACTAAGTTATTTAAACACTCCACAGTCGTTCATATGTTGGAAGTAGGTATGAATTAAGACTGTCATGAATCGAGTTTGTAGATGGCTAAATGTGTTTAGTCATAGCAATGGTTGCTACAACATTCATGAGTGCTCATAAGTTATGAGTATTGGAATTAACCCACGCTCACTTGTATCACTTCATGGAATTTATCTCGAGTGATCGTGAGACGGTAATATCATATAAGTCTTCAAACCTAGAGATATGAGTTGTTGCCTATGAGTTGGTTGTGCATTGATTGCACGAAAACGCATCAGTAACTTGATGTTATAAAACGTGCATTTATGTACAATTCAACAAGTAGTTAAAACAAGCATATGAGTCGAAGTTTATCTGTTCCTTCTAGAAATAGAAGCGATATCTGGGCCCCTCGATGATTTTGTTTTGACCTATGTACCGGGCCCGGTCAGAACCTAATTGATGTGTTCAATTTAGTTCTTTGTCAAACAAATCGGAAATCGGGAAACAAACTGCTGGACAATAAGTACGACGTTGTTCCATGTATTTGTCCGGCTGATATCATGAGAACAGAGGATTATATGATCACTTATCTAAAATGGCGCTTCATAGTTCAACAGAGTTTTCGAGAGCTACGATTGTTGGTTGGTTCCTGAAGTAACATACGCAAATACAGTTATTAGACTTATCCAAGTGGGAGACTGTTGGATAAGGTGTCTAAGTCCATAACTTATTTGGTATATACTTGACCCGACCCGGCATGGTCCATTTGGGTTGCACTTCACCCAAACTGTTTATGGATAATTTTATGAGAATTGTATACTTACGATTTATTAATATATTATAAGTTATAATATATTAATATAAAGTCATGTTATTTAATTAGTTTTAATCTTGAATTAATTATGAATTGATTTAGTGATTAAAAGGAAGACTAATTAAATCATGGGCTATTATATTTATATGGTGTGGGCTAATGCTCATTTGTTAATGGGCTAAGCTTATATGGAAGTCCATGGATGATCCATGGAGCTTTTAACCCATGGATCCTTGGAAGAGGAAAAGACATGGGTTATTAGGGTTTCACCCTAACCATGCACACTATATAAACAAGCTTATGTTGCATGAAAAACACCTAAGTGTGTGTGTAATAGTGGTGGCCGAAATCTAAGAGTTAGTATACTCTCTCATACATTTTCCAAGTTTGTGGTGATTTGTGATTTCCATTTGAGGCATTCACATTATTGGTGCTTGGCTCTCAAACTCCAAGGAATCAACAATCAACAAAAGGTATGTAATTCATCTAGTTCTTTTATGTTTAAAAGTACCCCATGCCATGCTAGATAGGTTATAAACCTTGGAAAATAATATTTTGCATGTACCTTAGACAAACATAGATCCAAGGTTTATTAGGGTTGCATGTACACTTAGGAAGTGTTAGAATGCTCAAAACCCAACAGTCATGCCAACAGCTGGACCAATCATGATGGCAGGAGTCCAAGCCATGATCCGGGAAATGATAGTTGAGAAAATAGAGGAGGCCATACAACTATTCCAAGAGAATGGGAGAAAAGTCACGGCATCGATTGTTGAACCGGTGATGAGTGAAGTTCAACCCAAAGAAGGAAGCTGTAGTAAAGTTGTAAATCAAACTGAACCATGAAGGTTTCGGAGAAACAACATCGAAGAAGAGATTGAAAAAAATGGATGCAAGTATGAGGACTTCATGGCATCCCAACCACTAAGTCTTTCTTGAGAACCAACGCCAGAAACATTTATGAATTGGATCCATGAAATGGAAATGGTGTTTGAAAGCTGCGACTGCAGCGACAAACGAAAGACAATCTTTGTAGTCAGATAACTAAAGACTGGAGTGTTGAGTTGATGGAAATGGTTGGCTAATACCATGCCAAAAGGAGAAGCAAGGAAGATGTCATATGAAGACTTCCTTGTGCAGTTGAAAAGAGAATACTACTCGGAAAGAGACCTTCTGGAGATAAGTAATGAATTCCAGAACCTGAATAAAGAAGAGATTAGCGTCAGCAAGTGCGCTGCAGCTTTTGCTGGGAAGATGGAATTAGTTCCTTAACAGGTTCCTACTGAACTCTACAAGATAGAAAGATTTTCTAATGGACTACCAATGGATTTCGGTCCAATGGTGAAATTAGCAACTACTTTGGAAGCAGCCATCCGAGTTGCCAAATCTCTTGAAGACATAATCAAGGGAAGAGTTGTCAACCAAGATGAAATAGGAGGAAATAGGAAGAATGAAGGATCCTCAAAAGCCAATAAAGAGATTAGATTTTAAAAACCTATCCCCAACAGCAAGAAGCCTGGGGGAAACAAAGAGGCAAAATGGTGTGAAAATACAGAAAGAAGCACTTTGAACAATGCATAGAAGATGTGATTTGCTATAGGTGTGGAAAAATGGTCACTATTCCAGCCAATGTACATCCGATCAAAGTATGTGCTTCAATTGTGGAGAACCATGGCATTTCAATAATGACTATCCAAGGAAGAAGGAGCCTACAACACCAAATGTGCCATCAAAACCAAAGGCACAAGTGTTTCGAATGACTCTCAGAGCTATAAAGGATGAAGAATATGTCGCTTTAGGGAGATAATAAAAGGAAGCTACTTATCTAGGGAGTTCAACACATGACGTGGTCACCCCACATAGATAGTCTTTTAATATGTAGCCTAAATATAAGAGGCATAAAATATAATAGAATTTCATTATGACTCTAATCATTTTCAGAAGTTATAAAATCCCTAATTATGTTGTGCTATCCAACATGGTAAGTTGCTATGCGATTTTTCTTGCATGGAAACTTAGGAACTGCAGGACAAATCTTGGAGTACGTATGAGTAGGTGTGAAAGGTGGTAGAGGCCTATACTACCCCAAGCATATGACTCGCACTTAGATTAGGGAAAGTCATAAGGTTACTAAGGCACTGGTAGTTGAGTTTATTTTGTTTGTTTTCATCATTACCTTCATTTCGGTAATGACTATGAAGATAAATGTTATTCCGACCCTGGTGGTCATATCAAATCGAGTCCGAATAGGGTAAATCTATAAAGTGAATTACTGGGTTCAGAGAACCATGATCGATGTAATGTCCGGATTTAGTTAAGGGGTTGAAGAAAAAGATAATCGGTGGTAGTATTGCAGCTGTCAATAAGACTAAGTAGCCAGTAGCTAGAAATGCTACCTACAATGATGTGGTTGAACCACATTAGAACATGAAGGAAGGTATCTTCCAAGCTACAGTGCGACACATAAAGAGACTCGATTTTGTCCATTGCATCATGTGATAGGAGTTCATTAGAGCATGATCATTCGGTATATTATGTTAGTTGGAGTAAAGACCTTATCTTAGGTTAAGTCTATTCTAAAAGGATCAGGAGCCTCCGATGAAGATCAAATTTGTAACTCGAAGGTTAGGGCTGAAGGTCCAAAATAAAGTGATAAGAAAATGCAAGATTGAGCACCACCGGCAGTAGGAAGTCCAAGAATATGATACTCCTTTGGAAATACATAGGAGTTACGGTTATTACCTAGGATGGAAAGGTAATGTGCGGAACCATTATACAAACCCTGTTTTGCTGATGATTCTAGGACATAATCATCCTAGGGGGTGGGGGTAATTATAAGGCCCACAACTTCGAGCTAGACAATTAAGATATAACAAGTAATAATTATTATCATTTGAACCCTCAAATAGGAAGATCGCTACTCTTGCGCACCGCATACTATATATTATAAACCATTTAAGGGATTAATCGATAAGCGATAAAATGGCATTTTGATAGAAGATTATTTAGGATAAATAATCTTAAACAAAGTTATAGTATATGTTTCAAGGATTTCTTACATATAAATAATTATGAAATCTGACTTCATATGAAGAAGTTATGCTTCTTCGAAATTCCACGATTAAACCAACACAACTATATGTATCGTAAAAAGTGATTTTTTTATAGATTGCTTATTGGTCTAAGTAATCTAAACAAAAGTCATAGTAATCATAAAACTAAGAGTGCATATAGATAACGTCCAAATCTGACTTCATATGAGGAAGTTATGATTTTTCGAAGTTTTAGCGCAGTAGTGCGGGTACATAAATCAAAATTCAAATTGGTTGATTGTTAGCCGAAACAATTTAAACGAGAGTTGAAAATCTAATGAATATGAGTCTGTCGTTTTAAAGACAGTCATGAACGGAGATCGTATAATGTCGTTATAAATTTCGCACGGACTTTAACAGTCTAAACTGGTCTAAATATGAATTTTAGTTAGAGTGATAATTGGCTGTTGAGACCTTAGTGAAAGTTGTAGATCTCGTCGAAAGGATTCTGGGGATATAAAGAACGTCGAAAATAGAGCCCGTATGCGAATGTTATGGTCGTCGGAAGATCTATGAGAAACCGTCAGGGCTGATAACGTGGCACCACCTAGTGGTGCAACATGGCATGTTTGGATAGCACCTTCCACCGAGAGATAATGCGACATGGCGTAACGTGGGCGCAACACTTGGGACCATGAAATGGTCGCACGTGGCTGCTTCTAGAAGAGTGGGAGGTGGCCAAACCAGACGACTACACGTGTCACAAACCTGATGGGCCAGCAAATCAATAAGGCGCATCGCACCTATTGTCTGTGCATGGCGCACACTGTTCCTATATATATCAGCCGAAATTTTTACTTATTCCTCACATTTGTCTTCCAAAACACTCTCAAGCAACCCCAAACCCTCAAGTGACGATTTTAGTTATTTTTAGGGGTTAGTAGCAAGGCTCTGGAGCGCTAGTGAGCCCAAAGAAATAAGGCCTTCAGTTTTGGAGTTCTGCCTACGCAATTTCCCGGTTTTCGCTAAAACCTCTATTACATCAAAGGAAAGGCTAAGGTGTTAGGCGAAGCTTTGCCCAAATCACCAGTCATCCACCTAAGTCAGGTGAGTGCATAGTCTTTTTCATAAACATGATTTTAATACAAGTATTAATTAAAGTATTAAATATATGTCAAAAGGTTTATATGTGAAGCTATATGCGTATTGCCTTGATTATGTGTTACAAATGTATTTAATGATATACAATATGGGAATCAAATATCGTTCTATATGTGTTAAGAGATATATATCTATTATCACGAGATAATAATAAAATAAGTATTATTAGAGAGAGCGAAAGAGAGATAAAAATATATTAATACCTAAATATGTTGTACTAAATATGGACACTGAGATAGGATAGTGGTGTCTAAAGAGAGTTGGTATTCGGAGCCTAGTAATTTTGCCCGTTAATGATAATAGACTTATTATGGATGCCTAGTTCAATTAAATTTGATATTAGGTAGTCTCATACGTAAAATGTGTATGAACGGAGAGTAGAGTTATGTTTCGTGACACTTTCAGGTGTCGATGGTATGACATACTTACCGGAGTACAAATCGTATTCCTTTTTGGATGACCGGAAATGGTGGGTCCAGATCAGGGAACTGTAATGGTATGTTTGGTCATCTATTAGAGTAAGATGACAACACTTGATCATTCTAGACGATCTTGTGAATTACGTTGCTAGTGTGGGTTCATAACCCACAGACGTAGATGAAATGGGATACTATATTCATCAAATATTCTAATGGCACGAGTACCTTTATGACTTTCACCAGCTAAGGAACCCCCTTGCGGTGTAGTCAAGCCCTTTCTTTTAAATGGTTTATCTTCCTGATAATCATGGACTAGGATTTGTGAGGATCGATTGGGGTGGGTATGTATAGGTATGAGGTTTTATAGATATCCAAGTCGGAAATATATCTATATATTGTTTGGTAACAGTTGATTTTGCAGGATTAAGATATATATATATATATATATATATATATATATATATATATATTATAATAATAATAATAATAATAATAATAATAATAATAATAATAATAACAATATGGGATTGAAATCCATATGTACCTCACTAGGTTTCCCAACCTGAGCCACTCAGTTTGTATGCATCACATGTATCAAGACTTACGCTACTAGAACTTGATTAGGATACTGAGTGATTAAGAGACAGTTTGCAATGGTCTTCAGGATTATTAGGTCTTTACTCTGTAACTTCTATATCTATATTAATTATGACATTCGTAGGATTTTATCTAAGGCAATCTTGTTCGCAAAATATTTTTATATACTGAGATTTTCCGCAAATGAAGTATCATGATTTTTAAAAGCGTAAAGAAAGTTATTTTTGGTTTTGAAAATTAGATGATGTCACACCAATGAACGACATACATACTTTGTAGGATTGATAGACTAGGACCGTGAAAGTGATATTGAGATAAGAAGATTATTGGCGGTTGGTCTCGTTTAGAGTCTTGTTTTGAAGGTATAGAAACATATCATGTTTTTTGACAGGTTATGCATTCAAAAGTCTGGTGCCAAGGAGAATCCGGAAGACATGGTAACAAGGTCGTTTCCTAGAAAGAAGTTCAAGCTTTGCTTGGACTTGGTTGATGTTCGCATTAGGTAACACTACAAGAAAAAGTCGAAATAACGACGGAAAAATTCCGTAGCTAAAACATGATATTCCGTAGTTAAAATCATTTAGCGACGGAATTTGCTACGAATCCATTCTGTAGGCAAATTCTTCGTTAGTAAAGGTTCGTTACGGAATCCGTAGCACCTTCGCAACGGAATTTACAACAGACTTATTTCGTAGAAAACTTGCTATGGACTACATCCGTAGCAACAACGTAGCAAATTAACTATATTTTATTTCCGTAGCATGTCCGTAGTGAATTAACTACGCTCCGATCCGTAGTAAATCTGTCGCAAATTAACTACAAACTAAATTCGTAGCTAGTTTCTGTAGCATATCCACTATGGGTAATGGCGTAGCTAGTACTCCGTAGTAAATTTACTATGACCTAATTTTGTTACAAATTAACTACAAACTAGCCCCGTAGCTAATTTTCATAGCAAATCAACTATGGGTAATATTGTAGCAAACATTCTATAGTGAATTTACTAGGATGTATCAAATATGTTGTAGTAAATTTACCACAACCTACTTCTGTTGCAGAAAAACTGTGACGGAATATGTTTCATAGCAACATCCATAACAATTCAACTACAAAAATGTGACAAAATTAATTAAAATAAATACAAAAATGACTAGACTTTTTCCAAAGCAAATTAATAACAAAATCAACATTATGAAATTGCATTAAACAGTAAAAGAAATTACATAAACTCTTAATAAAAACATAGTTTATCATCAAATAAAATTTCACTTTGTCCAAAACACCAATTATAATATCTTAAACTTTTCGAAACATTTATTTTGTAAAAAAAAAACATCCATACATATTATAACTTAACCAATTTATAAAATTCAAATCCCCAATTTAGTAATTCCAAACATATTTTAGATAAATCCATTTGTTTGTAACTCGGTTATAATAGAATAATAAAAGCCTTAAAATCCGTAATAACATTTATGACAATGACCCAATCTTCAACCGCGTCAGTGTACAGTTAAGTCGAACCCTTACCCTTGTTGGTACCTGATGTACCTGTAATAATCATTTATAGAATAAAATGGTAAGCACAAAGCTTAGTGACTTCCAACACAACATAACATTAGAAATATTACACCCTGCTCCTACTTATCATGCCACCAACAAAATATGCAAACATCCATATAACATATAAACATTAATATCATATATCCCGTGTCTATTTGGGAACAAATCCCAAACAACACCCAAATAAAGACTCGGTATTCAACCGTCGAGTCGACGGACTTGGCGTTTCCGCCTTTGGTCCCCCTGACTTGGCACAATGGCCTTCGGTCAGTCGGCTCGGTATTCAGCCGTCGAGCCCCAACATATCGACTCAGTATTCAGCCGTCGAGCCTAAACATATCATGCATATACATTCCACATAACAAATAAGCACATCAAACATAACTAATGCAACAAGTATTACTTTAACTATCAACCATATAGTTCCTAGTCTCACCCGACCTAACAGTAGGCATATAATACTCTAAGGTTATGAAGTGAGGAACTCATCTCAAGTAGTCAAACACCCTTCAAATAATACAAACAGCCCTTCACACCAGGTTAACCTTCAACTTCCTAATAATGACCAAAAAGAGTTAAGTTATGGTACTTCGATATCTCAAAAGTGAAATTATAGTATTGTTCGGGACCTGTTTTACCCCCTAAAACGCCTTATTTTTCAAAACTGTTATATATGAATTAAGTACAGGTCATTAGCTTTAAAAGTAGTATTCGCACACCTCTGTATGATTTTTCTACAATTGTTGACGATTTTTACAAAACTGCATCGCAAAACAGTTCATTACGGACCAGTCTGGGTAAATGGTCGATTTCACCCTAGTTAGGGGCATTTATGGACTTTGGTCAAAACTAATGAAATGTATAGGACTCAAAAAAGAAACTCTGGCTTTTGGTTTCGACTAAAAAGGTTTTCGCATGATCGATATATCATCTCTCAAAGATATGGACAGATTAGGGTAAAATCCTGAAATCATAGCTTTGTCTTTTTAGGGTTAATTGGACCTCTTAACCCATTAAGACCTATCCAATGTGGCTTATAATCAGTAAAATGAGTTCATAACAGTAGATTACTTCATTGATATAGAATTCAATGAAAATCTCAACCCTTTTTCTTGAGATTTCTTGCATAAAACATCAAAATAAGTATAATGCCCTCATGGGAAGAATACCAACTAGGGTTTAAGGTTTGGGACCAAAACAACCCATGTCACCACTTAGCCCTTAAAACAACTTGGAGCATCACTACCCACTGCCATAGTGGCAGTGGTGGCTGGCGGTGACTGCCACCACCTTGGCGGTGGTGGTGGTGGTGAAGATTTCGTTTAAAGGTAGAAGAGAAAGAAGGAGAATAAGATTGCATGACTTACTTGAGAATGATGAATGTTTCTCCCTTGATGAAGATGTCGTAGCCTCCTTCCAACCTTCACTTTCGATTCTCCCTTCTTCTCCACTCCCGTTCTTTCTTTTCTCCCTTCTCACTCACGGCTACACAAAGAAAAACGGCACCCCCTTAACTTCATAGGGTTAGGCCGAAATTTTGAAGCTTAATAGGCCTTTTGGACGTGATTATGGGCTGCCCTAAGTTGGTGTCCGATCAAGGGGGGTCCAAGGCTTCAAAAACATAGCATTTGGCCCTTCAAGTTTGACATAACGGCTCCTCTAACCCCAAAAACAATTCCATTGCACAATGGGTCCATAATTAGCCCTAATTACCCCACCCTATTATTATTTTTTTAATATAGTTAAATATACCAGAAATAATAAATAAAGTATAATAAATTCACGTACCATGAACCGGGGCGTTACACCAATCAAATTAATCTAATAGTCAAACTCAACTAGAAATCCTAAACATGCAAAACAACTTTACTCAAAAGCCTTAATGCATAACTTAATGGAGTATAAAGTTAGGGCTTAACAAAATAATAATAAAAATGTATAAAGCTTCATTTCATGTCTTAGCCTAGGACTTCCCTGGACCAAAGTACTACAACCACCAACCATGGTGGCCTGTGGTGGCAGGAGCTGACTCACATTGGCGGTAGGAGGCTGCCAGTGGCGGTCCTTGGTGGTTTCACGGTGGAAAGAAGAAAAAGAGATGAGAAAAAGAGATGAAGAATTACCCAATAGCTAGAATGAGACTGGAACACTCCTCCTGACACCCTTTTCCCTACAAGTAGCACCTCCGGTAACACCAAGTCCGATAGTACCCTCCTTCCGATCGCAACTGTCCTTCATGTTGACCCTTTTCTCGACCGGCAAATGAAAACACGCTCATAATTTGGTCCTGGATCGATTAGGGTTAGATTAGGGCTTATAAACGTGTTTCTTGAAATCGTGGGCTGCCAAAAATCCAATCCCGATCTTCCCTAATTTATCCAGTCGAGTATAACGAAGAAAAACCTCGATTTTTCAATTTAGACCCTGATTTTTCCCATAATGACGGAAAATACCCTCAAAACAAATTTATTTTCACAGAAGGTTTTCAAGTGTGACACTTTTAGCCCCTAATTCTTCATTATTTTCCATTATTGATTCATGGATGTTATTTCATCTTAACTATTATTATTATTATTATTATTATTATTATTATTATTATTATTATTATTATTATTAGTATTATTATTTTTTCTTTATTTATTATTTAGCCACTTAATATTTATCGAATCTTTTTTATTCGTTTTTATCACCGATAAAATTCCTTCAACCTATTCTCCTTAATTATATAATTATTAATTTAATTAACACTCGATTCCTGAATCACTTATCATAAAAAAAAATAGAGCATTATAGGTTCATTTCCATTTCAATACATTTTCTATAAAAATAAGCCATGGTGACTTAAAATTGCATACTGGAAAATTCTATTGTATAATATTTATGGTTTTTATATTATAGTATAATAGCTATGACCTATGATCTTGTAGCAAATTCTGTAGCGACATAGCTACGGATTTTGAGTCCGTAACAAATGTCGTAGCAAGCTAGCTACGGACTTAGATGCGGTAGCAAATTTTGTAGCAAAATAGCTACAGATTTTGATTCCGTAACAATTTATGTCGCAAAGTAACTACAAACTTTAATCTGTAGCAACAGTTGTAGCAAAATACCTACGCCTTATAATTATGTAGCAAATTTCGTAGCATGATAACTACGGACTCCGATTGCGTAGCAAAATTCTGTAGTTATTCAAATATTAGCTATAGAATGCAATTTTGTAGTTAATTCCGTAGCAAATATACCTACGTCTAACTAGTTTGTAGTATATTCCATAGTAGAATAGTTATGGTTTTTAATTCTATAGTAAAATTCCGTAGTTATTCAAATATTACCCACGAAATGTAATTCTGTAGCAAGTTCCAAAGCAAAATAGCTACGACAAGCCATTCCGTAGCATAATCCGTAGCAGAATAACTACGGATTTTACTTTCATAGAAAATTTTCGTAGTTATTTCAACTTTTTCTTGTAGTGTAATCCCATTCAGGGCATGATGGAAGGAAGGGAGAGGAAGTTCTTTTTTGAGGTGGAGTTCAGAGGATGCTCAAGTCAAGGTGGAGATTGTTAAATGTAACTTGAGCATTTAGAGCATTATCATGGAGCATTTGAGTGCAATGGAGCTCTTGAGGTTCATGGAGCATGTGACAAAGGAACGAATCATTAGAGAAGGGAATGGAACATCAGACAAAGGAACGGGTCAAGTGACAAAGGAACGGATCTTCCAAAAGGGGGTATGGAGCAACTTGGAGCAACCGAAACAACTTGGATCAAAATGGAGCAACATGTTGCACCATCCAAGAAGAAGTTGCGCCATCTTTGGGAGCATGTTGCGCCACACTGAAGGGAGTTACGCCTTAAATGATGAAGTTGTGCCATGAGGGAAGATGTTGCGCCATCTTGTTTCCTTGATGAGACATGATATCCCTGATGAGTCACGAAGTCCTCTATGATGCTCAGAAGTTGGTGATGCTCAAGGAATACACCATGTTGTGCCGCCATGATGGATGTTGGGTCACTAGTGTTCATGATGTGCCACTTATGAATCATGATGATCCACTTTGACGTAAGGTAATCCATCATGTGCGTTGCTGATACTCATATGTTGTATGTCATGGATGAAAGCTCTAGAATCTACTGCATGGCGTATTGTAATTGGTTGAAACCTTTCATGGGATAATAGGCTTGGCCCATTAGGGTTTTAGGTATGATCCCTCAAGTATAAATAGGGATGCATGATAAATCATTTGAGGTGTCTTTTGTATTCTAGAGTTATTAGCCACACCCAAACAGCCTTCATTAAAGACCAAAACATTCTTGAGGGCCACTAATCATCAATGAAGTCATATATTGGCTTAGGAAAAGCAAAACCAAGGCCTTCCTATTCAAAGTAGATTTTGAAAAGGCATTTGATTG
This sequence comes from Lactuca virosa, assembly GCF_052849685.1. Taxonomy (NCBI): domain Eukaryota; kingdom Viridiplantae; phylum Streptophyta; class Magnoliopsida; order Asterales; family Asteraceae; genus Lactuca; species Lactuca virosa. Next base: position 267,953,382 of record NC_136427.1, read on the forward strand.
CCTTAATTGGGGTTATTTAGACTCGGTGATGGAACAAATGGAATTCAGGGGAAAATGGAGAAGCTGGATTAGGGGCTGCTTATCGTCAGTTAGAGCCTCTGTAATAGTAAAAAGGTCAACAACTAAAGAACTTGATCTTGGAAGGGGAATTCATCAAGGGGACCCACTATCCCTTTTCCTCTTTATCCTGGTTGTAGAGGGCCTAAACGTTGCCATGGAAGAAGCCGTGGAACAAAAGATCTTCAAAGGAATAGCACTTCCAAATTCAGGCCCAGTACTATTCCATTTCCAATACACATATGACGTGATTTTCCTAGGCTCTTGGTCCATTTCCAATGCCAAGAACCTAATTAGAATATTGCGTTGCTTTGAATTATCTTTTGGGCTCAGGATAAACATGTTGAAGAGCAAAATTTTTGGTTTGGGGGTGAACAATCTTGAAACTGAACTGTTAGCTAGGAGTATATACTGCTCTGTTGGTTGCACACCTTTCACATATTTGGGAATGCCAGTGGGGGCTGCCATGTCAAGAATATCACAGTGGAGCTCCCTCATAAACAAGTTCCAATCTAAATTATCCAATTGGAAAGCATCATCTATTTCTTTTGGTGGAAGGTTAACATTATGTAAATATGTACTTGGCAGTCTGGGAACATGCCTATTCTCATTATATAAGGCTCCTGTAAAGATCATCAACACCCTCGAAAACCATAGAAGGCGTTTCTTTTGGGGAGGGTCATCAGACAAAAACAAAATGGCATGGATAGCGTGGGACAAGGTTCTTGCCAGATTTGACGCCGGAGGCCTTGGTATTGGAAGCTTGAAATCTCAAAATCTTGCATTACTAGGGAAGTGGTGGTGGCGTTTCAAAGCAAATAAAAAAGAGGTGTGGAAGGATGCCATAACAGCCTTTTACGGTAACGATGGGGGTTTCAACGCTCCCTCAAAAGCAAAGAAAAAAGGTTTCTGCTGAGGCACCATCGTAAATTTGCACTCTGCCTTATCAAAATATGATTTAGACTTGCAAAACCTCTTCACAAATCCTATTTCAAACCAATCTGATGGGAGGTTCTGGAAGCTTGACACATCGGGTGTATACATCGTAGCCTCACTGAGAAACCACATTGACGACAAGCTCCTCCCAAAAACAAACAATTGCTGGATTTGGAGCTACCTTGTTCCTCGGAAAGTAAACATCCTGACTTGGAGAGTTTGTCACGGCAGATTACCAACAAAAGAAAACCTACACAAACTGGGAATTGGTTCCGATATGTTGTGCACCCTCTGCATTCAGCATGTAGAATCAGAAACCCACCTATTCACATCATGTTCAGTATCATTAAAAGTTTGGGGAGATATCAAAGTATGGTGGCATTTATTTCCATCGAGCTTCCATTCGGTCTCAGAACTACTTTAGTGTAAGAATATATTTCCACCTAAAAAAGAACTAGGATTGTTTCAAGAATCTGTATCCTTGGTCTATATCTGGGTCGTCTAGAAATTCAGGAACAAGTTGGCTCATTCAGTCAAACACATCTCACCGTCAGGTCTCGCAAATGAAATCTAGACCCTATCATATCTATGGATAAACGCTAGACATAAATCTAAAAAGCTTAGATGGCTAGAATGGTGTTGCAACCCAATTCTTGAGTCCGATCTGCTGTAAGTTCATGGGGGTGGGGTTGGGTCAGTTTGGGTTAATTTAAATGGTGTCTTGGGGTATGCCAAGTAGCAGTTAAGTGTCTGTTTGGTGTGTGTTTCTTTCTCTCGGGTAGACATCTTTCTAGGAACACAGCTGCACTTGGCATTTTCTTTCGTGTTTCTTTCTAGTGTTTGGTGTTATATAATAAAGGGGGGGTGCATTTTTATTTTGGCATGTGTTTGTTTTTCTTTCTCTCTTTCTGTTCTCGCTTTTTCCTTTTGTTTCTTGTCGCATGGTCTTACAATCATTTATCCAATCCTGATGGTTCATCTTCGGTTATGCTGCATATTATTCTGAATCTGCCTTCTTAGAGGATCCTCTTGAAGATAGTCTCACAACATTTTGTTAAACTTTAGACACATCTCGCTTTCCCAAAGGCGTATTATGCAACTCAAATCTTACTGTTGGCAAAGGTTCCCCTCATGGTGGCTCTTGATTCATGGTCTGAAACACCACATTTTGCATGTATTGTCCCTATTGGTGTTGTCTCTTCAAAGGTTGAAGCTACTTCAAACATAGTTGTTGTCATTTGGTGATCTCCAGTTTATACATTAGTTTGGTTTCCATTACAAATCTCTAGTCATCATTAATTTTGTCTAGTTTTAGTTCACTTTCAGTTTTCTTCCTGGTCTCATTTTCTTTATGTACTGATTTTTCCCAGTGATAACATTGTCATATGATTATATCAAAGAGAAATTACAAGGGTTCTCAGAGAAAAGCATAAAGACTACAAGGAATAAAGCGGATATAAATACTAGCTAGACAGAAACCCTAATGGGATAAAGACAAAAAGGGCCCATAAACAAGCGGGCTAATAATATAGACTAACATCCCCCCTCAAACTCACAATGCCGCAGCAATAAGCATTGAGAGTTTGTCACATAAGAACCGAAACTGAGAAGCCGATAAAGCCTTCGTAAAAATATCTGCAAGCTGCAAAGTTGATGAAACAAATGGAAGCGAAATGGTCCCAAGCTGCAGATGATGACGAGTAAAATGACAATCAATCTCAATGTGCTTCATCCGCTCATGAAAAATAGAATTCTTCACACTTTGTATCGCACTTTTATTATCACAATTCAAGGGAGTAGGTGAAGAAATGTAAACTCCCATATCCGCAAGCAGCCACTGTAACCAGATAATATCGTATGTAGTTACAGCCATAGCACGATATTCAGCCTCCGTGGAAGATCTAGAGACAACATCCTGTTTCTTGCTCTTCCATGAAATAAGAGACTCTCCAAGAAATAAACAAAATCCAGTGGTAGACTTACGATCATGACGATCACCATCCCAATCAGCATCACTATAGGCACGTAACTCAAGAGAAGATGTCGAGGGAAACAAGAGAGTCTGAAACTGAGTGCCACGAAGATATCTCAGAATACGAAGAACAGCTCCCCAATGAATAGAGGTAGGTGCAGTAACAAACTGACTGGCAATATGAACAACATGAGCAATATCTGGACGAGTGACTGTGAGATAAACCAAACTTCCTACCACAGTACGATAAAGATTCGGATCAGATAAAGCAACACCATCAATAGGAGAGTATCGAGCATTGGTTTCAAGAGTGGTATCAACAGTCCGATTGTCAGAAAGTCCCGCCCGCATAAACAAGTCAGATATATATTTAGTCTGGGAAAGAAGGTACCCTTTCTTAGACTGAGCGACCTCAATACCCAAGAAATAATGCAACAAGCCCAAATCCTTCATAGCAAATCAACGAGCTAGATCATGCTTCAAAGACTCAATACCACCATGGTCATCACCTGTAATAATCATGCCATCCACATATAAGGACAGAAGAATCCGTCCTACACTCGAGCATCTAACAAACAGAGCAGAATCGTGATTACTCTGGACAAATCCAAGAGAGGTAATCACTGTGGAGAATTTCTCAAACCAAGCACGAGGGGATTGCTTGAGCCCATACAAAGCTTTGCGAAGCCGACAAACCTCGCCCGGTCAGTTCTGAATTCCTGGAGGAGGGGTCATATAAACCTCTTCATGAAGGTCACCATTCAAAAAGGCATTCTTGACATCCATTTGAAAGATCTTCCACTGTCGAACGGATGCAACTGCAATCATAGTACGAACTGTCGTCATCTTTGCAACTGGGGCAAATGTCTCCTCGTTGTCAAAACCATACTGTTGGCAATACCCTTTTGCTACAAGTCTAGCCTTATATCGTTCAACAGAGCCATCAGCTTTTGTTTTTATCTTGTACACCCAACGACAACCTATCATATGTTTCCCAGGAGGAAGAGAAACCAAATCTCATGTATGAGTCTGATGAAGAGCAGTGAGTTCTTCAGCCATAGCATTCTGCCAAAGAGGATCTGAAACAGCTTCTCTATATGATTCAGGTTCAGACAGATGATGGATGCTTGCTATAAAAGAAGCAAACGGTCCTGAATATGTAGAGTAAGAAAAATCTGGTAGCTTGGTGGACTTGACAGGACGAGAAGATCTCCTGAGGGGTGGTGGTGGAGGAGGATCCTCAACTTCAATAATCGGAGGATCAGGCTCAGGAACAGGTGGAGTCGAGGCACCCTCTGAAGAAGTGGGTGTGTCATGTGCTGAGGGATCATGTGGCATAGATGAGTCTTGATCCTCTATATCTTCATTAAAAGGATCAATACGCAGAAGATCAGACTTTGTTACATTGTGGGCTGTAGCAGGAATCGAGTAGAAAGGAATATGTTCCAAAAAAGTAACATGCCGAGAAACATATAACTTCTGACTCATAGGATCATAGCAACGATATCCTTTCTGACCAATCCCATACCCCAAAAATACACAAATAGCAGATTTCGGCCCCAGCTTGTTCCTTTCAACATGAGGACGAAGAACAAAACAAGTACATCCAAAAACTCGTAAGGAAGAGTAGTCTGGTGGATGACCATATAACTTATCAAAAGGAGATATTCCTGAATTCAATGAAGTAGGGATACAATTAATCACATACACAACAGTTAGGACTGCTTCTCCCCAAAAGACACTAGGGACCTGCGCAGACAGGAGCAATGAGCGGGCAGTCTCAACAATATGACGATGTTTTCGTTCTACCACACCGTTTTGCTGAGGTGTGTCAGTACACGAAGACTGGTGTATGGTACCATCAGAAGCAAGTAACTTAGTGAAATCATTAGAGGTATATTCACCCCCTAAGTTACACCTGAAGCACTTAATCACAGCCGAATGTTGAGTTTTAACAAGAGCTCTAAAATTGTTGTAAATACCAAAGAAATCAGATCTGCATTTCATAAGATAAACCCATGTATATAGAGTATAATCATCTATAAAAGATACATAATAGGTTGACCCACCCTTTGTGGATACTGGTACAGGACCCCACACATCAAAATGAATAATATCAAAAGGAGCAGTAGAACAAGACATACTTTTATTAAAGGGTAAAGCAGAAAATTTTGCTAGTTTGCAACCACTACAATCAGAAATATCACAAGAGTTTAAATGACCCAAAACACCACTAGATGCTAAGAAATTCAACCGTGATACAGACACATGTCCCAAACGAGAATGCCAAAGATAAAACTCAGATGACAAAGGACTCAAACGAAAAGAAGATAAATCAATGCTGGAAGCAGCAACATCAGATACTTTGAGGACCTCCAAGACATATAGTTCCCCCACCCTACGGCTGATCCCAATCACCTTCTGGGTGTGTTGATCTTGTATAACACAGACAGAATCAGAAAAGAACACCCAGTTACCAGACTTGCATAACGGACTGACTGAGGCAAGGTTCAAAGTAAGTTTGGGAATGTAATAAACATCAGGAAGAGTTATATGAGAAATGGAGACAGACCCAACACCCTCAACTAGCATAGATGTATCACTAGCAGACTTAACAGAAATAGATTACACTTACGACAAAGAAATAAATGATGACAAATGAGGAGTCATATGATGGGTTGCACCAGAATCTAAAATCCACAAAGATGAGGGAATACCTGAAGTGTCAGATGAAGAAGGACCAGAATGAGACATAGATACAGACATGGCAGTGGGATTAGAAGCCAAATACTATCTAAAGCTCTCAAACACCTTGGGATCCAATGCAAATGGTGGCATATGTCCAACAGATTCTGTGTCAATTGGTGGAACAGCAGCAACAACAAACTGTGGAGGACGAGGGGTTTATGGAGGAGTACCAGAGGAACGCGACTGTTACTTCTGTTGACCAGACCTATTTTGTTGCCTTGACTGAGGTTGACCAGATTTACCCTTGTTGACTAACAATGGACACTGAGCTTTCCAATGATTCTTCTGTTTGCAGAATGCACACTCATCATAAGCGACTCTTGAAGTTTGTCGAGATTGATTGGAGGAGACATCAAGCACAGCAGGAGCGGGAGTAGGAGTAGAGGTTGCTTTAAACCCTTTATCTGCATGGGACTTGATACGAGTCTCTTCTACAATTAACTCATGGACACCTGAATCAACTGAAGGAAGAGGAGAGCGATGAAGAATTGTTCCACGAAGACCTTCAAAATCAGAACGCAAGGCCATCAAGAACTGAACCAAGCGTTGTTCTTCCCTCCTAGCAATTTAAGGCTCAAAATCTTTTAACTCTTTAGATTCAGTAAGAGCCAATTGATCCCAGAGATCAGACATAACAGCATAGAAATCTTGAATGCTCTAGTCATTCTGTTGAAGGGCACGAATATCATATTCCAATTGGTATTGTTTAGCAAAATTGGACTGAGTATACAGTCTCTCCAAGTGATTCCAAACTTCCTTTGATGTATCATACTTAGCCAACTGCATACCAATGGACTGAGTAACAGAGTTATTGATCCAAGTAATAACCTTGGAGTTATCAGTCTCCCAAGCATCAAGCAACATATCATAATTCTCAGTTTGAGGCACTGAGGGTTTGGCTTTAGTCCCAGTGACATAGCCCCACATATTCTTCCCACGAAGGAAGTTCTTCATAACGTAACTCCAATACGTATAATTCTTTCCATCCAAACGAGTACTGATTGACTGAAGGGAATCATCCTTTCCAGTCATGTTGATAGTGAATGAATAACCACAATGACAATATAATAATCTGAGAATGAAAGGAGTAACAAACCAGCGGAAGCAATCACTTGAATAACGAATCAACAACAATTATGAACCAACAGCAGCAACAAACCAACAGTAGCAACGAACCGACAGCAGCAACGAATCAACATATAAAAAAAAACGAATACCAGTGATAATGAACGAAAACGGCATGCTACAGTAACCCTAGACTGCTACAAAGACTTCTAACAACGTATCGAACCTCTGCTCTGATACCATGATAACATTGTCATATGATTATATCAAAGAGAAATTACAAGGGTTCTCAGAGAAAAGCATAAAGACTACAAGGATTAAAACGGATATAAATACTAGCTAGACAGAAACCCTAATAGGCTAAAGACAAAAAGGGCCCATAAACAAGCGGGCTAATAATATAGACTAACACCCAGCTCCATTCTTTAATACATTTTCTCTTTGCCGTTCAAAAAAAATGTATATCATTTAATATAGGTTGAGAATTTCGAAAAGTTATATTGAGACCAATTTTACTAGGGTCATAATAATTGGTTTTGTCAAACTATTTGTCAAATTAAATTATCCCATAAAATTTTCGCACATCGTAAAAATCCAATTTACAAAATTAGTATTCATTTTGTCTTAAATAAATAAGAAAAAAAATTATATATCTATATTACGCACCTTCTCATTTCTAGCAATTCTTGTGACTATCCCTTACAAAAATGATCTTGTAAAACACAAGACATGGGGTTAATGAACTCGCATGCAAGCATGCAGAAACAAATACGCACCTAAATTATAATAACTAATAATTCAGTGCACAATTCCCCATTTGTGGCTATTTATAAATTATAAGTAAAGAAATATATTAGTGGAAGATATATAAAAATATAAAACCAACGGAATGGCAGAAAGGGCAGAAAGGCCAATCTGGGGATTTGTAATGTTTCAACAAATATAGTACTCACTATTCTGTTTTATGTGGTATGGTTTAGGTATGCTTTTATTAAGCTGAAAATTGGGTTGGATTCGGGTTGACGGGTTACGGGTTGGTGGGTTGGCGGGTCAGAAAACATAAACTCAACCCAATCCATATAATATATGGGTTGACGGGTTGACGGGTCACGGGTTGGTGGGTTGGAAACCTCAACCCAACCCAACCCATTAAACTCGTTTAAGTATATGGGTTCGCGGGTTCACAAGTTCAAACCCAACCCATATAACCCGTTTAATAAATAAGCAACGTATTTTAAAAAATGAGGTTTTTTCAACATAAATTCATAAAATGATTAAAGTAATTAACATAAAAAAAGGTTTTCAACAACACTTCTTAAAATCAATAACATCCAAATAAAAATGAAATATAAAAACATTCATAGAAAGTGGATGTGTTCTTCATTCGTGACTTGTGAGTATCTAAAAATAACGACATGTATTTTTTCTTTTTTTGATTAACGAACCGCAAACACTGATTAATCACATATGAATACGGAAGGAATACAATTATACGAAACATTACGAATACGAATGGAAATCAAATTTCATTAATAATTAAATATATCATTTTTTAAATGTAATATATATATATATATATATATATATATATATATATATATATATATATATATATATACGGGTTGGTGGGTTGACCCGCGAACCCAAACAGATAACCCAACCCAATCCATGAAATAAACGGGTTGGTGAGTTGGCAGGTTGACGGGTTGGCGGGTCAAAAATGTCAACTCAAACCCGTCTATTTTCGGGTTGGGTCAGTGTCGGGTTACGGGTTGGATCGAGAGTTGTCACCCCTAGCTTTTATCATAGAATATAATCTAATATTTCATCTATATACCGTCTAAAAGTATTTTATTAAAACACTATATGAGTACTTAAATATCATAACATAAGTAAACACTTGGTTAATTACATGACCATTATTTACCACGAAATATTCAATACGATAATAATATCATATATAATAATAAGTTGTTAACATATATTCTATGATGTAATTTTTTTAGAGAAATATTTTGTTTTAGTTTAAATTTTGTTAATTACAACTCCTAAAAAAATTATGCAAACTTCTGACATTTTGTTATGAATCAATATGTGGTATAATATTTACACAAACCGATATATATAAAATCATTATATTTTGTCATTGATTTACAACTTTTATATACGTGTGCGTATACACACACAGAAAGGGCTAGCGGCGCAGCTTGTTGCACGTTTGTCTTCAATCGATATGTATTGAACTATATGTTAAACCTGAAAAAAAATTGATAATAAGTTAATTTTAAATACAAATATATATATATATATATATATATATATATATATATATATATATATATATATATATATATAACTAGGATCAGTTGAGAACACCAAGCTTCGCCGAAGATAAAGACTATTGATGGAGTCTTCGATCACCTCATTTCTCCTTCGTCTTCGATCTTCAACAATCCATTTACCTCTCACCAATCTGCAACGCCGCCGCCTCCTTCTGCTGCCCTAGCCCCTACAACGCAAGCTTCGCCGAAGATGGTGCAGCGACGTCGACTTCCCTGACCATTGAGGCGTCTCACAAGAGACGAGGATTTGAGACGAGGAGACGGGAGTGGATTCAAAGCATGAAACACAATTTGAGGTAATTTGGTTGAAGGAAATTGAGATACGGAGGGAATAAATCGAACGCACATGGGTGTATATCAATTCTCCTGTTCTAAATCTACAATCGATGATTTTTTTGAGGTTAATGGTCTTCATCGTGTGTATATCAATTCTCATGAATCGATTTTTGTTAATTTTAATCCAATATCCTATTTTTTCATCAATTTTCTCGTTCCTGTTCTTATAGTCAATTTGATTTCATGATTATTAATTTGATTCATCTCAAACATGAAAATTTCTGATGATCTGTGAGTGAAATCGATCTTTGAAGAATCGATTTGGTGTTTGATTGAATGCTAATCTCGAAGTCTGGTGATGAACGGACGAACCAATTGGATGTCAAGACTGAATCGTTTGCTGGGATTATCGGATTCTTGGTTGTTTATAGTGATTCTGATTTTGATCGGAATTAATTTGATGACTGGTTCGCAATCGCTAAATGGGTTTTACATTCGGGGCTTAAGACATCGGTTAATTCGCAATCTGTGATAAAGCTGAGTCGGAATGGTTGAGATTGTTCTACATAGTCAAAACCATAAAAGTCAAAATCGACTTATGTAAACGAAGAACAGTGGATTGTTGATTTGGTTGTGGAGGGCGTATTTGACATCGGGTTCATTGGCTTTGTATCTGGGACGATTGGGCTGTTTGATGAAATGCGTGAGAGAGGTATTCATTTGTGAATAGCTGGGTATTCATTTGTTAATAACAATGTATTCATTTGTAAATAGCAGTGTAATCATGTGTGAATGAGAGTATTTATTTATGATTAGATGTATTCTTTTATTCATTTGTGAATACCAGGGTATTCATTTGTTAATAACAATGTATTCATTTGTAAATAGCAGTGTAAACATGTGTGAATAAGTGTATTTATTTATGATTAAATGTATTCTTTTATAAAGAAATGATAATTTTTACACCCCTTTTGTTTTCGGTTGATTAAAAGAAAGGTGGATTACTTGTAAATTGATATGTATTCATTTGTGATTATAGTAGTATTAGTTTTTTTTGAAAAAAAAAATCGTTATGAATACAAATGTATTGATTTGGGGTTGGATTTCTATTAATTTTTTCGAAAAAAAAACGTGAAATAGGATAAAAAAAGTTATTTTTTAAGAAAAAAAATTAATTTTTATTAGTTTAAAATTTTTTTTTTGATAAAAATATTTTTTATATTTCATTAATAAGAAAAATAAAAAATCAAATATTTCATTCTTTTTTGGTAACTGATCCAAAATTTAAGGGAATTTGATTGATTTTATTTTATTTTAATTTAATTAAAATATACAATTACTAATATGATCTTATATATTGATTGGTCTAAAACTGTTCTCGCGTTCTCAACCTTTTAGGTGTTCTCATTTGATCATTTCTATATATATATATATATATATATATATATATATATATATATATATATATATATATATATATATATATATATATATATATATATATAGAGAGAGAGAGAGAGAGAGAGAGAGAATTAGGTTCATATATAAACTTTAATTATTGTCTGAATGTGTGATCAAATGTGGTCCAATCATTTGATAAGAGCATTATAGTAAAATTCATTGATTGAATAATTAAATGAGATTTTCTAATATATGCCCTAAGGGCACATGTAAGAAATTTTAATTATGGTAAATATAAGACATGGTAAATATTAGATGTCTATTATTATTGGGATCAAGATTTCATATTAATTAACTTCCTACTTCGTTTTTTTTCCAAATTTTCACTTTTATTATTTCCCTATAATTTTCCCTACTAAAACGTATGAGTAGCACAGTTCCCTCTTAAATTTCCCTCCATTTCATGATTTATATATTAATATTTTTGGATTGCTTTTTTTTGGTGATGATACCGTCACTTTTATCAAATAACCAGGAGGATTAACAAAGCATTTGGCAAGCATTACATATGAAAGAACCTATTTTTTTTGGATCTGAATGAGGTTCCTGTTGAAGAAAATTCGATAGATGCTCATAATGAAAAAACTGTTATCGAAGAAGAACAGGGTCAAAACAACAACGCAAGTTTTTATGAACCATTCGTTGGTCAATGTTTTCTAAGTGAAGAAGAGGCTCTTATTTTTTATCAAAATTATGCGAGAAATAATGGGTTTTCGGTTCGAAAAGGAAAATTCGTGAACAGTAAAACGGGAGAAAAGAAAAGACGTGACTTTTTTTGTCACCGTGAAGGAAAGCTGGAGTTTAAAAAAGATTTCACGAAAAAAAACAAGAAACCGAGGTTATACAAGATGTGAATGCAAGGCCCACATGCGAATAACATTGAGAAGAATTAATGAAATTTTCTCTGAAGAGTGGCAAGTCACCAAGTTTGTTGCGGAGCATAATCATATTGTGTTGTCTACTCAAGAGGTTCGATTTTTACCATCTTACCGTAATATTACATTAGAGAATGAAAAACGTATACTTTTATTAAAAGAAGGGGGTTTGTCTGTTACACAAATTATGAGGGTGATGGAGCTTGAAATGAATGTGAAACATGGAGAACTTTCTTTTCTTAAGAAGGATGTCAATAACCTTTTTACCAAAAATCATAAACTACACTCACAGAATGATGCAAGAGAGTTTTTGGAGTATTGTAAAAGTGCTAAAAGTGAAAATCTTAATTTTCAATATGCATGTACACTAGATAGTGAAAATAGGCTAGAACATATTTTTTGATGTGATGCTCATTGTTTTGAATTGTACCAAAAATACGGAGATGTTGTGGTATTTGATACTACATACAAGGTGAATTCATACGACATGCCATTTGGCATATTTGTTGGTATTGACAATCATGGAAGAACTATATTACTTGGTTGTGCACTTCTACGTAACGAGAAACTAAACACGTTTGAATGGCTCTTTAAGGTAACTATATTTTTGTTTTATTTTTTTTTTAACTTAATTGCATTAGTATGTAAAAAGTTTCTTAAAATTATTTTATTTTCAGAATTTTGTGCAATTGATGAAAAAGTCACCGAAAACGATATTGACCGATCAAGATCCTTGGATGAAACAAGCAATTGAAACGAAGATGCCTTACACTAAACATGCATTTTGCATATGGCATATCACCACTAAGTTTAGTAGTTGGTTTACTTCGGTCCTAAAAGCTGAGTACTCAAGTTGGTGCACCGAATTTTACAACTTATATAAGTTAGACTCGGTTGAAGAATTTGAGCAACAATGGCCATTAGTCATTGCAAAATACAATCTCGAAAAGAATAAACATGTGATAGCATTGTACCAAATTAAAACATTTTGGGTTCCAAGTTATCTTCGTGGCTTTTTCTTTGGTGGCATGACGACCACCTGAAGATCGGAGAGCATAAATTCGTTTATGAAAAAGTTTATATCTTCTCATACATGTCTAAGGGACTTTATTAGACAAGTGGGTACTGGTATTTAGTTTACTACATTTTTTTTAGTTTAAACTTTTTTTTATTAATCTTTTTACTCATAATTGTATAGGTTGATCTTGCTATTGAAGATGTTGGGCATAAACAAATGCATGATGGTATGTTGGCAAAATATCAAGAGTCGCATTTTAGATCATTATCACCGTTAGAAAAACAAGGTTACCAAGTTTTGACTCCTTTTGCATTCAAAAAGTTTCAAGAACAATTTGCTCAAGCAATTCAATATTCGGTTCGGGAAGAAAACGACACAAGTTTTATTGTCAAACATTACAAAGCGGCTCGATGTCATCAGGTGGTTTGGGATGGTAAGATGGCTAAATGCACTTGCAAAAACTTTGAATTTGTCGGGATACTTTGTCGTCATATCTTAAGCGTTTTTCTCCGTAAGGACTGCTTTGAAATTCCTTCTAGTTATTGGCTATCACGGTGGAGTCGTGAAGAAGCTCAATTTACAGAAATCTCTCTATTACAGCAAGAAGGAAATTTTGATGTTTCATCATCTTGTGGAAACAATAGTCATCTCGTAACTAATGCAATTGAGTTGGTTCAATGCACTATCATCTCAAAAACAAAAGGACGACCTAAGCAAAAACGAATGAGAAGTGGAAAGGAATTAGCGAGACAAGTAAAGCGTTGTAGACTTTACAAATCTTCTAGTCATAACTTCAGCACATGTCCAGAGGATAATAATTCTCAACAAGTGGATAAAACAAAAAAACTTGATATGCAAATAGAAGATTTCAATCCCATCTTTCATTTTAAATGTTAAAGTGTGAAATTACTATTAAACTCTATTTTTTGTTTTCATTATTAGTTTCAATTCTCATCTTTTATTTTAAATAAATAAAAAGGCTTGTCAAATGCTTAGTAAATGTTCCTGGGAGTTATGATAAAAATTGGTGAATATATGATGTAAAAAAAAGAAATCCAAAAAAGCAATATATAAATCATGGAATGGAGGAAATTTTTAGAGGGTACTAAAAATCTAAAATATAGTATCATTTCCTACGTATTAGTAGGGAAGATTAAAAGAAAATAATAAAAGTATAAATTTGGAAAAAAAAAATAGGAAACTAATGAATGTCAAATCGTGGTTGAAACAATAATATTTAGATATATCTAATATTTGTCATAATTAAAATTTCTTATATGTGCCCTTAAGCCCATGTTAGAAAATCCCTAATTAAATAACCAAATTTAAAACCTATAATCTAGTAAAGTTAAATAATTATCATTAATTTAAAATCCCTTTATTTAGGCAATTCAAATCACTAGCACATCTTCAACACTTATCGTCGTCATCATCATTATATACACACCTCACCATCTTCATCAAGAACAAATCCTCGACATCACAAATCCACCATTTTCATCACCATCTCCGAACTTCGATAAACCACTGTGTTGTTTATCTTAGACACTAACTTGTTGATCGAGCAAAGGAGACACAAGCATTGTTATTTTTTTACCCATCTGTTGATATAAAAGAGAAATGTTAAGGAGATGGAGCAATCAAAGATTTTATGAGTCATCATCTCTTGTCATGGGGTTTGTAGCTAGTGGTATTATTGGTTCATCATTCTTTTTCTATACGGCCTAATCTTCTCTACTAGCATTATCCCCACCTGTAAATCACCAATCAACCCAAATTGTAATCATCTTGAAAAACGCACAAAAGAGGATGTGGTGATTATATTCTTGAAGAATAAAAGGAAATATGATAGTTCATTCTCACAGAATGTACAAAAACATTAATATTTTTTCTAAATGTTTGTATTTACGTTACAAAAATTGATTTACGTTACAAATACATAAGAATTCTTTTAGAATTCATGTTGCTTTGAAGAATGCAAGTTTGATTCAAAACCAGTTATGAATGAATACATGTAACAAGCTAATTCTAAAAAATATTTAGCAAATGTTTTTTATTGAAAGCCAGTTCGGTTTATGTTATAGTGAGTTCACCGGAAAGAATGATATTCTCTAAGAATTGTATTAAATATGAGAGTAATTGAATGCATATTCTTTAAGAACAATATTAAATATTCTTTAAGAACAATATTAAATATGATATGTATGTTATCAATCAACGTCTTTTACGAAACAATTATGAATTCTGTTTATTTTGAGCAAATATTCTTACAGAATACACTATAATGAAAATAAAATTTGGAACTTTGGATTTTATTTTCCCCTAAGGTCTTTTAGAATACTAAACATACTTTCACGTTACATGATATTGGGTATAAAAAAGGTTGACGAAACCTAACTTCTTTAAGAGTTAATGCTTTGTTGAAAATTTGTGCGTTATATACATGTAAATCATATATATCTTATTTTTTCAATCTTATAGAATTTTATTAGTTTTAAAAATGCAGAATTAATTTTCCTAAAAACGTATGATCTCTATTAATTAGTTTGACTTACTTCCTTAAATATAGGTATTTTTCATATATATATATATATATATATATATATATATATATATATATATATATATATATATATATATATATATATATTTATTTATTTGATAAAATGCAATATTTGCTTTTATAGTTATTAAATGTAAGTATAGAGTAAATGCTATTCCATGTTAATACTATGTACCCTACGATCACAAATCATTAATTTGTTTTAATCTAATGGCCAAAATATAGTCGTACGTTCACACAATACTTGTAATTCATATTTGATCTTAACTATATATATATATATATATATATATATATATATATATATATATACATTATATATATATATATATATATATATATATATATATATATATATATATAGCTAGGTTCAAATGTTTCTAGCAACTATTGTGTACATATATGCACCAATGAGAATTCAGGAAATAATAAATCATTAATTAAATTAAAAAAGGGTATAATGGTAAACTTAGTATATCTAATTATGGTAAAAAAAATAATAAATCATTTACTGCCTCCTTTAAATAATGGAAATCAATTTAAAACCCTAGATATCACCCTCTTTTTTGTCTGCATCGAACGACCACTATGTTTCTGTTTCAACCTAGGGTTAGGGTTAGGGTTGTTGGAATCTGGAAGGTAACGACGCTGATTTTGTTGTTGGCTTAGGGATTGCAATTTAGATCAATTTGTGATGGCAAGTTCGATAGACGCTGCGGGAGAACCTATTTCGACATCGGCGGTGCTAATGTCGGCGTCGAAGCACATAGCGACCAGATGCAGAGGTGAGAATGTTGCCTTCCTCAAGTGCAAGAAGGACAATCCCAATCCCGAGATATGCCTCAAGAAAGGAAGACAAGTGACCCGATGTGTTCTGTCCTTGTAAGTATACATCTTTCCATTTATCTTGGTCGTGTGATTTTTCATAGGAGATGGAGAGACCCATGTTATTAGGCTATGCCTCTGTCTCGTTCTCATCTATCTATATGCACACAGAAATAAGTTAGACTGCTGCAGTTGCTTCAATGTATGATGCATTTTAAGTTGTATCAAAGTTTGGTTTGGGAACTATTGTAATTTAATTGCAGTTGGATACAGTGTCGTCTTGCAGTTGCAATCCCTATGTCGCCTCCATCATCACTGGAAACATGTATTACTGTAAAGACTCGTGATTTGTTTCTTAACACTCTATTCTAACTTAGATAGACTCTTAACACAACTTGCAGGTGCAAACAAAGGTGGTTTTTTACACCTGGTGGGATAGATACTATCTATTTAGACATTTTTACACTTGGAGGGTCTTCTTCCTACTTATTATTCCCTTACGAAGATGGTTTATATATTCTAATTGTTTTTTTTTCTTAGTCACCTTTTGTGTTAACATGGTATTTTCTTGCATTTTATATTTCAAATGTTTTGTTCGTTGGGTATATTCTTGATAATACAAATTCTTTAAGAATATTCAAAACCATTCTGCAAGAATAGTTTATTCTGTAAGAATATTATTGTTGTATTCTGATAGAATTGTAGTTAATTATTTATATGTTTAATGTGCAGTTCTTACAAGTGTATCACTACAAAATATTTCACAATGAATTTATGATATAAATGGCTTTAAGAATTGCTTGAAGACTGTTAGGCATGTCAGACCTAACAAATAAAGGGGTACAATATACTCCAAAATAATCCCACTATATTGCACTAGAAAGGTAGTATAAGGCAAGTAGGGTCGATCCACAGAGACACGGGACAATTGGTCTATACCTCTTTGCACAAGGTACTATGGTCACCAACAGTAAAGAGAGGGGGGGTTTAGAATGCAGTGATTAAACAAACAATTAAAAACATAAGCAATCAACTAAAGGCGTGAATTAAGTTCAGATTTTGCAAGGACTCCAACTTCATGTATGACAATCCAGCAATGTGAATCAAAGATGACAAGACATTTGTTTCATTCTATCTAAGTTGGTACTTGAAAGTGTTAACAAGCTCTAACACTTTCCATTCACCACATTAATCAATCAAAACAAGCTCTTTGATTAATCCTAACCTTGCTAACCTAATCTAAACAATCTCTTAGAATTAGATTAAAAGATTGCATTAAGCTTATTGTGAATGTTCCCAACAACACCCAATACTCCTCACAAGCTCGGGAGCGTAAGAATGTGTGAAAAGATTTACACTAAATTCATTCATAAGAAATCAATTTAATGCTTGTTACTTAGTTCAATTCACAAAACACTTACGGATTTTGCAAAATGAATAACTTGAATGACATAACCCTAATTCAAATGGCCAATAAGAATCATTATTAGAATCAAACATTCGATTGAAATAAAATCAGTTTCACTAAATAGAAATTAAACACAAACATGAGGTCATATGATTTGATTCACAACCAAAAAGTCAAAACATGAAATTGGAGAAGTTAGGGTTCTAGCCACATATGGCTAGAACAAGATTAACAAGTTTAAAAGATGAAATTAAGTGCTAAAGTGCTTACAAAGAAGGAATTAAAATGTTTCCCAATGATTAACGGGCAAACCCTTGCTAAAACCCTTGAATTCTCCTCTCCAAAAGTGCTCTGGTATGTTCTTTGTGTGTAAAAATGACCCAATTCCCGTGATATGAAAAATAGGAAAAACTACCAAAAGACAGTTTTTGGGTCGAACACGGCCCGTGTCAAAATAGGCTAAACTGACACGGGTCGTGTTCAGCAGTCAACACGGCCCGTGTTGATTTGCACTAAACTGACACAGCCCGTGTTCAGCATGGTCAACAGCTTCTTCTTGGTCAAACACGCCCCGTGCTCACTTTTCAGTGTAAATCCAACACGACCCGTGTACCCCTCTGACTCCGAATCCAAACTTGATTTTTCCAACTTTTCCGTTCTTCGTCCGATCATCCCGAAATCTTCACCAATGCTTCCCGGCACCTCCCAAAGCGCATTCCAAGCTCCGGTTTACCTGAAAAAGACATGAAAGTGTGCAAATATGGTTGTTCTAGAGACTAACATGAATATGATGAAATGCAAGAAAAAGGAAGAACAATTATGCTATATAGATGCATGAAATGAGACTAAAAGATGTGCAAAAAGGTGCACAAATTGCACCTAACAAAGACCTAATGAGAAAGGCTTGAAGAATGAATTAAAGAATGATCACACTCACTATTTAATAATGTTTTTATTTTTTAAGAATTACACTTGTTATTCTTTCTGAATGTTCTTATTATTCAATGAATCACAATCATACAATGTAATTAAATGGTATATTGTTAGTTCAAGAATCGATTTTGTGTATTCTTTCAGAATGTATTTACTAGTTTATGATTGACATTCTGTCATTCTAACACAATAAAATCAAAAATATATTTACTAGTTTATGGTTGGCATTCTGTCATTCTGACAGAATAAAATTGAAAAATATATTTACTAGTTTATGGTTGGCATTCTATCAATTTGACAGAATAAAATCGGATTTTTAAATTTGAATTAATTTAAAATATTCAGATTTTAAAAAATAAAGGAATTAATTATCCATAAAAATCCGAAAATTTTCTTTTTTAATATAGTTTAATTGACTAAAATGCCCTTATGCTAAAACTTGTGTGATTATATGGTACATGTTATCATATTCTAATATCATAGACCCTCAGATCATGACAATTGATTCTATTCCATCCGGTGGTCCAGATCTGTGCATTCTGTCACACAATAGTTAGTAAAAACAAAATAACCTAAGCCTATATATATATATATATATATATATATATATATATATATATATATATATATATTAAAAATGAATGCACATTACAGCCCCACCTAAGCTTAGATACTAAATCTCAGGAAACGTCGTTTTACTAGCTAAAGATTGTGATTAGAGGATTCACGATCAACACTTGAAGTTGCACATTCAAGATTGAAAGCAATACCTTTTAATAGGGAAGCAATAATATTGATTACTCTTGGCATTCGTGACGGTGGAAAACAGTAATGTTCACTAGGGCGCGGTAATAAACGATAATGCAGGAAAGAAAAAAAGTGATGGTTAAACAATAATGGAGGAAAGAAATGTTATGGGGATGATATATTTACTAAGTGAAAACTGAACCATATATATTTATTAAGTTAATGACACAGTTAAGAGGGTTAGTACTTAAGCTTAGGTAAGGTTGTAATGTATATTCCCTATCCATCCATCCATATATATATATATATATATATATATATATATATATAAGGGACGGTTCACTAAAGATTCAAAAAAAAAATAGAGTTCTTGAAATTCAACTTCAGCCATATATTTCTAATTTGCCTCTCTAACGCTCTAGCGT
This sequence comes from Lactuca virosa, assembly GCF_052849685.1. Taxonomy (NCBI): domain Eukaryota; kingdom Viridiplantae; phylum Streptophyta; class Magnoliopsida; order Asterales; family Asteraceae; genus Lactuca; species Lactuca virosa. The sequence goes on from NC_136427.1 coordinate 267,973,033, forward strand.
ACTCGCAACAATGGTGTATGCCTAATCATAAATGATTATATGGTTGAGAGGTATAATCATATATGCTTATACATGTTTATACGTATATGACTAATCATAAATGATTATACATATATGTCTGTTCACAGATTGAGTAATCATATATGATTATGACAGTTGGTGGCAGAAGAGGTGGTGGTGGTAGAAGTGGGGTTGGTATAAGTGATAGAATTAGCAGTGATGGGGTCGGCTGGTGGCAGAGTTGGTGGTAGTGGTGGTGGTGGTGGCGGTTGTGGTGATGGGGATGGTGGTCGAGGAGAAAGGAACGGGTGACGCTATATAATCATCTATGATTATAACCAACCTATCGCGCCGGTACGTCGGGGGGTTAGAGTGACAGATGAGAAATATGTGTCTGAGGTTGAATTTCATGATCTCTATTTTATTTTGAATCTCAACCGAACCTAACTCTCTCTCTCTCTCTCTCTCTCTCTCTATATATATATATATATATATATATATATATATATATATATATATATATATATATATATATATATATATATATATATATGGGATCCAATAGAATCACTTTTTCAACCTAGGTTTTAAAGTTTATCTTATATCCCAAACTAACTAAAAATATATAAATTTATCATTTATTAACCTCTTTTCATATTGATATTCGAAAAAAATTACGTAAAATGTGCACCATACGCACATATCATTTGAAAAAAATATATTTTTAGAGTTTATCCTCTACCGAAAAAAATAACTATAGTTATGTAAATTCGTAATTTCTTAACCTATTTCACTATTGATATTCAATTTTATTTTCCAAATAACGTAAAATGTACACCATATGCTCATCAATAAAAAAATATTTTTAATTTTTTTTCAACAAATCACATTTTTACAACAGCGTCTTAACTTATTAAGATGTTTTTCATCTATACGTTAATATGCAAATATTCATATGTGCATATATGCATATTTTCATATGTATATATATGTACATTGGTGCATATTTTACATAAACAAAATTTCGAATATCAATATGGACAGAGGTTAAAAATGATTAATTTATATAGTTTATTTACTTTTTTCGATATAAAATAAACACTAAAATATGGGTTTAAAATTAATCACATTTAAGTTTGTGCTTATATACATATTTTTTTAGCTTTTTTGTAGACATTTTTTTTATAACATCTTAATTGGCTAAGACGATACTATAAAAGATGATTTGCTAAAATTTTAAAAAAAAACGGTTTTTCAAGTGAAATGTACATATGGTGCACATTTTATGTAAAAACAATTTGAACATAAATATGGAAAATGAATAAAAAAAATGATAAATTTACATATTTTTATTAATTTTTTTGATAAAAGATATTGAAACATCCAAAAAATACGGTCCAAAAATTCCATTTTTGAATCATTAATAAAACCATAGATATCCAAAAACACGTGTCATAATATCTCAAACATCATATCAATGTATATCAAAATATAGAGTATCAACATCCCAGGCTGAAACAAATGGTGTGTGCACTGCAATCATCCCGAGCTCTTCCCCTTGCTACCGGAAGTACCTGAAACCAAACTGAATACAGTAAGCACGAAGCTTAGTGAGTCTCCCCAAACTACCACATACCATACACATAACATGCAACTAGGAGATACGGGCCCCGCCCACACTCAGCTGCTATGAGATACGGGCCCCGCCCACACTCAGCTGCTATGAGATACGGGCCCCGCCCACACTCATCTACTAAACATACATACAAGTATCACACAGACAACAAGTATAACTAACTATATCAATCAGGCACATATCCATAATCAAACTGGGCTATGAGATACGAGCCCCGCCCACACTCAGCTAATTGGGAGATACGAGCCTCGCCCACACTCAACTACTAACATAATCATAATGCGGGTCGGCCTTGGTGCCGTAGACCCGTTCCTACTGAAGGAAACTCACCTCGCAAAGCTGACTGCTGAAAACTCGAATGAGGAATCTCTAGCTGCTGCTCCGGCGACTCCCCGACTATCAATTTCATAATAACACTTAATCAAAATCTGATAATCCTTCTTAGGGAAAAATGACTATTTTACCCTTGGTCAAAGTCAACGTTTGGGTCAAAGTCAACCTTCTGGTTGCACTAACTCGTCGAGTTGCTCCATCAACTCGCCGAGTCCTAGATCCTGAAATCGCGATTTAACTCGTCGATTCTCCTCCTGACTCGTCGAGTTTCCAGCTACTCACAGTCGCGATTTACCGATTTAACTCGCCGAGTCCCTTCACCGACTCGTCGGTTCTTGCCTTAAGCTAAGACGTGACAACCCAAATCAACTCGTCGAGTCCTTCCATGGACTCGTCGAGTTCCCCTGTCTGATTGAGCCATCTCAATGGATTAAGCTCCTACTCTTCAGATCCAAGCTCCAAACTTCATCTACCCCCTGGGAATACACTTTTAAGGGTAAAGTTTCCGCCCTTAGTCCTTCTTAATTGGTTAAACTCAAACCCTAACTTCTCTAAAACATAGATCTTGGTCCACAAGCCATAACACCCTAAACCAAGGCACAATATACTAGATCCAGGCTTTGAACATCAGTTGGTCACGTAAAGTTCCAAGATTTCCTTCCATGCATGGTCTTTTAGGGCTAAAAAGGCCATATATATGCTTATAAGCTTGCATGGGGCTTCCATGGTCATAAAGTTTGCACCTTTATGCCATGGAACCCTTCCTAGATCCCAGATCTGAGATATAAGTCACTTGGGACGTCCAAATCTCAAAGGCCAAGGTTCTTGAACCAAAACCCTCATAAAGTGGAAGTAAATAGATCTAAGAAAGGAATGATCAAGTTAGAGACTTGATTACCAGAAAATGTAGCAAATGGAATGTATCTTTTGGATCTACTCCTTCCCTCTTGAGTCTTCTATCTTCTTCTTCTTCCACAAGCTTCAAAAATTCACAAAGATCACTCAAAATGGCTCACACACTCAAGGAAAGCTTTAGGGTTTCGTGGATTAGGGTTTGGGACAAGGAGGCTGTAAATGAGGCCAATGGGTGGGGATTAAGATGCTTAAATAGGGTGCAAAACCCCGAAATTAGGGTTTCACTCAGTCAGACCTACTCGCCGAGTCCAAAGCTCTTGACTCGTCGAGTAGGTGGCTGAATCCCGCGTCCAAGGCTGACTTCTACTTGACGGGTTTGGGGCTTCCAACTCGTCGAGTAGCTTTTCAAACTTTAAATAATTTGTAAATAAATGCGTACCAGAGTCCGGGCATTACAATTCTCCCCCACTTGTCTTAGACTTCGTCCTCGAAGTCTGCTGCGTCTGAAAACAACTCCGGGTAGTGCTTCCTTATCTCCTCCTTGGGCTCCCATGTCCACTCTGAACCCTTGCGGTGCTGCCACTGCACCTTCACTAACTGAACAACCTTGTTCCTCAAGGTTTTCGTCTTGCGATCCGGAATCGCCACCGGTCTCTCGATGTAGTTCAGTATGTCGTCAACCTGAATATCCTCCAAGGGAACAATCGCTGAATCATCCACTAAGCACTTCCGCAACTGGGAAATATGGAAAGTGTTGTGGATCTGACTGAGCTCTGTCGGTAGATCCAACCGATAAGCCACCCTGCCCACCCGGACTATAACCCTGAAAAGACCAATGTACCTGGGGCCCAATTTGCCCGTTTCTGGAACCAGATGACACCTTTCCAAGGTGACACCTTCAGGAGGACCATATTGCCCACCTGAAACTCTAAATCTGAACGCCGCTTGTCGGCGTAGCTCTTCTGCCGAATCTGAGCAGTTTGGAGCCTGCCCCGGACCTGCTGGATCCGCTCTGTAGTCTTGAGTACTACCTCAGTACACCCCATGACTCTCTGATCGACCTCGCCCCAACAGATTGGGTGCCTACACTTCCTCCCATGGAGCATCTCGAAGGGAGGTCGGTCTATGCTGGCGTGGTAACTGTTGTTATATGAAAATTCCGCTAACGGAAGATACGTATCCCAACTGCCACCGAAATCCAAAACACATGCGCGCAACATGTCCTCGAGAGTCTGTATCATTCTCTCGCTCTGTCCGTCTGTCTGAGGGTGGAAGGCGGTGCTGAAGTGGAGACGAGTGCTCATCTCCTCGTGAAACCGCTTCCAAAATCTGGAAGTGAAACGGACATCTCGGTCTGACACCACCGAGACAGGAACTCCATGTCGTGCCACTATCTCTCGCACGTATATCTCGGCCAGCTTCTCGGCCGATATGCTCTCTTGGACCGGGATAAAGTGAGCGTTCTTGGTGAACCGATCCATGATGACCTTTATCGAATCTACTCCACGTGTGGTCCTGGGAAGCTTGGTAATGAAGTCCATGGTGATATCCTCTCATTTCCACACGGGAATGTCTAGCGGCTGCATCTTTCCGTGTCATCTCTGGTTCTCAGCCTTGACCTTCCAGCAGGTCAAGCACTACTCCACGTACCAAGCAACGTCCCGCTTCATGCAGGGCCACCAGTAATTAGGGCGAAGATCCCGGTACATCTTCGTTGCCCCAGGATGGATGGAGAACCTCGACTTATGGGCCTCATCCATCAAAACCTTCCTTAATCCGCCCCAGTACGGAACCCAGACCCTCCCATGCAGGTTCAACAACCCTCGGCTGTCATAATCAAATGAGGCCACCCGGCCTACAATCCGCTCGCACTTCTGGCGCTCTTCCTTCAGGCCCTCAACCTGTGCCTCTCTAATCTGTTATAGTAGTGGAGTAATCACTGTCATCCTCAAACATATATATCTAATTGGAGCCGCCACCGCCTAGCGGCTCAGGGCGTCGGCCACCACATTGGCCTTGCCCCGGTGGTAAAGGATCTCACAGTCATAATCCTTCACCACATCTAACCACCGACGCTGCCTCATGTTCAGATTCGGCTGATCCATGAGGTACCTCAAACTCTTGTGGTCCGTGTAAATGGTACATCGAACCCCGTAGAGGTAATGCCGCCAAATCTTGAGGGCGAAAACCACATCCCCCAGCTCTAAATCATGTGTCGGATAGTTAGCCTCGTGAGGCTTCAGCTGCCTCGACGCGTAAGCTATCACATGACCCCTCTGCATCAAAACTGCACCCATGCCCGAAATCGACACGTCACTATAATCCACGAAGTCATCAACTCCCTCGGGCAGAGTCAAAATCGGTGCCTCGCATAACCGCTGTCTAAGAGTCTCGAAGGTTGCCTGATGCTCAGGCCCCCGACGGAATGTCACCGACTTCTTGGTCAGCCGGGTCAAAGGAACAACGATCTTGGAGAAGTCCTGAATGAATCTTCGATAATAACCCGCTAGACCCAGAAAAATCTGAATCTCAGTTGGAGACCTCGGAACCTCCAACTGCATCACGGCCTCTATCTTGGCCGGATCGACTAGAATACCCTTCTGGTTAACGAGATGCCCAAGAAACTACACCTCGCGTAACCAGAACTCACACTTGGAGAACTTCCCGAAAAGTATCCCTCTCCTCAGTGTCTCCAGCACCTCCCTCATGTGCTCCTCATACTGCTCCTGAGTCTTGGAATAGACCAAGATATCATCGATGAAGACTATCACAGACCGATCCAACATCGGTCTGCACACATGGTTCATGAGGTCCATGTACGCGGCTGGAGCATTGGTGAGCCCAAACGGCATCACCACGAACTCATAGTGACCATAGCGAGTCCTAAAAGCCGTCTTCTGTACATCCTCCTCTCTGACTCGCATCTGGCGATAACCCGATCGCAGATCAATCTTGGAGAACCAAGATGCACCCTATAGCTGGTCAAACAAATCATCGATCTCCGGGAGGGGATAACGGTTCTTCACCGTTACCTTATTCAGATCTCGGTAGTTTATGCACATCCGAAGCGAACATCCTTCTTCTTCACAAAAAGGATCGGTGCTCCCCATGGCGAACTACTCGGCCTGATAAATCCCTTGTCTAGCAGCTCTTGCAGTTGCATAGACAACTCCTGCATCTCGAGAGGAGCCAACCGATACGGTGTCGTGGCTATCGGAGCCGCACCAGGGACTAAGTCGATCCTGAACTCAACTTGTCTCTCCGTAGGTATCCCAGGAAAATCCTCCGGGAATACATCCGGGTACTCTCGCACGACCGTCACATCATCCACTGTCGCCTTACCCTTATCCCGGGTATCCATCACATAAGCGACATAACCGGCACAACCCTGCTGAAGGTAACGCCTCGCCCTCGCTGCTGAACATAAAATTGGTCCGCGTTGTGGCCTCTCGCCCTGAATCACTAACCCTCCCCCACTGGGAGTCCGAACCCTCACTAGCTGCTACTCGCAATCGATCACTACCCCATTGGGGCTCAACCAATCTATACCCACTATAACCTTATTCCCTCGCAGGGGAATATGGACCAGATCTACTAAGAACTGCTCATCGAATAACTGTAGTGTACAACCTCTGTGAACCCTCGCAACCCTAACGGCCCTGTCATCTGTTATCTCCACATCAAGTGGGCAATCCAGCTCCCCCGGAGCTCCTATGAATCGCTTGTTGAGCGCGAGCGACACAAAAGATCGGGTGGCACCCGAATCAAACAGTACCAAGGTTGATATACCGTTCACTAAGAACGATCCTCTAACAAACACATAAACATAAGCAATAATCAATACAAATAAAGAGATAATGAGAATATACGTACCCGTAACGACATCACGAGCTGCACGTGACTCCTCTGTTGTTAACTGGAAGGCTCTGCTCTTCGCCACCGGCGCCTCTGTCCGGCCCTGACGTCCGTCTGTAATCCTCAATGTAGCAGGGGCGGGTGCCGTTACCTTCCCTGCTGCTGCCAAACTCGGACACTGGGACCTCTTGTCGCCCCTCTGATTGCACTGAAAGCAAATCAGATCAGATAATGTGGTGGTAGTGGTGGTAGAAGCAGCAGTACAATCCCTGCTCACATGTCCAGTTCAGCCGCACTTGAAGCAACCCAAACTACCCACCCTGCACGTCCCCTCGTGCGACCTACCGCATTTGCCGCAACGGCCTCGGCCCTGCTAGCCCTTCCCTCGGGAATCTGTCTAGGGCTTTTTGCCCAAGCCTTCCACTCCAGACACAGACTCTGGCTTCCTCTTCCTCTCTATCTCTAAATCAATCTCTCTCTCACAAGCCCTAGCAATCATGTCCTCCAGCGTCTTGCAGCTGGAGTGGCTCACAAACTGGCGGATATCACTCCGCAAACTTGGCGGTGATCTCCCTAAACTTGGCCCTGTCCTTAAACTTGGCGATGATCTCCGCCATAGTCTCTGTCGTCTACTCCAAATCCTGGAATTCCCTTGCTAGCTGTTGCACCTCAATCACAGGTGCAAACTCGGCCCTGAACTTGGTCGAGAAATCACTCCAGGTCATAGCATCCAAAACTGCATCATCTCTAATGGCTCTCCCAACCTCCTCCCACCAATCACGTGCCCTGTCCTTCAGAAGACAGGACATAAGTCTAACCTTGTCCCCCTCAGGACATTTGCTGGTGCGGAATGCGTTGGCGACATCCGCCAACCATCTGGTGCTAGCAATAGGGTCCCGAGCCCCATGGTAGTCGGGATCTCCACAAGCCCTGAACTCCCTGAAAGTCAGTGTGCGCGACCCCATCATGGCCGCCACCTCAGTGCGGAAAGCGCTCAGCTTCTCATCCAGAAGCTCCAAAATACCCTCCATGACCGAACCAAAGATCACAGGAGTCTGGTCTAGAATGGTACGTGTGATCTCAGACGAGATGAACTCCCTCGTCTGCTCGTCAAGCTGCCCAACTCCATTGCCCGAGCCTGATCCCTCACCAGTGCCTGAAGTGCCAACTGGCCTAGTGCGTAGCGTCACCATACTGAAAATACACCATAACAAACATCAGTATACTCTGTTGGATATAGTGTCTAAGTCCATAACTATATTTGGTATGTACTTGACCCGACCCGGCATGGTCCATTTGGGTTGCACTTCACCCGAACAATTTACGGATAATCTTTTGAGAATAGTATAAGTTATGATTTATTAATATATTATAAGTTCTAATATATTAATATAAAATCATATTATTTAATTAGTGTTGATCTATAATTAATTTAGAATTAATTTAGAGATCAAAAGTATGACTAATTAAATATGGGCTCTTGTATTTATATAGTGTGGGCTAATGCTTATTTGGAATGGGTTAGGCTTGCATGGAAAGTCCATGGATACTCCATGGAGCTTTAACCCATGGATCTCATGGAAATGAAAAGACATGAGTATTAGGGTTTACATGGATGTAACCCTAATCCACCACACTATATAAAGGAGGCTTTGGTTCTTGAAATTGCACTAGTTGATGTGTGTAAACTAAGAGGGCCGATTTCAAGAAGTTTGTGACTATTCTCTCAAGTTTCCAAGTTTGTGGTGATTTGTGACTTCCATTTGAGGCATCCACATTATTGGTGCTAGGCTCTCAAACTCCAAGCAATCAACTACTACTACAAGGTAAGTAATTCTACTAGTTTTATTTGATTCAAGTTCCCCATGCCATGCTAGATAGGATAAGAACCTTGGAAAATAATTATTTGCATGTATCATAGTCAAACATAGATCCAAGGTTTCTAGGGTTGCATGTACACCATAGGAGTGTTAGAATGCTCAAAAACCCATCATACTCATCATATCTCGAGGGATCTAACATACTAAAAGTTTCCTAGATTCATCTCAGCCTCTCTTGATTCAAGTACGGATCCTCTGCTTTCAGTAGTACGGCCCCATACTACCTTCCACATCTATCCGTACTTTCCTCAAGAACTGCCTCGACTCCACCAAGTCCCTTCTACTACTGCTGCTGATCTCGTGCTAAACTCATCCTAGGCTTGCCCTAGGGTAATCACCAACCCACTCTCCGTTATCAGCTGCATGAGAAGTCCCTGCTATCTCCCCTAACTAGCTCGTGAATACTATTACATATCACTAAGACTAGATAATTCTTCGAATGAGATATCCTACCCTACAACGGTTGGACTCAAACAAGAGCTGTGCAATAGAGCTAGACCTAACCTTCTGAAGTTATTTAGTCCTCACAATATGTAACTTAACATATTCATTTACTAGTTAGTAAAAGATAACTAGAACTCTTAAAAGCACAAAGCAAGCAACATTCGAGCATCGAGTACACATAATCAAGCATATCTTATTCAGGCCATCACTAACTAATATGTACTAGCATGCGGTTCATAAATCTTATACACATATAACAGACACATAAGCCATCCTTCTTAGATCCTTAGTCCTAATCTAGCATGCAGTTCTCATAAAGCTGATACACATATCATAACATAAACTTGTATAAGTAATTTGGGAGTACTTACTTGAGCTCGGCTGATTGCATGCACCACACCCTTTTCTCTTTTCAAAGTTCTTTTTCTCTTTTCAAATCCTTGTAAAAAATGATTTTCTTTGAAAATTTTCATACCAAGTCCTTAGTTTGAGTTCAAACACACCCGAGAGTGTGCCCGAATCCCTCAAACCAAGGCTCTGATACCAACTTGAAACATCCCAAAAATACGGTCCAAAATTTTCATTTTTGAATCATTAATAAAACCATAGATATCCAAAAACACATGTCATAATATCTCAAACATCATATAAATATATATCAAAATATCAGAGTATCAACATCCCAGGCTGAAACAAATGGTGTGTGCACTGCAATCATCCCGAGCTCTTCCCCTTGCTACCGGAAGTACCTAAAACCAAACTGAAAACAGTAAGCACGAAGCTTAGTGAGTCTCCCCAAACTACCACATACCATACACATCACATGCAACTAGGAGATACGGGCCCCGCCCACACTCATGGAGATACGGGCCCCGCCCACACCCAGCTAAGTGGGAGATACATGCCCCGCCCACACTCCGTTAACTGGGAGATACAGGCCCCGCCCACACTCAGCTGCTATGAGATACGGGCCCCGCCCACACTCAGCTGCTAAACATACATACAAGTATCACACAGACAACAAGTATAACTAACTATATCAATCAGGCACATATCCATAATCAAACTGGGCTATGAGATACGAGCCCCGCCCACACTCAGCTAATTGGGAGATACGGGCCTCGCCCACACTCAACTACTAACATAATCATACTGCGGGTCGGCCTTGGTGCCGTAGACCCGTTCCTACTGAAGGAAACTCACCTCGCAAAGCTGACTGCTGAAAACTCGAATGAGGAATCTCTGACTGCTGCTCCGGTGACTCCCCGGCTATCAATTTCATAATAACACTTAATCAAAATCTGATAATCCTTCTTAGGAAAAAATGACTATTTTACCTCTGGTCAAAGTCAACGTTTGGGTCAAAGTCAACCTTCTGGTTGCACTAACTCGCCGAGTTGCTCCATCAACTCGCCGAGTCCTAGATTCTGAATCGCGCTTTAACTCGTCGAGTCTCCTCCTGACTCGTCGAGTTTCCAGGCTACTCACAGTCGCGATGTACCGATTTAACTCGCCGAGTCCCTTCACCGACTCGTCGAGTTCTTGCCTTAAGCTAAGACCGGACAACTCGAATTAACTCGTCGAGTCCCTCTATGGAGTCGCCAAGTTCCCCTGTCTGATTGAGCCATCTCAATGGATTAAGCTCCTACTCTTCAGATCCAAGCTCCAAACTTCATCTACCACTAGGAATACACTTCTAAGGGTAAAGTTTCCAACTTTACCCGCCCTTAGTCCTTCTTAATGGGTTTAACTCAGACCCTAACTTCTCTAAAACATAGATCTTGGTCCACAAGCCATAACACCCTAAACCAAGGCACAATATACTAGATCTAGGCTTTGAACATGAGTTGGTCACGTAAAGTTCCAAGCTTTCCTTCCATGCATGGTCTTTTAGAGCTAAAAAGGCCATATAAATGCTTATAAGCTTGCATGGGGCTTCCATGGTCATAAAGTTTGCACCTTTATGCCATGGAACCCTTCCTAGATCCCAGATCTGAGATATAAGTCACTTGGGACGTCCAAATCCCAAAGGCCAAGGTTCTTGAACCAAAACCCTCATAAAGTGGAAGTAAATAGATCTAAGAAAGGAATGATCAAGTTAGAGACTTGATTACCAGAAAATGTAGCAAATGGAATGTAGCTTCTGGATCTACTCCTTCCCTTTTGAGCCTTCTATCTTCTTCTTCTTCCACAAGCTTCAAAAATGCACAAAGATCATTCAAAATGGCTCACACACTCAAGGAAAGCTCTAGGGTTTCGTGGATTAGGGTTTGGGACAAGGAGGTTGTAAATGAGGCCAATGGGTGGGGATTAAGATGCTTATATAGGGTGCAAAACCCCGAAATTAGGGTTTCACTCAGTCAGGCCTACTCGCCGAGTCCAGAGCTCTTGACTCGTCGAGTAGGTGGCTGAATCCCGCATCCAAGGCTGACTTCTACTCGACGGGTCTGGAGCTTCCAACTCGTCGAGTAGCTTTTCAAACATGAAATAATTTGTAAATAAATGCGTACTAGAGTCTGGGCGTTACAGATATTCTCTAAAACAATCGTTGAAAAAGTGACTCTAAGATATTAAAAACATTAGTGATACTAATTGAACTTTACCCCCCCCCCCCCTCTCTCTCTCTCTCTCTCTATATATATATATATATATATATATATATATATATATACACACACACACACACCTAAAAGGTATATAAACTTAGTTATACAAACCTACCATACTGCGTTGTTTTGTATCATATATACATTACAATGTTCTTAAACTTCTACCCTTAACTTAATTTGCATACACGATTTTCGATATTTCACTAATAGTTTCATCTTGCATTACATCTTTCTGTCAACTACCTACCAGGCAATATATATATATATATATATATATATATATATATATATAAGAGTTGAATTTAAAAAATTTAGACGATTACAATGCATATATGACACAGAACTACGCAATATGACGAGTTCGTGTACCTAAGTTTATATATATATATATATATATATATATATATATATATATATATATATATATATATATATATATTACCTAATAAATAAAAATGTCTATGTGTCAAATTTTCTTTTTTTAGAGTTTATATTTAATTTCCAGCTTTATTTATAAGGTGACACATGAAATCATAACAAGTTTTTCTTTTAATTATTCAGTATTTATTTAATTCTATTAATCCTTTTTAAAATTTAAAATTAAATTTAATCGATTTCAGTTGCATCCTTTGGTTTTGGCCATGATTTAAATACAATTTATTCTATATTTTTTTTCTTGAGTTTTTCTTATCGGCTGTCAATTTTTTTATGTTGTCAAAGTTTTTACAAGTTTTTGACTTTTTCGTTTCTCTTAACATTTTAAAGTTTTGATAATAATGATTTTAAGAGCATCTCATATATCCTTATTCACATCCGAAGAAATATTATGCAACCCCCACATCCGAAGAAATATTATGCAACCCAATCAAATCAGATCAAATAAATATCCAATCTAATGTAAGTTTTATTATAAAAGAATATGTGGCTTGGGGGCATTGATCGGGACTTGGCGAAAATATGGATTCAGAAGAAAATTCAATAGATGATATGCAAGATCACAATTTAAATCCAGTTAAATCTTTGGTTCATGGTCGTTCATCATTCTTCCACAATCTACCCACCTCATAATTTCCATTAATTTTTGTTACTTTCAAAATTATCAATGAACCCCTTCAACTTTCCAAATTTGAATTTGTTTTATTGTATTTATATTACTTACATTATTATTACTAGGTTTAAAATCACGAAAATCACGATTGAAAAAGAAAAATAATATTTATAATTCAAAATCTTAATAACTTAAAAAAAATTTAAACTTTATTAAAAAAAGAGTAAATTACACGAATGGTCTCTATGGTTTGGGGTAATTTGCACGTTTGGTCCCTAACTTATTTTTTTAACTCGGAAGGTCCCCACAATTTGTTTTTGTTGCGCACTTGGTCCCTGTCTTAACTAAAAAGACTATGTTGTCATTGATTTTATAATTTATTTAAATAAACATACCCTCAACCCCACTTCTACCTCACCTCACCCTACCTTACCTACCACACCTTATCTAAATAAATTAAAAAATCAATGACAAAATAATCTTTTTAAGTAAGATCGGGACCAAGAGCGCAACAAAAACAAATTGTAGGGATCTTCCATGTTAAAAAAATAAGTTAGTGACCAAACATGCAAATTACCCCAAACCATAGCGACCATTCGTGTAATTTACTCTTAAAAAAATGTTGATAACTATAAAATGATTAATGAGCTTATTTAAAAATTGATACAAAACTTAAAATATAAATCAATTTATTAAATTAATATTTAGATTTTATTATTTTGATCAATTTAAAGTTAGACTAATTTTTTTTATTGATTCATAATTTTTCAGAGACTTGTATTAATTTTCCAGATAATTACTATTTTCTTAGGCTAATTTGTCAGGAGCAAGTTTGAAATCGAATATCTTTTCACCTATTTTTGTTAGTTATTTTTTCTATTTATCTATACAATCCATTTTTTGGTATCAATATGATATATAAAGGTAAAGGTACATTCTACACAATATTTTATAAAAAGTTTTAATTTAAAACATAACAGAAATCAATAACAATCATATACCAAACTTTAAACAATTATCAAATACATGTCAACACAGACAGTTTTTTTTCAATAAAAACATAAATTTGAGATTTAATAAGAAAAAAAAAAACAAAATATATTAGGTTTATGGAAATGGAAAAAAAAGTTATGGCTTTATCTCTAAAAAAGAGGCCTACCTCTAACCAAAAATAAAATGTATTAAATTTATGAAAATGGAAAAAATTAAAATATATTAAGTTTATGGGCTTACGACTAAAAACAAAAATAAAGAAATTGATGAAAACTTACTTGGAATTTTTTTTTTTAATAATATTGTTTATATTATTATATTATGAAAACAATATTATTATTGTTTTTTATCTTAATAAAAAGTTTGTTCAAAATTATTAATATTAATAAAGTAAGTAATAAAATGTAATTATTAATTAATAAAACCGATAATGATTAAGTTATAATGAAATAAAATATAAAAGTTAGTCAAATGATAATGATATGATAATTATAACCTTAACAGTAAGGTTAAAATCATGTATGATAATATATAGGATAATGTGTATATAATATGACCCATTTTTTTATTCTTTATGGTATCTCAATTGTACCCATTTTAGTGCATAAATTTTTTAATTTACGACTAAAAGATAAAAAATCAATACGTGTTGTATTCTAATTGAATATGGTATTCTTATGTCATAGATTCGAGATTTAAATTATGAAATCATTAATCATTATATTTTAGATACTCTGTCTCTTATAAATATAATTGTCGTTCTTTTTGTATCTAAAAAAAGGTTCTCATCCCCTATTTCTTTTCTTTCTATGATCAATTGTAGCCACACACAAAACATAAGAAATGCAACCTCTATTCTTTTTTCTTCTTGGTGCAAGCTCACAACGGTGGTTGACTGGTGGTGGTTCTTGGGTTTCCGGTAAAGCATGTGTTAATGGTGGTTGTCGGTGATTCATGTAGTACTTTTAAAGTCTCATTTATTAAAGTACAATATTATCTTACATTGACAATCATATACTAATATAGTTTAATATTAAATTTTTTAAATTTTCTTATTTTATCAATATACTTTTATTGTCTATCTTATAAACTTGTGGTTTCCACGGGTCTCTAACCTAGTGTGTATATATATATATATATATATATATATATATATCGTAAAATAAGCTTAGTGAAAACTGAGAAGTATTTAACTTTTGCGGTCATTAAAATATAGCATTCAAAATTACAATTTACAATGTCTGTTCATTTACTATGCTGCCCTGACCATCGTAAATTATTTGACAAAATGCCAGGCAAGATGGTATGGTGATTGGGTAATTAAGCAAAATTAGAAAGAATGGGGTGTCGGGGACAGCATGCCTGTGAAGTGGTTATGGGCAAAATGGGAATAATAAAAAACAAATGTTTCCTATGAACAGAACAAATGTGTCCAATAAGGGAGGGTGGATTAGGGTACAAACTTGATAAGACAATACTCACATGTTTTTATTTTCATTTTTTAAAATCATTTTTACTTTTGCACAAAATGAATTCCATTTTTAATCATCCTATATCAGCTAAACATATTAACCGATTATTATATTTTTAAAACTAAAACAACAAAATTATGTTGTTAGAAATACCTATAAATGACAAATATAACAAAAATGATTATTAAGATGTGTCATGTGAATGTCAAATATACAACTTAGGGATTGTTTGATTTGGTACCGATCGGTCCGGTTAGACGATTTTATTTGATTTGATCCAGTGAGGGTGTTTGATATGCATCCGATCCAACCAACACTTCTGACTCGGCCCATGAAATTAGTCGACTCGGTCAATCAAAATAATATGACCGATCAATTGAATGAGGAAAAAAAATACCATTTGCCCCATTTTATCCATCGATTGCCGACGTCGATTTCTTCCAACGTCTGGACGACACAATTGAATTCATTTTCAATCCAGAATCCATCTCATAATCTCCTCAACTTCGAGTTCTCAACCTCCTGATTTGAGTTAGAGGATGATAGTCTTAACGAGAGTGGGTAAGTATTCAAATGGCTCATTTTATTTAATCAAATTTTAGGTTTTGAATATTAATTTATGTGGTTGTTTTATCGATTTATGGGGGAAAAGTGTGGTGCATCTCAATAGGCATCTTCTTCATTAAGGTATCATAAAGTACATTTATTTAGCCGAATTCATGAATGCAATTATGAAATGAACACCATTCATCCAAAAAGAAACAAAGTTTTCATATTTTATGTTCAAACATTATAGTTTCTTTTTAATGAACACCTTTCATCAAAAAAGAAACAAAGTTTTCATTTTTTATGTTCAAACATTGTAGTTTCATTTTTAATGTTCGAGGTGAATTTTTTTGGATGGATGGTAACCATGTGCATGGTTATTAGGTGTATATATTTTTGTTAAATATTAGTATTTATATAAGAGATACATATTATATTGGCAAGTGTTATGACACAAAACAACTAAATTTTAGAATATAGAAGAGAACAGTAAAATAATCATTTCCAGCATTCAGCACAATCAGATCCGCAATTAATCAATATGGTTTAAGAGACAAGTCCAGTTAGAACTTCAGACCTAGTTAGGTTCTGACTCTCTTACTCAGTTAGAAACTATCAAACAACTCTTACTTTTTATTTAGGATTACCATTGTTTTTTGAAAATTAACTTTTCAGAATGATTTAAAATTGTCAAATAACCCATTTTATATTTTAAAATGATAACCAACTTATGTTTTATATGTGGTTACTAGCTATCTCGGTTTTCGGATTGAATATGTTACACTCCTTCAAAATTTACATTTTTAGCAATTGTGTTACTAATTTGATCTGCAATAAAAAAGTCGTTACAAATTCTCCCAATTTTTTATAAATTTAATTTTTTTTTTCTACAACCTTTTTAATATTTTTTTATGACGGTTAATAACATTTTTCCATCTTAAAAAAAAATTATAATTTTTTCTAACTTTTACATTGCCACGCATTAGCAAACCAATTTTTCTGGATGATTGAGTGACACTTGGATTTGATGAAATAACTAATATAATTTTAAATAAGATGAAATAATAAAACGCTAATTAGTCATATAAACTTTCTTTTCAATTTCATCAAATCCAAACGCCGCAGAGAAAAAAAATTATTTGCTCGTGTTATATGTAGTAATGCATAAGTCGGAAAAAATTAAGAAAATATTATATTTTTTTCTAAATGTTTGCTCTTTGCATTTTAGATATAAATAATATATAATATTTAACCAACACGTTCAAATAAGTCAATGGTTAAAACAAATTGAACATAAGGTTCATTTAATTCCATTAAAAAGTTACTTCCGGTTTTAAAACTCAGAATTTCTTTTATATATATAAAAAAACCATATAAATTTCATAAATTACTAAACATATATGTGTTATGCACCATACTCTATGTGGTAGCAATGGCCACATTCTGAGATATTTACCCATATGCCCATAAATTGAGTACACATGCGCATGCACAAATGTAAGAAATGACCCATCTCACTATGTCCATTTTTGACCTTTTTCTTCGATTAAAATAACAAGAGCAAATACATAAATGATTAATGCATATTGAATTATATAATAATGTGTATGTTTTAAAATACGGCACTCATATGGAAACATTGAAAATACATGCTAAAATAACATAAAATATTAGTATTAACTATGTTTCACCCCATCTTATGTTAAAATAATATTAATGATTGCATGAATTCAATTAGGCTGGAGGGAGTGGTGCCACCGAAACCGCACTTCCTCCTATGCCACGTAGACGCCAACTCAGATTTTTTCTTATTTCATCAACTAGAAACCGCAATGGTGGGTCGGAAAAAGGTTAGGAGAGAGAAAAGAAAAAAGAAAAGAAAGAAGATGATTGGTTGAGAGAGAGAGAGAGAGCAAGTAAAAGAGAAGAAAGAGAAAAGGGAGTGCGGCCATTGACTACCGCAGTGCGGCCTCCACCGCACCCAAACCGCAGTGGAGGGGCGGTGTTCATGCTGAGGTGGAAGGAGACTGCGGTAGAGACAGCAGCCACTCCCCCAAGCCTTATAGCTTGAGTGTAAAGTTTGTATTTATTTTATCTTTACAGTTTTATAGGTTTCTTATATATATATATATATATATATATATATATATATATATATATATATATATATATATATATATATATATATATATATAAAGAAACCTATAAAACTGTAAAGATAAAATAAATACAAACTTTACACTCAAGCTATAAGGCTTGGGGGAGTGGTATGCGGTTCAACAATAAACCATTTTAAACCTTAAAATCAAGGAATCAACTTTTTCGCAACTTTTAGAGATTATTTTTTATCAAATATATATATATATATATATATATATATATATATATATATATATATATATATATAGTTTTTTGATCTATTCAGATTCACACTGTGAATCTGAGTAGATCAAAAAAGTAAAAATATATCGAATTTGATACCAATAGAAAAAAGAATAAAAAGTTATGAATTTAGATATTTTTTTCGAAAAAGAATAAGCTCTGAAACTTGAAAACATAATGGTTCTTTGGTTCTAAAGTATACAATTTATAGTAAATTACACGAATGGTCCCTATGGTTTGGGGTATTTTCACATTTGGTCCCTAACTTATTTTTTTTAACTCGGAAGGTCCCTACAGTTTGTTTTTGTTGCGCGTTTCGTCCCTGTCATACCTAAAAATACTATTTTGCCCTTGATTTTTTAATTTATGTAAATAAGGTGGGGTAGATAAGGTAAGGTAAGGTGATGTGGAAGTGGGGTTGGGGTGTGTTTATTTAGATAAATTAAAAATCAATGGCAAAATAGTCTTTTTAGGTAAGATAGGGACCAAACGCGCAACAAAAACAAACAGTAAGGACCTTCCTAGTTAAAAAATAAGTTAGGGACCAAACATGCAAATTACTCCAAACCATAGGGACCATTTGTGGAATTTACTCTAAATTTTAAAATGGTTTCCTATTCTATATATATATATATATATATATATATATATATATATATATATATATATATATATATATATATATATATATATATATATATATATATATATTAGAAAATGCATATTAGGGTTAATAGGTAACTACCAATCATAAAATGGCACATGTCCCTTTATTTAAATTACAAAAATCATCCTTATGATTCGATTAAAGTTACATATTTCGTCCCTAACGACCAACAAACAATCAAGTTATCTGTCTTTCCTTAGTTTGTCATATGAAACCCAAAATCTACAACTTGATGAACAAAATCTGCAACAATATAAATCATTTCCCTTTCCTACATTTAATATATCCATAAACCCTAGACACACACCATAGACACGACTTCTTCTCTTCACATTTACAAAACCAGATCATTGGACACCATAGTTGGAGCCGCAAGAGGCCAGCCTGTCGGATGCACTAGAAGACGTCGTTGAGCCGAAACCAGCAGAAGATGTCGTAGTCGGAACCACCAGAAGGCGCAGCCGCAGATCCACCAGAAGGCGCCGCCGCCGATACCACCAGAAGGCACCGCCACCCTAAACCCCCGACTGGAACATCGTCCTTCATTGAAACTGCTACTTATTTTAGATATTTAGTTTCGTCCATCACTAATATTTCTGATCTACCATTCCAAGAACTTGAACGGTTTCTAATTCGATGACGATGGTGGTTGTCGATTGTTGGGATGTGGTGATGGGAGAGAGGAATAGAGGGAAACAAGGGTGGCGCTCGGAGATCTCCGACAATTGACTTCCACTTCCACTATTTTTCTGAAAACATCGAATTTGGTTTTCTGAAACCAATTTATAATGTGGTTTTAAGAAAACTTTGTGGATTTGCTTCTCTCTGTGCATTCTATTCATCAAAACCCACATAAATCATTTTTGATTTTGGTTTCGGGGTTTTATAATTTTAGAAAACAATTTTGAATTTAGTTTCATGGTTTTAATTTGATCTAGTTTCTAGATTCTTGGATTTTTGGTTTAAGCATCATCATATATTTGTGTAGGTTTATAGTTTCGATTTATGTATTTGTGTTTCATAGACAGGCTACCAATGAAATTAGAGATCAAACATGTAAATTACCTCAAACAGGGGCCATTTGTGTATCTTTGATGTGTTGGCATGTTTTGATTGGTTCCTAACATTGTTGTCCTAATTATGCATTTTCTATTGATTCTTCCCTTATATATATATATATATATATATATATATATATATATATATATATATATATATATATATATATATATATATATATATATATATATATATATATATATATATATTGTAACATCCCAAATTTCAAGCCCAAAAATTTCATTTTTAATTAAGTAATTCAAAACATAGTTTACCAAAACATTTCCCATGCCAAGTCATTTGTAAAAAGAAACTTAACAATGTGTCTGAAAATCATATCGTCAAAAGTAAAATAAATCAGAGTACATTCCCAGAAAACTCCATGCGGAAACCATGTGTGTGTGTGATGCGCTGCTACACCGTCGGCTCCTTCCCCTTAGACGAAGAGGTACCTGAAACCAAAACTAAAACTGTAAGCACAAAGCTTAATGAGTTCCCCCATCATACCACATACCATACGATCACATAACATACATACTGCCGGGCAATTCTAGGGCGCCCGTCCTACCCATGTCAACCCATTATGGGGTGCTGACCTACCAATGTCAAGCCATTCTGGGGTGCTGACCTACCCATGTCAAGCCATTCTAGGGTGCTGACCTACCCTCCGGTCTATCTGAACCGAACACGGGGACTATCTCACCCCTACCCATTGGTCCTAACGACCGAATCGGGGACTAGTCCCCTCCTACTGATACTATCTCACATAACAAGGCAACTAGCATACTTCCATACCAAGTAATCTAGCATACTCACATATCCAACAATAACAGACCAGACAATTATCACAAAGATAATCATCCCAACTAACAATCACTAGTGGGCCGGCCTTGGTGCCTTAGACCCACTCCTACTGGAAGGTAACTCACATCGATGTTGTGTAGTGTCTGCACTGTCCTCGGCGTGAAGGTCGGCTCTCCTCGACCCCTCAATCCCTACACGACAACCCTCAAGTCATCAAACAGAACAAACAACCCTAACCAGGGTCAATACTAAAACCAAGCAAGGTCAACATTGGTCAAAGTCAACACCCAGTTGACCTGACTCACCGAGTTGGTCTACCAACTCGTCGAGTCCATACTCCACTAACCCGATCCAACCCCGACTCCACTCGTCGAGTCTAGCAAGAACTCGATGGGTTCTCCTTCACTCAAAACGTCAGGACCATCTTCATCCGACTCGTCGAGTTCCTCCTTGAACTCGGCGAGTTCATCTCCCTCATAAGAATGTGTCCGGTCTACGACTCACCGAGTTGTATGAACAACTCGTCGAGTCCATCTTCAAAGATTGGGAGATTGCCTTCAACTCGCCGAGCCTGCTCATGCACTCGTCGAGTCCCATGATTCCCAAGTCCCTTTTCGCGTCTAAACATCTACGAGACTCTCCTCCCTAACAACTGGTCCATCTACAGAAAGGATTTGGTGGTCATAACACCGCAACTCGCCGAGTCCCAAGAACAACTCGTTGAGTCCATCCTTGATCAATACAATACAGTCGATTTCAATGGGCCTTAACACCTCAAAACCATAGATCTGGCCCCTAATGTCCATTTCATACGTAAAGTTCCAAACTTGGTACACATGCAAGGGGTCTTTGGCCCAAAAAGCCATAAAAGATGGCCTCCATGGTGCATGGGGTGTTCATGGCAACAAAATGGGCACCTTTGTTCCATAAAACCCCCCCAATGGACCTGGATCTAAAGCATACACTGACTTCCAACACTAAATCCTGAATACCACCTCTCTAGGGCTTAGAAAAATGAAGGAAAAGGCCCAAAAATCAAGATCTATAGACAAAGGTTCAACTTCATACCTCCAATAAGCTGAAAATGAGCTCCAAACTCTGGATCTTCTTGTTTCCCCTTGGTCTCACAAGCTCCTTTCCTCTTCTCAAGCTTCACAACCCACCAAAAAGCACCAAAATGGCCTTAGAACACACAAAAACGGCTAGGGTTTCGTTACACAACTTCCTGTGAGTGATAAGGGCGATGGAGGCTGAGATAAGGTGTTTAAATAGGGTGCAAACCCTCAGATTTAGGGTTTCACTCAAACAGCACCTACTCGTCGAGTCAGTCTCCGAGTCGTCGAGTAGGTCACTTAAACTCATCGAGTCAGTCTCCGAGTCGTCGAGTAGGTCTCGACTCTACTCGACGAGTTGGGCCTCCAACTCGTCGAGTCCTAGAGAAAAACACAAGAAATGTTTGAATTAACTGCGTGCCAGGAATCGGGTGTTACAAATCTCCCCCACTTATCTTAGACTTCATCCTCGAAGTCCGCCGCTGAATCCGGAAAAAGCTCGGGGTAATGCTCCCTCATCTCGTCCTCCGGCTCCTAGGTCCATTCCAAGCCCTTGTGGTGCTGCCACTGCACCTTTACTAGCTCCACCCTCTTGTTCCTTAGATCCCTTGACTTCCTGTCAAGGATTGCCACTGGCCGCTCGATGTAGTTTAGGCTATCATCCACCTGAATATTCTCCAAAGGTACTACCGCCGAATCGTCCACCAGACACTTCCTCAACTGGGAGACGTGAAAAGTGCTATGAATCTGACTGAGTTCGGCTGACAGATCCAGCCTATATGCCACCTTGCCCACCCGGGCTACCACCCTGAAGGGTCCAATATACCTGGGTCCCAGCTTGCCCTGCTTCCTGAATCGAATGACACCCTTCCAAGGCGACACCTTCAGGAGCACCATATCCCCGACCTAGAACTCCAGATCCGATCGACGCTTGTCGGCATAACTTTTCTGCCGAATCTGAGCAGTCTGAAGCCTGCTCCGAACCTGCTGGATCCTCTCCGTAGTCTTGAGTACCACTTCGGTACTCCCCATAACTCTCTGTCTGACCTCTCCCCAGCATATCGGGGTCCTGCACTTCCTCCCATACAACATCTCGAAAGGAGGACGGTCGATGCTAGCATGATAGCTATTATTATAAGAGAACTACACCAACGGAAGGTAAGTATCCCAACTACCTCCGAAATCTAAAACACACGCCCGCAACATATCCTCCAGAGTCTAGATGGCCCGCTCACTCTGACCATCCGTCTGTGGGTGAAAGGCAGTGCTAAAGTGCAGACGAGTACCCAACTCGTCATGAAACTTCTTCCAAAACCTGGAAGTGAACCGCACGTCCCTGTCGGAAATCACTGAAACTACCACCCCGTGCCGCACCACTACCTCTCTGATGTAGATGTCGGCAAACTTCTCAGCCGAAATACTCTCCTGAATCGGAATAAAATGGGCGCTCTTGGTCAATCGATCAACGATGACCCAAATCGAATCCACTCCTCGCGCGCTTCTGGGAAGCTTCGTAATGAAGTCCATAGTAATATCCTCCCACTTCCACAACGGGATATCCAACGGCTGTACCTTGCCGTGAGGTCTCTGGTGCTCAGCCTTGACCTTCCTGCAGGTCAGATACCTCTCCACAACCCAAGCTATGTCCCTCTTCATACAGGGCCACCAATAATCGAGACGAAGATCCATGTACATCTTCGTCGCCCTGGGATGTATAGTGAATATGGATTTGTGCGCCTCTGCCATCAATACCTGGCGCACACCCCCATGATAAGGGACCCACACCCTACGGTGAAGACTCAACAATCCTCGGCTATCATAGTCGAAGGAGGAAACCTGACCCACAATTCGCTCACTCTTCCGATGTTCCTCCTTCATGGCCTCCTGCTGGGCCTCCCGAATCTGCTCCAACAGTGGAGTCACAACTGTCATCCTCAGACAGATGTCCCTAATCGGCGCTGCCTTGCGGCTAAGCGCATCCGCCATGACATTGGCCTTCCCCGGGTGGTAGAGGATCTCGCAATCATAATCCTTCACAACATCAAGCCACCGACGCTGCCTCATATTCAGATTTGGCTGGTCCATGAGATACCTCAGGCTCTTGTGGTCCGTGTAAATGGTACAACGAACCCCATAGAGGTAATGACGCCAAATCTTGAGGGCGAAAACAACAGCCCCCAGCTCCAAATCGTGCATCGGATAATTTGCCACGTGAGGCTTCAGCTACCTCGAAGCGTAAGCAATAACATGCCCCCTCTGCATCAATACCGCGCCCAAACCTGAGATGGACGCGTCGCAGTATACAACCAAATCCTCCATGCCCTCCGACAGGGCTAAGATTGGCGCCTCGCACAATCTCTGTCTCAATGTCTCAAACGCAGCCTGCTGCTCAGGCCCCCAGCGAAAGACCACGACTTTCGTTGTCAGCCTGGTCAGGGGCATGACTATCTTGGAGAAGTCCTGAATGAATCTCCGATAGTAGCCTGCCAATCCCAGGAAGCTCCGAATCTCAGATGGAGACCTCGGAACCTCCCACCTCATCACGGCCTCAACCTTGGCCGGATCAACCGATATCCCGTCCTGGTTGACAAGGTGCCCAAGAAACTGCACCTCGCGCAACCAGAACTCACACTTGGAGAACTTAGCATACAAGTTCTCCCTCCTCAAAGTACCCAGAACCTCTCGCAAGTGCTCCTCATGCTGCTCTCGAGTCTTGGAATAAACCAAGATGTCATCAATGAAAACTATCACAGACCGATCCAACATCAGTCTGCACACATGGTTCATGAGGTCCATGAATGCGTCAGGAGCATTGGTGAGCCCGAAAGGCATCACCATGAACTCATAGTGGCCATAACGCGTCCGAAACGCAGTCTTCTGCACATCCTCCTCTCTGACCTTCATCTGATGATACCCTGAACGCAAATCAATCTTGGAGAACCAAGATGCTCCCTGTAGCTGGTCAAATAGGTCATCAATCCTCGGGAGTGGGTAACGGTTCTTCATCGTTACCTTATTCAGCTCCTTATAGTCTATACACATCTGATGCGACCCGTCCTTCTTTTTCACAAACAGAATCGGGGCTCCCCAGGGTGAACTGCTCGGTCTAATGAATCCCTTGTCTAACAGCTCCTGCAGCTGTGTAGGCAACTACTGCATCTTAGGAGGAGCCAACCGATACGGTGCCTTGGCTATCGGAGCCGCACCAGGGACTAGGTCGATCCTAAACTCTACCTGCCTCTCCGGAGGTATCCTAGGCAACTCCTTGGGGAATACATCTGCAAACTCTCGTACCACTGGCACATCACCCACCGTCGCCTTACCCTCCTCCCGGGTATCCATAATATAGGCGGCAAATCCTGCACAACCTTGCTGAAGGTAGCGTCTAGCTCTTGCTGTTGAACATAAGGCTGGTCCTCGTTGTGGCCTCTTGCCCTGAATCACCAGCTCTCCCCCACTTGGGGTCCTGATCCTCACCGACTATTGCGCGCAGTCGATCACTGCCCCATTGGGGCTTAGCCAATCCATACCAATAATAACCTTGTTCCGCCGCAAAGGTATGGGAACCAAGTCTACCAAGTAGCGTTCCTCGAACAGCCTCAAAACACAATCTCGATAGACCTCTGATGCTTTCACCGACCGGTCGTCCGCAATCTCGACCTCTAGAGGGCAATCCAACATGCCCGAAGACTCAGAAAACTTCTTGCTAAGCGCAAGAGAGATAAACGATCGGGTAGCACCCGAATCAAACAACACTTGAATCGGGATACCGTTCACATGGAACGATCCTAAGCAGATCATACATATGACATATCAAAATCGCAGCGTCATAACATAAAAGAATAAAGAGAAGAAATCATACCCATCACCACATCGGGTGCAGCGCGTGCCTCCTCGGCTCCGCACCACTGGAGCCTCTGTCTTGGCCTTCCGGTCATCCGCAACCCGCGCTGACGCTGGGGTTGGCGCCGCCGCTGGCGCTGCTGCTGTCGCTGCTGTCAATCTAGGGCAGTTTGGCCTTCTTGTTGCCCCTCTGATTGCAATGGAAGCAAATCATATCTGACATCTGCACTGTGGGGGCGGGGCAGTATAATCTCTGCCGAAGTGCCCCGTCTTTCCGCACTTGTAGCAGCCGGACGATCCCACTCTACAAGCTTCCTCATGCGGCCCGCCGCATTTCCTGCAGCGGCTCTGGCCCGGCTGGCCCTTCGACCTAACGTCGGATCCCTTGGGTTTCTTCCCCGAAACCCCTGTAACCTGCTCAGACTCTGCTTTCCTCTTCCTGACATGCTCCAATTAGAGCTCCCTCTCCCGCGCCCTGGAAATCATGGACTCCAGGGCCGGGCAGGCTGAATAGTTGACATGCTCTCTAATATTAGCCCTCAACATATCATGGTAGCGGGTCTTCCGCATCTCCTCATCCCCCGCATACTAGGGTACCAACAGGGCCCTCTCCCTGAACTTGGCGGTGATCTCTGCCACTGACTCAGTCGTCTGCCTCATATCCAAAACTCCCTGGCCAGCTGCTGAAGCTCCACAGCCGGCGCAAACTTAGCCCTGAATCTGGTCACGAAATCTGACCACGCCATAGCCTCGACGGTTGGGGCTCCCAACGAGTCACCAACCGACTCCCACCAAAATCTAGCTCTATCCCTCAGTCATCCTGCGGCAAAGCAGACCTTCGATCCTTCCGGGCAGAAGCTCGTCAACTGCGCAGACTCAATGTCTGCGATCCATCTCCTGGCAGCAATGGGGTCCTTCACCCCGTGAAAATCCAGCGCACCACTCCCTCGGAAGTCCTTGAAGGACAGTGTCCGCGTACCCGTATGGCTAGACGCCAGATCACTCCTGAATGCCCGGAGGCGATCCTCCATCAGCTCAACAATCCCCTCCTTGATCGACCCGAAAATGACCGGGGTCGACTCAAGGATGCCTCTCATGATCTCAGACGCGATGAACTTGCGTAGCCCGTCATCAACCTGCTCGGATCCTGCACCCGAGCCTGATCCTGATCCTGATCCTGAACCTCCCGCTCCATGTCGTGTGATTGCCATACTGCAAATAAACACATAAACGTCAGGATCATACATGCGCTCGAGAGGTCTCACACACTCTCCAAGTTCCCTGGTTCCATCTCGGCCCTCCCTGACTCGAGTACGGATCCTCTGCTTCCAGTAGTACGGGCCCATACTACCTTCCACATCTATCCATACTTTTCCTCAAGGATTGCTTCAACTTCACCAAGTCCCTTTACCGATACCCTTTTCCACTAATCTCGTCCTAGGCTTTCCTAGGGCACTCTCCGACCTACTCTCCGCCATCAGCTACGCAAGGGGTCCCTCCTCTCCTTCCCTATCTACCTTGCGAATACTGTTACATATTCACTCACTAGATAGTTAAAGTTAGCCAGAACCCTTATAGCACAAAGCAAGCATCATTCGTGCATTGAGTAACCAATTCAGGCATAACCTATACAGACCATCCTACTGCTGACTAAACAGTCCTAGCATACAGTTCATACAACAGGCATATAAGGCATCCTTCCTAGATCCTTAGCCCTAATCTAGCATGCAGTTCTCAGAATCCTATATATCAGGCATACAAGGCATCCTCCTAGATCCTTAGCCCTAATCTAGCATGCAGTTTCTCAGAATCATATATCATATAGCTTATTATAACAAGTATGGGTATCTTGGGGAAAACTTACTTGAGCTCGGCCGGTCGCACGCATCACACACCTTGTTCTTTCTCAAAACTCTTTGACTCAGATTTTTGAAAACCATTTTCCTTGTAAAAATCTTTTAATCCCTCGGTTTGAGTCCAGACACCCCTGAGGGTGTGTCCGAAACCCTCAAACCAGGGCTCTGATACCAACTTGTAACATCCCAAATTTCAAGCCCAAAAATTTCATTTTTAATTAAGTAATTCACAACATAGTTTAGCAAAACATTTCCCATGCCAAGTCATTTGTAAAAAGAAACTTAACAATGTGTCTGAAAATCATATCATCAAAAGTAAAATAAATCAGAGTACATTCCCAGAAAACTCCATGCGGAAACCATGTGTGTGTGTGATGCGCTGCTACACCGCCGACTCCTTCCCCTTAGACGAAGAGGTACCTGAAACCAAAACTAAAACTGTAAGCACAAAGCTTAGTGAGTTCCCCCATCATACCACATACCATACGATCACATAACATACATACTGCCGGGCAATTCTGGGGCTCCCGTCCTACCCATGTCAAGCCATTCTGGGGTGCTGACCTACCAATTTCAAGCCATTCTGGGGTGCTGACCTACCCTCCGTTCTATCTCAACCGAACACGGGGACTATCTCACCCCTACTGCTAACACATAATACCATATCACAATCATGCTGTCAGACATATCTGGGGTGTCCGACCTACCCATTTGTCCTAACTGTTGGATATAGTGTCTAAGTCCATAACTATATTTGGTATGTACTTGACCCGACCCGGCATGGTCCATTTGGGTTGCACTTCACTCGAACAATTTATGGATAATCGTTTGAGAATAGTATAAGTTATGATTTATTAATATATTATAAGTCCTAATATATTAATATAAAATCATATTATTTAATTAGTATTGATCTATAATTAATCTAGAATTAATTTAGAGATCAAAAGTATGACTAATTAAATATGGGCTCTTGTATTTATATAGTGTGGGCTAATGCTTATTTGGAATGGGCTAGGCTTGCATGGAAAGTCCATGGATACTCCATGGAGCTTTAACCCATGGATCTCATGAAAATGAAAAGACATGGGTATTAGGGTTTACATGAATGTAACCCTAATCCACCACACTATATAAAGGAGGCTTTGGTTCTTGAAATCACATGAGTTGTGGTGAGTAAAGTAAGAGGGCCGATTTCAAGAAGGTGATTACTATTCTCTCAAAGTTCCAAGTTTGTGGTGATTTGTGATTTCCATTTGAGGCATCCACACTATTGGTGCTAGGCTCTAAAACTCCAAGCAATCAACTACAACTACAAGGTAAGTAATTTTACTAGCTTTATTTGATTCAAGTTCCCCATGCCATGCTAGATAGGATAAGAACCTTGGAAAAATAATTATTTGCATGTATCATAGTCAAACATAGATCCAAGGTTTCTAGGGTTGCATGTACACCATAGGAGTGTTAGAATGCTCAAAACTCATCAGTGGTATCAGAGCCTAGTTTGTTTTATTTGATACTTGATGCAAAAAAAAAAAAAAAACTTGAAAATCGAAGTTTTGTTCAAAAGCTCGTATCAAAATTTCAAGTTTTGTATATGTACTTACGATTCCTGAAATTTTTGATATGAACATTCATAAACATATGAGTTTAAAAGATCATAGAAATTATGTGCTAATAATTGATTAGATTAATTCTTGATCTTTATGTGTTTTAATGGAGTCCATAACTAGTTCTTAAGTTATGGATAACCAAAAGTCACATTTATAAATAACCATTAAAAGAACACATAGGTTACAAAAAATGAAGAGTCTTCATTTTTAATAACCATTAACTCATAAGTTATGAGAAATGAAAAGTTTTGAAAGTTTACAAAACTTTCCCTCAAGTTTTGGAACATGTAAAGTCATATTAAAAACTTTATTCCCAACCCCTAGAATTTTAAAAATTAAAATTCAACCCTTATACTTTATAATATTATAAGTTTAATAATATTTATATATGTATAAGATCAAGTCGTCTTACCGCTAGTACGCCTCATTCACGAAGCCGGTCTATAAGGGGGGTATAAGGTTGTTGCCTATAAAATGGCAACTTAATGGGTGTCCACTCTCACCCACCGCTTCCTTGATCGGTGGAGGGTCGTTAGCCGAACGGGTAGGACAAGGACTTATAAATTCTCATTAAAAGTATAATGATAATACTAAAGTAACTAAACTTTATTGAATTCCCAATCTTAGTTATTTTAGGAAAATGTGAATAAGGTGCTAATCCATGAAATTACACTTTACACTTTGTTTAAGTCGTTAGTGGAGCGTGTGTGGTTAACCGGCACACTAACTTGAACTTAACAAGGTAGGTAAAGGGTGACTTAATGTTTATCATAGTATCGATGGAGCGTGTGTGGTTAACCGGCACATCGATTGAGGGGTAATACATTAAGGGTACCAAGTAATTTGCATGGTTACTTCACACCTTGTTTTGTGATCCTCGGCATCCCAGTCACAAAACTTGAAGGGCACACTCGAGATTGAAACATGTCATTGAAGAAAGTTTAATGAATCTCAAATAATCTAGGAGTTTCTAAACCAATTAAAACCTAATTAAATATTTCGTTTTTCATGGTGGAAATTGGTGAATCGTCATTCACCTACCTTCAAATATCTTATAGCTTAGATTGCGGCATCCCTCTTCTAAGTTATAAAATATTGTGTTGGGTCCTAGCCTTAATATTACATTTGGGTGTTTTGTTAAGGACTATCTCTATATCTAATCTAATATATTCCCTATTCTTTTCAGATGTCTTCCAATAACAATGCTTCTGGCTCAAACCCTACTAGCTCCTTCTCTCTCATGAATCTTTGTGGGAGAGTCATCTTTGATGGGTCCAACTTTACAGATTGGATCAGAAACATCAGGATGGTCACTCGGTATGAGAACAAAGAATATGTTCTCGACAAGGAGCTGAAGGTACCCGAGCCAACTGCTACTCCTGAAGAGCTTGCTGAATATGAGGTACATGAAAGAGATGCTACAAAAGTGGCATGCATCACGATGGCCACCATGACAGCCGAGCTCCAAAAGTCCTATGAGGACTATTATCCTTT
Organism: Lactuca virosa; assembly: GCF_052849685.1. Lineage (NCBI taxonomy): Eukaryota > Viridiplantae > Streptophyta > Magnoliopsida > Asterales > Asteraceae > Lactuca > Lactuca virosa. The sequence goes on from NC_136427.1 coordinate 268,003,474, forward strand.
TGAGATGCACCAGTACTTGATGGACCGCTACCATCAAAGTGCTCGTCAAGAGCGATATGAAATAATCTCCTCCATGAAAACAACCCGAATGAAGGATGGTGAACCCATCACGGGCCACATGCAGAAAATGCAAAGGTATGTGGACCGTTTACTGAAGCTGAATGTGAACTTCCCTGAGGAGTTAGCAATAGACATCATTTTGCACTCCTTGCCATCGTGTTATGATCAATTTCGCATGACATATCACATGAACAAGGAAGAAGTCACCCTCAGCAAACTTCAAGGACTCTTGAAGACCGCCAAAAGTGGTCTAAAGGGTAAGTCGGTTGTTACTACTCCTCCTACTCCTACTGCGGCTAATGTCTTGGCAATCGGGCATGGCAAAGGTAAGAAGAGAAAGAACCTTTCTAAGGGTACCAAGGGTAAAACCCTTGAAGGCTCCTCTTCAAGCAAAACCAAGAAAGGTTTTGTCACTCCTTCTGCTAACCCTAATGAGGCTGAATGCTTCTATTGCCATGAAAAGTCGCACTGGAAGCGAAACTGCCCTAAATACCAGCAAGATCTTAAGGATGGGAAAGTAAAACCCAACCATGCAGGTATATACACTATATTGTCTAATAACTCACCTCATTCTAAGTCTTGGGTCCTTGATACAGGTTGTGGAATTCACATATGTTCTGATCTGCAGGGACTAAGAAGAAGTGAGGATTTGGAGCATGGAAAGATAAACCTCATCATGGCGAATATGAAAGTTTCACCTGTCACCAAGATTGGAGTTTATTCCTTGTTACTAGATAGTGGGTTTACATTAGACTTGAATAAATGTTGTTATTCGCCAGAATTGGCAAGAAATGTTATTTCCTTTCATGCATTGTATAAACAAGGTTTCACCTTTTATTTTGATAATAAAAGTGATGGTATTGATGCTTTCTATAATAGTGTTCTTTATTTTAAAGCATTACCTTGTGATGGTGTGTATGAAACTGTATCTGTTGTAGATAACTTAGGAAATAATGTATTGTGTATCGATTCTTCCACTAGATTAGATAAAGCATCCTTATGGCATTGTCGTCTTGGACATGTAAGCAAGAAACGCATAGGCCAACTCCAAAAGGATGGAGTCTTGGAATCATTTGACCTAAAGTCGGATGATAGTTGTGAATCTTGTCTACTTGGAAAAATGACAAAGTCACCTTTTACTGGCACTTGTGCTAGGGGTGAAGGTTTGTTGGATCTCATACACACAGATGTGTGTGGACCCTTCAGAACCGCCACTAGAGATGCTAATCGCTTTTATGTGACTTTTATTGATGATTTTAGTAGATATGGATATGTCTACTTAATCAAACATAAGTCAGAAACCTTTGATAAATTCAAAGAGTTTAAGCAAGAAGTGGAAAATCAGTTGGGCAGGAACATTAAGATGCTTCGATCCGATCGAGGTGGTGAGTATCTTAGTTCCGAGTTCCTTGACTATCTTAAGGAATGTGGGATAGTCTCACAATTGACACCTCCCAGAACACCACAGTTGAATGGTGTAGCTGAGAGGCGCAATCGAACCTTGTTGGACATGGTTCGTTCCATGATGAGTCGAGTTTCGCTACCAATCTCATTTTGGGGGTATTCCTTAGAGACTGCCGCCCATATCCTTAATCTAGTCCCTACAAAGAAGGTTTCCAAAACACCTCATGAGATGTGGACTGGAAAAGTTCCAAATCTAGACCACATCAAGGTTTGGGGTTGTGAGGCATTCGTGAGACGCGAGACTCACGACAAGCTCGAACCTCGAAGTGAGAGGTGTATTTTCATCGGCTACCCACATAAATCTTTTGGTTATATCTTCTACAGACCCAGTGACAATGTGGTCTTTTTAGCAAGAAGAGGAGTCTTTCGAGAGAGAGAACTCATAAGCCAAGGAGACAGTGGGAGGCAAGTTGACCTTGAAGAAATTCAAGAGTCAAGCGGTGAAGGAACCTCAAACCCTAGCCCTCAACCTGCGGAGGAAACTCCTGTTGAGCCGACTGAAGAGTCCATACCTCTGAGGCGTTCCACCAGAGTTAGGAATGCACCTGAACATTATTATGGTTTCCATATTACTGCAGAAGGTGATACCCTTATCAGTGATAATACACTGATAAATCTGGAAGAGCCTAACAGCTACACGGAAGCCATGGCAGGCCCTGAGTCTGCTAAATGGAAAGAGGCTATGGATAGCGAGATACAATCCATGTATGACAATCAAGTTTGGAACTTGGTTGACAATGTACCAGGTCGTAAGACAGTAGGGTGCAAATGGATCTTCAAGAAGAAGACCGACATGGATGGTAATGTACACACTTATAAGGCACGACTGGTTGCAAAGGGTTATTCTCGAACTCCGGGAGTTGATTATGATGAGACCTTTGCACCAGTGGCCAAGATTAAGTCTATTAGGGTTCTGTTAGCCATTGCTGCATTTCATGATTATGAAATATGGCAATTGGATGTCAAAACCGCTTTCCTTAATGGAAAGTTGGCTGAGGATGTTTACATGGTTCAGCCAGAGGGTTTTGTAAGTACAGAATACCCTAATAGAGTGTGTAAGCTTGAAAAAATCCATATATGGATTGAAACAAGCACCTCGCAGATGGAATCTTTGCTTCGATGAGAAGGTCAAAGAGTTTGGCTTTTCGAGATGTGAAGATGAATCGTGTATATATGTCAAGGCTAGTGGGAGTATAGTTAGCTTTTTGGTACTGTATGTGGATGACATACTGCTCATAGGAAATGACATCCCAACCTTGCAGTAAGTGAAATCCTGGCTTGGGAAGTGTTTCGCTATGAAAGACCTAGGAGAAGCTGCCTATATCCTCGGGATAAAGATTTTGAGAAACAGGAGTAAAAGACTAATTGGACTTAGTCAGAGTACCTACTTGGACAAAGTGCTGAAGAGGTTCAGTATGGAAAATTCCAAGAAAGGAGATTTACCTATTCAGTGCAATGCCAGACTGAGTAAAACTCAGAGCCCGAGTACAGATGAAGAGATAGCTGAGATGAGTCGAGTCCCATATGCTTCCGTTGTAGGCTCGATCATGTATGCTATGACTTGTACTCGTCCTGATGTTGCTTTTTCTTTAAGCATGGTTAGCAGATATCAGAGTAATCTTGGCAAGGCTCACTGGACTACAATAAAGAATATTCTTAAGTATCTGCGAAGGACTAAGGACTGGGTCCTTACCCTTGGTGGGAGTGATGACTTGAAAGTAGCAGGGTATAGTGATGCTAGCTTTCAGACTGATAGGGATAATTTCCGCTCTCAGTCGGGCTGGGTCTTTACCCTAAATGGAGGGGCAATTACTTGGAAAAGTTCCAAGCAAGATACAGTGGCTGATTCCACTTGTGAATCAAAGTATATAGAAGCAGCAAAGGAGGCTATATGGCTAAGGAACTTCATCGGAGACCTTGGAGTTGTACCAGCTATTAAGGAGCCCATGGAAATTTTCTGTGATAGTGAAATTGCAGTTGCCTTAGCAAAGGAACCAAGGGATCACGGGAGATCCAGGCACATCGACAGAAGATATCATTTCATCAGACATCGAATAAAAGAAGGAATCCTCGTGGCAAAGAGGGTATCATCAGATGAGAACCCGTCAGATCCCTTCACGAAGGGAATAAGTAGGGTTAAGCATCTTCAGCATGCTAGGTGCATAGGGCTAAGAGATGATATTAGTTTTTAGAAGTTAGATAATTTTGAAATATGTAAAATGTAATTGGCATTTGATGATAAATAAAAGTTGTTATTTATGAGTAAAGTGTTGCTATCTCTTGTCAATCATTTACTAGTATTTCTTTTTGCATGTTTTGACTTCCAGAATAATTATGTTATAGTATATATCATATTATTCAAATTCTCCACAGTCAATCATATGTTGGAAGTACATATGAATCAAGACTGTCATGGGTTGGTTTGTAGAGGTCCAAGATGTTGGAAAAAGGGGGCTACAACACTCATGAGTGCTCATAAGTTCTGAGTATTGGATTCAACCCACGCTCACTGGTATCACTTCATGGAATTTATCTCGAGTGATCGTGAGACGGTAATATCATATAAGTCTTCAAACCTAGACATATGATTTGTTACCTATGAGTTGGTTATGCATTGATTGTACGAAAACGCATTGGTAACTCGATGTTATAAAACGTACCTTTGTGTGTAATTCAACAAGTAGTAGAGCAAACATATGAGTCGAAGTTTATCTGTTCCTTCTTGGATTAGAAGCGATATCTGGGCCCCTCGATGATTTTGTTTTGACCTATGTACCGGGCCCGTTCAGAACTAAATTGATGTGTTCAATTAAGTTCTATGTCAAACAAATCGGAAATCGGGAAACAAATGCTGGACAATAAGCAAGACCATGTTCCATGTATTTGTCCGGCTGATATCTAGAACAGAGGATTATATGATCACTTATCTAAAATGGCGCTTCATAGTTCAACAGAGTTTAAAGAGCTACGATTGTTGATCGGTACCTGAAGTCATACTTGCAACTATAGTTATTAGACTTATCCAAGTGGGAGACTATTGGATATAGTGTCTAAGTCCATAACTATATTTGGTATGTACTTGACCCGACCCGGCATGGTCCATTTGGTTTGCACTTCACCCGAACAATTTATTGATAATCGTTTGAGAATAGTATACGTTATGATTTATTAATATATTATAAGTCCTAATATATTAATATAAAATCATATTATTTAATTAGTATTGATCTATAATTAATCTAGAATTAATTTAGAGATAAAAAGTATGACTAATTAAATATGGGCTCTTGTATTTATATAGTGTGGGCTAATGCTTATTTGGAATGGGCTAGGCTTGCATGGAAAGTCCATGGATACTCCATGGAGCTTTAACCCATGGATCTCATGGAAATGAAAAGACATGGGTATTAGGGTTTACATGAATGTAACCCTAATCCACCACACTATATAAAGGAGGCTTTGGTTCTTGAAATCACATGAGTTGTGGTGAGTAAAGTAAGAGGGCCGATTTCAAGAAGGTGATTACTATTCTCTCAAAGTTCCAAGTTTGTGGTGATTTGTGATTTCCATTTGAGGCATCCACACTATTGGTGCTAGGCTCTAAAACTCCAAGCAATCAACTACAACTACAAGGTAAGTAATTCTACTAGCTTTATTTGATTCAAGTTCCCCATGCCATGCTAGATAGGATAAGAACCTTGGAAAACTAATTATTTGCATGTATCATAGTCAAACATAGATCCAAGGTTTCTAGGGTTGCATGTACACCAAAGGAGTGTTAGAATGCTCAAAACCCATCACTAACGACCGAATCGGGGACTAGTCCCCTCCTACTGATACTATCTCACATAACAAGGCAACTAGCATACTTCCATACCAAGAAATCTAGCATAATCACATCTCCAACAATAACAGACCAGACAATTATCACAAAGATAATCATCCCAACTAACAATCACTAGTGGGCCGGCCTTGGTGCCTTAGACCCACTCCTACTGGAAGGTAACTCACCTCGATGTTGTGTAGTGTCTGCACTGTCCTTGGCGTGAAGTTCGGCTCTCCTCGACCCCTCAATCCCTACACGACAACCCTCAAGTCATCAAACAGAACAAACAACCCTAACCAGGGTCAATACTAAAACCAAGCAAGGTCAACATTGGTCAAAGTCAACACCCAGTTGACCTGACTCGCCGAGTTGGTCTACCAACTCGTCGAGTCCATACTCCACTAACCCGATCCAACCCCGACTCCACTCGTCGAGTCTAGCAAGAACTCGATGGGTTCTCCTTCACTCAAAACGTCGGGACCATCTTCATCCGACTCGTCGAGTTCCTCCTTGAACTCGGCGAGTTCATCTCCCTCATAAGAATGTGTCCGGTCTACGACTCACCGAGTTGTATGAACAACTCGTCGAGTCCATCTTCAAAGATTGGGAGATTGCCTTCAACTCGCCGAGCCTGCTCATGCACTCGTCGAGTCCAATGATTCCCAGGTCCCTTTTCGTGTCTAAACATCTACGGGACTCTCCTCTCTAACAACTGGTCCATCCACAGAAAGGATTTGGTGGTCATAACACCGCAACTCGCCGAGTCCCAAGAACAACTCGTCGAGTCCATCCTTGAGCAATACAATACAGTCGATTTCAATGGGCCTTAACACCTCAAAACCATAGATCTGGCCCCCTAATGTCCATTTCATACGTAAAGTTCCAAACTTGGTACACATGCAAGGGGTCTTTGGCCCAAAAAGCCATAAAAGGTGGCCTCCATGGTGCATGGGGTGTTCATGGCAACAAAATGGGCACCTTTGTGCCATAAAACCCCCCAATGGACCTGGATCTAAAGCATACACTGACTTCCAACACTAAATCCCGAATACCACCTCTCTAGGGCTTAGAAAGATGAAGGAAAAGGCCAAAAAATCAAGATCTATAGACAAAGGTTCAGCTTCATACCTCCAATAAGCTGAAAATGAGCTCCAAACTCCAAATCTTCTTGTCTCCCCTTGGTCTCACAAGCTCCTTTCCTCTTCTCAAGCTTCACAACCCACCAAAAAGCACCAAAATGGCCTTAGAACACATAAAAACGGCTAGGGTTTCGTTACACAACTTCGTGGGAGTGATAAGGGCGATGGAGGCTGAGATAAGGTGTTTAAATAGGGTGCAAACCCTCAGATTTAGGGTTTCACTCAAACAGTACCTACTCACCGAGTCCTTCTCCGACTCGTCGAGTAGGTCACTTAAACTGTCCGCGGGTCTCGAATCTACTCGACAAGTTGGGCCTCCAACTCGTCGAGTCCCAGAGAAAAACATAAGAAATGCTTGAATTAACTGCGTGCCACACACGCACGCACGTCGCGCATAGCTTGTGCCTAAAGTTAGCCACACAAGCCCACCCCTTTTTGGACACATGTCAGCAAACTTAAGGAACCACGTCACCCTAGTGCGTGGTGCGCATGCCTATCATGCATGACGCGTATATAGGTTTCTCGCCTATAAATAGTGTGCTCCATATATGCTCCTTCCTCCACACCCCTACATCGCTTTTCTCTCGAGTATTCCTTACTTTTAACCTATTTTCCTTAGATTTTTGTACTACGACAAAGCCCTGCGACACCCGTAAGTACTCATCTGAGTAGTAGTGTTCGAGTATGAGATCCCGAGTCAGTATTTTGCTCGCTTAGATCCCAGTTCTCATCAATAGTACCCCCTAAGTGAGCTACACTTACTCTGCCTCCATGTAATTTATGGTTATAGTTATAAATCGTTGCTAGGAACCTACAGTTCAGATTTATCAGTAATTCCCAGTCGTTATACTAATTGATCTACATACGGGAGAGGTGACTATAATGGTCATGTTGACTTGGTTGTTGGATTCCATCAAGGCTATATGCTGAAATGGTCCTGCCTCCCAACTGTCTTGCCTGGCTGATCCTTATTTGATAGATCTATCGGTATTCATTGGACTAGGATAGTTAGTTGCCTATTATATGGATTGCTGCTATACATATGTTGATATATATATATATATATATATATATATATATATATATATATATATATATATATATATATATATGGAGTTGAGGGCGGACCAGACCTGTGTTGAAGGCCAGTAGACTCGGGCAGACTAGCTTTATGTTAAAGGAAAAGGTGCAGTCCTTCTATATATTGTAGGCAAAGACAAGGACCACCAGCTGTATGCTGAACGCAAGGGGCAGACCAACTATTTGTTGAAGGCTAGGGCGAACTAACTAGATGTTTAAGTCCATTCTGTGTATGCCTTGTAGATGTGTTGTGGTATGGAATATTTTGAGGGAATTCACTAAGCCTCAGCTTACAGTTGTTGAATAACTACTTTGTAGGTTGTTCATCAGACCATGGAAAGGCTCACACATGATTGTATCAGCATTGAAGCATCAATAAAGTTTTATAGACTTCCGCTAAATTACTCTTTTATATAATAATGAATTGTAATGTTTTGTAAGACTTATATTTTAAATAAATAAAAATGAAAAATTTGTCTTTGAAATTCGTGACGTTACAAGTTGGTATCGGAGTCCTAGTTTGAGCGAACTAGATAAACACTCATGTGATTCCATATTCAAACTAAGGATCTGGATATTTTTTTAAAAAAAACTTTTATAAAATAAATGATATAAAGAGGAAAAAGATGTGATGTGTACAGTCAGGCGAAGCTCAGAAAGAAAATTTATTCCCAAAATATCCATATTATTTTATCTGGTCTATTAGAATTACATGCTAGTATAAGGCTAAGGATCTTTTCAGGAATTATAAGTTAGAATTTCCTGATAGTTATAATGCCTTGTAGCCTTAGAAATTATTAGTTAGAATTGCATGATAATTCATTAGAGTTGCCTGATAGTTTAGAGTTGTACATAACTAGGATTCTATAGCCTTAGAATGCTTAGTTCAACTATACTTCTTGTTCTTCGTTTGGTTGTGGGCTTAGGGTAGAATCAATTATTCGATTGACTATCCAATCTTGGATTACGTATGACTTGCATACATGAGGCGAATATCGATATTAGGAATGACTTCCTACAGTACAATAACTCGGATAGTAGGAACCCTAGAAGAAGAATCTAGGAAAATTGGTGATTAGGTCCTTGTAACACTAGGTGTGTGAAAAGGCCTATTGATAGAAGAGTGTGGTGACGTAGGAACCCTAAAACAATTCTTAGGTCTAGCATGGATAGGCGTGGAAGGTAATATGGGCCCGTACTACCGAAAGCACAAGGTCCATACATAAATCAGGAAAAGTCGCATCGTTACTAAGGAACTGGGAAGGATGGAATGTTATTCAGAGATAACATGGTAAATTCGTATTGATCTAGTTCCCCTTTATATTTCAATATGTTGATAATTACTAGAGCAAGCAATTCTGGTTCTGGATCGGAAGGTTCGGGACCAAGTGAGGCTGACATACGTGATTGTATAGAGACAACGGTAGCAACAGTTGTAAGAGAGATGATCCCATAATTGTTTCAAACTATCAAAACCAAACTAATCACTCTGTTTGACGAGCGGTATGTTGTCGTTGCCAGTACGACTTCCGCCGCCGCCACTGCTGTTGTTGTTGCTACAACCTCGTCTAGAGATAAGGACATGGCTTATCGACAGTTCAATAACACCAATCCCCCAGAGTTTGATAGTGTTATAGAACCAATTGTTGTAATGAGATGGATCTCAAATGTAGAAGGATGCTTCTACACTTGCGCTTACCTAGCTAACCTGAATTTTAGGTATGTGTAAAATCTCATCCATCATGGGGTGAAGGACTGGTGGAACTTTGTCACAAAGTATTATTCACCGGCAGAAAAGGATGTAGTGACATGGGAAAGTTTGTAGAAAAGTTCAGGGAGGAGTATGTACCCCTAGTAGAAAGGGAGAGACTAGCTCATGAGTTTTTGTCGCTCAAGCAAACAACTGAAACGGTGATAGAGATCACCAATATGTTCATGGAGAGAGCCTTGTTTTTCCCCAAGTATGCATCATCGGAACAAGTGAAGATGTCTAGGTATCTAAGTATACTCAAGACTGACATTAGATAGTTTGTTGCAAAGAATCGCTACAAGACCTTGGCGGAGATGCAATATCATGCTTGGAGGAGAGAAATAGAGTTAGAGTGTAACACCCATAAAATTCGAGCCAAATTTAAACTTTTAAAACATTCAAAATACCAATAGTTATTACAAAAAGGTTTCAAAAATAGTTTAATATCAGAGTTCCCAGAAATCATAGTCATAATCGAGGAAGTGTACGGTCACGCCTTCGCCTTCCCGCGGTCAGCCGATGTACCTGAAACAATAATCGATAAATGTAAGCTCGAAGGATTAGTGAGTTACCCCCAAAATACCAACCTCATATAACCATAACATATCATATAACCAATACAGAACAGCCATGCATCTCGAGTCTACAGTGTGACTGGTCCGCCCGCACCTTGGTCCACTCTCTGAGTCTACAGTCTGAATGGACCGCCCGCACCGGGCCTTCAGTCTATCTGGTCCACTCTCCGAGCCTCGGCACGTCTGGTCCGCCCTCTCGGGGCCTTCAGCCTATCCGGACCGCTCGCCGGGCCTTCGGCCTGACTATGTGCCCTCCCGAGTCTGCAATCTATCCGGTCCGCCCTGGGTATGTTGGCCTACAGCACGAAGCAGGACCCGCCTCAACCCAACCCCCAATCAAACAACCATGTGCACATATAACAGATTATCACATAACAGTCTATAGGCAATCAAACCAATCTAACAAATCATATAGCATCGCAACATCCTATAACCAGGATACCGACCTAACCGGTCACTAACATAGCATCATCCTATATACCAGGATACCGACCTACCAGGTCACTAAACACAATACCGTCCTAACTACCAGGACGCAGATCTAACAGATCAATAAACATATCATGCAATATACCCGGATACAAATCGGATAAAGGGCCGGCCTTGGTGTCGTAGACCCTGTTGATATAGTGAGGATAACTCACCTCGCAAGTAGCTCGGAAGGTAGTGTCAAACTCCTCCAAATGTAGCTCCAACTCCAACACCTATATTCACCAATGTCCTTTGCTATAAATATCCAATGTATCAAAATACCCTCAGAAGTCAACTGGTCAACCCTTGGTCAAAGTCAACTGTCAAGGTCAACAGTCCATGTTGACCTTAACTCGTCGAGTACCCTTAGCTACTCGCCGAGTTCCTTGTATAACTTGCCAACTCGTCGAGTCGCTCGTGTGACTCGTCGAGTTCCTAGGGTCAGTGGTCGTAACTCCTTGGCCAACTCGTCGAGTTTTCCCTTTATAACTCGCCGCGTTCATACGTGTCCAAAGGTTGGGAAAACCCTCACCGACTCGCCGAGTCACTCGACTGACTCGTCGAGCCCACGACAACCTTCATCGGACTCGCCGAGTCGTTCATACAACTCTCCGAGTCTACAACAATCTTCATTAGACTCGCCGAGTCGTTCATACAACTCGCCGAGTCGTTCATACAACTCGCCGAGTCGTTCATACAACTCGTCGAGTCTCTTCAGTCCTTTATTCATACAGACAATTTTAAGCCATGCTAAGGCTCCAAATTGTAGATCCAACTTCCCAATGCACGTTTATCACGTAAAGTTGCAAACTTTACGTGCATGCAAGGCTCTAATGACTCATAATGCCAAAACTAAACTTGAAATGGAGTTTAACTCAAAAGGAAGGGTTCATGTTGTCTAAAGCTGGAGACTTTATGGCTCTAGAGTCCAAGATGAGCTCAGATCCGAAGTGGCAACTTCAGATCCTATCCCATATCCGAAAATGGTTATCACCCATGCTATAAAAGCCCTAATCTTTAACATGAAGAGATCTAGGAAGAACAAGGTCAAGGTAACAACTTGTTACCTTCAAATGATGCTAAACTGAGGTAGACTTCAGGTCCACACAAGCACCTTGTTGCTAGCTACTTGATCTTCAAGTTCTTTTCTCTAAGAATCTTCTTCCAAGGCTTGAAACACACAATGGAGCACACACACACGTGTTAGGGTTTTGCTGAACTCTTTGGAGGCTGCCAAGAGAGGCTAAGGGCAAATGATCCTTTAAATAGGGTGCAAAACCCCGAGATTTAGGGTTTCAGCCTCCAGCTCCTACTCGTCGAGTCCCTTCTTGGACTCGGCGAGTAGGTCACTTAAGTGCGCGGCCTAACCCGCTGCTACTCGACGAGTCAGGCAACCAACTCGTCGAGTAGACCTTGAATTTATGAGAATTTATCACCATAAATTGATATTCGAGAATCGGGGCGTTACATGGAGACCTAAACAAAGGAGAAGAGGAAAACTCCGGCTCCATCACAACTGGCAGACAAAAAGTTCAAATCTACTGGTTCAAGGTTCGGAGGTCAGAAGGGACGCACTTGCAATAAGTGTGGAAAGTTTCATGATAGTCCTTATAGAGCAGGACCATGATGCCACAAGTATGGCAAAGAATGGAATTATGCTAGGGACTGCAAACAAAACATGTTTGTTTGTTTTAATTGCAACCAACTAGGACACTTTAAGGTGGAATGTCCTATACTGAGCCAGACATGTGCAATCCAAGCACCAGCACCTGCAACCCTACAAATAACTAATGGACGCCAAGCTAGTGCTGAAGCCCCAAGGACTAAAGGGAGAGCCTTTCAACTTACGGCAGAGGAAGCCAAAGAAGCATCTGATGTTGTAGTTGGTATGTTTCTAGTCAACTCCATTCCTGCATTAGTATTATTTGATTATGGAGCAAGTCATTCTTTTGTATCGCTTAGGTTTAGCAAAAACTTTAATCACACCATAGGAAATTTAGATCATCCCTTAGTTGTACCTTAGAAATCGGTAATGATAGTTTCCCAATAAACCTTATTCCCATTGCTATGCGAGAGATGAGCGTAATTGTAGGCATGGATTGGATGAACGAGTTTAAGGCGTTGTTCGACTATAGGCAGAAGATAGTACGAGTTCGAACTCCAAGTAAGGGAGAACTTACTATCCGAGGCGAGAGTACTGCAAGTAATTCGGTGTTTTGTTCTGACACAAAGGCTAGAAAATACCCACAGCATGGATGCGAGGGATTCTTGGAGTATGTAATCGACACCCAAGAGGAGAAGAAGGGAACCTTAGCAGAAGTGCCAATAGTTTGTGAGTTCCCCGATGTGTTTCCTGAAGACCTACCTGGTGTGCCTCCAGAGCATAAAATAGAATTTAGGATCGACTTAGTTCCTGGTGTGGCACCTATAGCGAAGGCACCTTATCACCTTGCACCCCCTGAGATGTAAGAATTGTCTATACAACTTTAAGAGCTAATGGACAAGGGGTTTATTCAGCCAAGTAGTTCTCCGTGGGGAGCACTGATTTTGTTTATCAAGAAGAAGGATGGGTGGTACAAGATGTGTATCGACTATAGAGGGCTTAACATACTCACTGTAAAGAACCGTTATCCCTTACCTAGGATAGACGACCTTTTCGATCAACTTCAGGGAGCGTCATGGTTTTCCAAAATTGATCTACGTTCAGGATACCACCAGATGCGTGTAAAAGAAGAAGATATACCAAAGACTGCCTTCAGAACCCGGTATGGTCATTAGGAGTTCATAGTGATGTCTTTTCGGCTTACGAATGCACCCGTCACATTAATGGACTTAATGAACCGAGTATGTAGACATATTCTTGATTGATCGGTAATCGTGTTTCTCGACGATATCTTAGTCTTTTCAAGGACTCAAGAACAACATGAAGAGCACTTAAGAGAGGTACTCGAAGTTATAAGGAAGGAGAAGTTGTATGCAAATTTCTCCAAATGGTAGTTTTCGTTACGAGAGGTCCAGTTCCTTACTTATCTTGTTAAACAGGATGGTATTTTAGTAGATCCATCCTAGACTGAGGCAGTAATGTAATGGCCAGTCCCGACTACTCCTTCAGAGTTTCGAAGCTTCCTAGGGTTAGTAGGATATTATATAATATTTATTCTAGACTTCGCCAAGATTGCGGCACCGATGACCCATTTAACAAAGAAAGAAGTTGCTTTTCGTTAGGGCCCTGAGCAACAATTAGCATTTGAAATGCTAAGGAAAAAGTTATGTGAAGCTCTAGTTTTAGCCCTCCCAGAAGGTGTTGATGACATGGTAGTTTACTGCGATGCATCAATCATGGGTTTCGGAGCCGTCCTCATGCAACGAGGTACAGTAATCGCATATGCCTCCAGACAGTTGAAGCCCAACGAAGCTAACTACCTGACGCACGATTAAGAATTAGGAACAATAGTCTTTTCCCTCGAGATTTTCCGGCATTACCTGTATGGAGTATGGCGCACCATCTACACATACCATAAAAGCTTAAGATAGCTAATGGATTAGCCTAAGCTAAACATGAGGCAATGTTGATGGTTGGATATAGTGAAAGAAGTGTTGTAAAACTCGCCGATCTAGCCGATTACTCGTCTGAGCACTCCCTACTCGGCCCTTTACCGAGGCGAGTTACAAAATCCGAGTACTCCCCAATTGGCCCCTTACTGAAGCGAGCAGTGTTGTAAAACTCAACCAAATCGGTGATTAATATGTATAATATACTTAATGATTTATTATTTAACATAGACACACATTGTGATTATTAATACATATATATATATATATATATATATATATATATATATATATATATATCTTAAATTTTCAGTAATTATTCACAAAGTGAGACCATTTGTGTTTTTTTAGTTTTTGTGTATTCACATGTATCTAATTTTGTTATATATTTCAATCAACTTATGGTTTTGACTTATGATTTTGACATATATAGTTGTGGGTTGGTGACTCTACGTGGTAGAGTTTGGGTTCAATACTCAGGAGGAACTCGAAAAATACTAATGGATGAGGCGCATAAGTCCAAGTTCTCGATTCATCCGGGAGATACAAAGATGTACAGGGACCTCAGACACAGTTATTGGTGGCCCTGTATGAAAATAGATGTAGCATGGTATGTCAAAAGGTGTTTGACTTGTCGGAAGGTCATGGAAGAACACCAGATTTTGCATGGAAAATTACAACCTCTAGATATCCCGATGTGGAAGTGGGAACAAATAATGATGGGCTTCATCGCCATGTTGCCAAAGACTCCTAGTGGAGTAGACACTATCTTGGTGATAGTAGATAGATTAACAAAGAGTGCCCACTTCGTGCCTATCCCATAAAGTTCCTCGGATGAGAAGCTTGCAGAGATATATGTCAAGGAAGTAGTCTCTTGGCACCGTGTACTAGTTTCAATAGTCTGTGATAGGGATGCTTGTTTCACTTCTTGGTTTTTGAGAAAGTTCCATGATGAGTTGGGCACCCGATTGCATATCAGCACACTTATCACCCTCAGACTGATGGATAGATTGAAAGGACTATAAAAACACTTAAGGGTATGTTAAGGGCATATGTACTTGACTTTGGTGGAAGTTGGGATACATATCTATCGTTAGCAGAGTTTTCGTACAACAAGAGTTAGCATTCCAATATTGATAGACCTCCCTTCCAAATGCTTTATGGAAGGAAGTGTCGGACGCCCATATGTTGGGGTGAAGTCGGCCAACAAGTTATGTGGAGCACTGATGTGGTGATCAAGACCACCGAACATATGCAACAAGTGCGGGAAAGGTTGAAGACTGCACAAAGTTAATAGAAGAGTTATGCAGATCGACGAAGATCGAATCTTGAATTCCTAGTAGAAGATCTAGTACTACTTAAGTTTTCAACATGGAAGGGTGTCATTAGGTTCCGAAAGCGGGGAAAGTTAGGCCCTAGGTATATATCACCTTTTTGATTCATTACTTGAGTGGGCAAGGTTGTCTATTCTTTGGATCTGTCGTAAGAGCTCAGTCAGATCCACAACACCTTCCATGTCTCCAAATCAAGGAAGTGCATTATGGATGAATCCGCAATTGTATCTTTGGAATATATTCACGTAGATGAGCGTCTGAACTACATTGAAAATCCGGTAGTGATCTTGGATAAGAAGACGGAGACATTACGCAACAAGGTGATCAACTTAGTGAAGGTTCAGTGGCAACACCAAAAAAGATTGGAATGGAGTTGGGAGCTAGAAGAAGAGATGAAGGGACACTACCCAAAGTTATTTAGTTAGATTTTAGGGACGAAATCCTAGTAAGTGGGGGAGAGTTGTAACACCCCATTTTTACTATAGCTATAGATTGTAATAACTTACGAAATAAGAATATATTATTCTT
Source organism: Lactuca virosa (assembly GCF_052849685.1). Lineage (NCBI taxonomy): Eukaryota > Viridiplantae > Streptophyta > Magnoliopsida > Asterales > Asteraceae > Lactuca > Lactuca virosa. The sequence goes on from NC_136427.1 coordinate 268,019,253, forward strand.
AAGCCAAAATAATCATCATAGACACATAGGAAACATCGATACGATTTATGTAGATATAGAGCACGTGTAAATCCGACTTCATATGAAGAAGTTATACTTCATCGAAGTTTCACGATAAAACCGGCACGCTTCTACGTATCGTAAAAAGTAAAATTTTGATAAATTACTCTTTAGCTCAAGTGATCTAAACAAAAGTCATAGTAGTCGTTAAACCGAGAGCGTGCATATAGAGAACGTCTAAATCTGACTTCATTAGAGGAAGTTATGATTTTTTTAAGATTCGGCATAGTAGTGTGCAACTCAAAAATCGAATTATGGATCGGTCGATTTTTAGCCGACACAATCTAAACATAAATTAAAGATATCGTTAATAGGAGTTCAACGATATAATGAAAGTCGAAAACAAACTCATTATAAGAAAGTTATGCATTTCATACGGGCTTTAACAATCTAAGCATGTGTGAAATAAAGGTCAAAATTAGCCGACGGAGTCTAAATGTGTAACTCATAAAATACGGTCCCAAAAATTTCATTTTTAATTATTAAATAAATCATAGTTATCAAAACATTCCATCAAACATAAGTCAAAGTATCTCAAAGAATTATAATCAGAGTTTCCAAATCAAAACATCAGAGTAAACATCCCAGGCTAATCATCATGGTGTGTGTAATGCAGTCATCCCGAGCTCTTCCCTTTGCTACAAGAAGTACCTGAAACCAAAAATGTAAACCGTAAGCACGAATCTTAGTGAGTTCCCCATACTACCACATACCATACACATAATCACATATATTGGGCCCCCGCCCGACCTCGGGCCCCGCCCGGCATCAGGCTCTGCCTGGCATCGAGCCCCGCTCGGTATACAGATCTGTTCATTCCAGGCCCCGCCTGTCACTGAGCCTCGCCCGCTATACACATACAAACGATATCATATAATCATGCTAGTACATAAAAATCTAACACAGTACTATACGTTCCAGTCCAAAGGCCTTGCCTATCATGGGCCCTGCCCCTACTCTGCTAATGATGAGATATGGAACCCCGTCCACACTCAGCTAATGATGAGATACGGGACCCCGCCCACACTCACCTCCCTACCCAGGAACATACAAGTATCACATAGACACCAAGTATAATCAAACATGCACATAGTCATTGGGTACCACCCGACATCGAACCGTAGTCCGGAAAACATATAAACATTCCTCGCGCACCGCCCGACATCAGACCTTAGTCCGAAAAACATATAAACATTCCTCGGGCACCGCCCGACATCAAACCTTAGTCCGGAAAACATATAAACATTCCTTGGGAACTGCCCAACATCAGACCTTAGTCCGGAAAACATATAAACATTCCTCGGGCACTGCCCGACATCGGGCCTTAGTCCGGAAAACATACAATCATAAATACGGGCCGACATTGTTGCCTTCGACCCGTTCAAACAGGAGGAGACTCACCTCGATGTTGAAATCTCACGGTAAGAAATCTCTAGCGGCGGCTCCCCGAGCTATCCATCCCAAATATCACCCAATTAAAAGTTAGGTTCCACACCAACATCCATAATCCTTACTTGGGGTAAAATGACCGTTTCACCCCGGGTCCAACAAGACTTACAGTCAAGGCCCAAGCCCAAAACCATAAAATCCATAAAAGCCCATCAAGGGCCCAATTTTCCAAATTGGGCCCAACCCCCCTACATGGAACACCCCTTTTGAATCCATTCCATACTTCATAATCCTCCAGGGTCAACCTTGGTCAAATTCAAGTCAATATCAAAGTCAACATCCAAGTCAAAGTCAAAGTCAACGCCCCGAGTTGACTCAACTTGTCGAGTTATTCCTTTAACTCATCGAGTTTCCATAAATCAAAAAATCGCGATATCTCGCATCAACTCGTCGATTTTCCCCAAACTCGTCGAGTTCTTCCATTTCGACAGAATCAGGATACTTCGAGTCAACTCGTCGAGTTCCTTTGATGAACTCGTCTTGTTCTTTAGTCTGTTAACCCCTTCTTGATGCATTAAGCCTTTATTCTTCATATTTGAACCCAATACTCTAGATCTAGACTGGAAATACCTTTTAGAAGGGTAAAGTTTCCAACTTTACCCATTAATCCCTTTCTAAAGAGAATAAGCTCAAACCCTAACCTAAAAAGGGCCATGGTCTTAATCCAAAACCACCAAAACTACAGGGTAGACCATGAGGTCATAGATCTGGACCATATGAACCAAAATATCACGTAAAGTTCCCAGTTTTCTCTACATGCATGGCCATTAAAAGCTCAAAAGGCCAAAATGATGGCTTAAAGGTTGCATGAGACTTCCATGGCCATAAAGTTGGCAACTTTATGCCATGAAAGTCCTTCAAGACTCTAGATCTGAAGTGCTTTCCATTTGGGACGTCCAACTCTCAAGGACCATATCATTTGGACCAAAAACAAGCAAAAGGTGCTAAAAAGGAGATCTAATAAACTATTAGGTAAGTTTGAGACTTGATTACCAGAAAGTGACGAAATTGGAGTGAGGTTTCTGGATCTAGCAACTCTTCCTTGTTCCTTCAAACTTTCCTTCCTTCCAAGAGCTTCAAACACCCACAAGAACACTCAAAATGTCTCACAATCACTCACAATAGCATTAGGGTTTCGAGATCTAGGGTTAGGACAGTGGAGGCTGAAAATGAGGCCAAACCCTAAAGCATAAGGTGTTTAAATAGGGTGCAAAATCCCGGATCTAGGGTTTCCCGAACCCCGTCCAACTCATCGAGTTAGTCCTGCCCAACTCGTCGAGTTGGTCTTTAAATTCCCGTGTGCCCAATTATTCCAACACGTCGAGTTCTCACCCTTCAACTCGACGATTTACGCTCTTGATTGAAGATTTTCTTTCCTTAATTAGCCTTCTGGATTCTGTGTGTTACAAAATGAAAGTTGTAGATCTCGTCGAGTGCTTTATGTGGATATAAAGAATGTCAAAAACGGAGCTTGTATGAAAAATATATGCGGTTTTGAAAATCTGAAAAATGCCACACGCGCATGCACGTCGCGCATAACGTGTGCCCGAAGTCAACCACACAACCCCACCCCTTTTGAACACGAGTCAACCAACCTGAGGAGCAACGTTACCCTAGTGTGCGGCACACATGCCTAGGGTGCATGGCACGCATATGGTTTCCTCGCCTATGTGTGCTCCGTATATGCTCCTTCCTCCACACCCGTACAACGCTTTTCTATCGAGTATTCCTTATTTTTAACCCATTTTACTTAGATTTATGTACTACGCCGAAGCCCTGGAAAGTACTCATCTGAGTAATAGTCTTCGAGTAGGAGATCCCAAGTCAATATTCTGCCCGATTAGATCCGAGTTCTCATCAATAGTGTTCTGTAAGTGAGCTACACTTACTCTGCCTCTGTGTAATTTATATTTATAGTTATAAATCATTACTAGAAACCTATAATTAACATTTATTAGTATTTCTCAGTCTTTATGCTAATTGATATACATATGGGAGAGGTGACTAGAATGATCATGTTGGCTTGGTTGTTGAATTTCAGAACGGCTATACACCGAAATTGTCCTGCCTCCCAACTGTCGTGCCTGGTTGATCCTTATTTGATAGAACTATTGATATTCATTGGGATTAGTGATTGGTCTAGCCTACTTTACCATGATTACCATAAGAACTAATAAACTATAGTAATAAAGGTTAATCCTCGTTGAAGTGCTAGTCGTCAGCTAAATTGTCCGGTTAACTGTTAATCCTCTGAGAATCTGTCAAGGTGAGTTCTTCTCACTATATTGTATAGTCCAGTATGTATCCTCTGTATGTTAGGATATAGTTACCCTATAGTATGTATTTAGGCAATTAGAATATGATAGTTAGTTAGCTGTTATGTGGATTGCTGCTATATATATATATATATATATATATATATATATATATATATATAGAGAGAGAGAGAGAGAGAGAGAGACTTAAGGGCAGGCCAACCCTATGCTGAAGGACAATAGACTCAGGAGGACTAGCTTTATGCTAAAGGCCAAGGTGTTGTCCAACTATATTTTGTAGTCAAAGACAGGGCGTACCAGCTTTATGTTGAAGGCCATGGACGGACCGACTATATGTTGACGACCATTCTATTTATGCATTGTATATGTGTTGTGGTAAGTAAAACTGATTTTATTATCATACCATCACATTAAAACCCTAGCTACCAACATCGCAAAAGACAATCCGTTTTGAGCTTCTCCATTACATGAAGACCGCAATGCATGTATTTGTGTCTAATTTTTCCTAAGAACTTCCCTAATCCTAAATACTTACAATCTTCAAAAACACTTCTCCCCTTCTTTTGAACAACATTCATTTTATGCATCCATCCGAATCCATCCCCAAAAAACTTTCTTAACCTCAAGGTATTTTTGGTTAAGCTCCCAAGCATACATATGGAAAAATAACATAGAAAGAAGAATTACAATAAATAAAATCTTGGCAAATTGCCTTATTCTTGAGTCTTCAATTTTTGGTATTCTTGAACGTTTCTTCATATTTCTTGATCTTCATAGCTTTGTAGACTCTTATTCTCTCAAACTTTTGAATTTTTTTTTCTTTTCCTGTTTTTTTTTTCTTTTTCACAACTCACTTTTTTTCACTCAAAACTAAAAATCCTAAAAAAACATATGCTTAAGCAAGGGAACTTAACTTCAACCCTTATTGGTTAAAGGTTTGTAAAAAATGCAATGACTACATAAGCTTTCCTGGATACATTTCTGGTACACGATGCTAAACATATTATGTCCCTCAAACTAAGCAAGTTTGTATTTTTGTTCCATGATTTCACTAGGACAGGGAAGCCACAAATACACTATAACAATGTTGGCTAAGATAAACATTAAAAATCACATCGGATCGTCCCATACAACACTAGCAACCTAGATCTCAACACAACAATACAATAATTTTTTTAACTAGATTCAATTTTTAGACCATTATTTCAAGTCTTTCTAATAATTTTTTAAATTCTAGTCATTTTTTAATTATTTGTATCGGTATGCTTGCATTCCTAAATTCAACCCCCTACCCCACACTTAATTGATGCAATGTCCTCATTGCATACTTAAACAATTAGGGAACATAAAGTAAAAAGGAGAAATTAGAACAGACTCCCCTAGGATAGTAGTGGCGAGATCGAATTCTTGAAAGTGTGTGAAAACCTTGAACAACTTGAATTTGTACTGGAACTGGACTTGAGCAGCTACTCATGAATGTGCCGAATAAAAGCGTGAACCAAAAACTCACATCTTCAAAAAGTATAGTGCGTAAAATCTTCAAAACAATGCATCGTAATGTAGGAAAGCATACGCCACATTTTATGGTTGAAAGAAATAGTAGAAACGCGATTTTCTGATTCCTCACGTCATGAGTGTAGAGAGCCATGACGTGAGACTGGAATAAATGAATTGTGATTTTATCGAACCCACGACGTGAAGGATATATCTCACGTCGTGATAACTGGGCATGAACAGAATGTGTTTCTTCTTCAAAGTCTTCACATTGTGCAAACTCTTTTGCCTTCTTAAGTCATTAAGACACATTTTAAGATCATAATTTCTGCAACCTTTTCCTTTCTTCTCTAAAATTGCACACGATGGTCACCCCACACCTATCAAAAAGTGTGGTCTTTGGTTTTAAAACTCTAACGCTCTCGAATTCTCTCTTTCATTTATTTTCTAGATAAATTATAACTTTTACAAAAAAACAAACAAACAAACAAACAAACTCCTAGGTTGCAAAAAGAAAACAAACATTCATCATTCGGTTACATCATTTAAAAAAACAAATTAAAATACACATTAAAATACACCAAAAATAAAGTAAGAATGAAAATAAAAACTCAAATAAAATAAAAGGAAAAGTCATCAGGCATCATCATCATCGTCTCCATGTGCTCCACTTGAAACGGACCCAAAATTTTTTGAATCCCATATCTCCTCCCAAGTCGGAATGTAGGGACCATGTGGTCACACGTCGAGTTGTCGCTCAATCTGAAAGTACGTATAAATCGCATCGATAGCCAGGTTTTGATAGTGTATCGCCCCTCGTATGTTGTCCAAATAATGTCTGACCCAATTTTGGAAAGGGTCGGTGGGTACACCTCCAATGGGAACATCCTGGAATTGTTGTTGTGGTTGACCCCGCTCTCTCCGTCCTTTAACATGTTGGCGTCCTCATTGGTCTCGGCTGCTCTTCGGATTACTCCAATGGCTCTACTTCATCTTCTGGGGGTATGCCGTATCCGCCACCCAAGTTCACTACAACACGCATGAGTCCCAAAAATTGAGTAGTGAGATCGGAATATTTAGAACGCGTTAAATTAAGAATAAATCGCGGACTTAAAATTCCATAGGAACGTGCCAGGCGTGTAACCAAATGGCCACCTGTAATCGGACTTCCGGCTCTAAAATTGATCGTTTTCGCCTCCAAAAATATCGCCAACATATATTGAAGATCACAAAATACCCCCGGTGTAACAAGGCTCCAAAGATAAAAGATATTTTTAGAGGATACTTTATCGCCATGATGCTTGTGATTTATGGTGAAAGTGAGTAATCGATGCAAGAAACAGCGAATGGGTGATCTAATGTGGCCTTCTCGAGAATGTCGTGAACTATATTCGTAATTTAGTATTGCTCTCCAAAATTCCACATCAATCGTCCCCGCGGTAAAATCCTGAACACAAGCTTGTAAAAACAAGAAGAAATTTGGTGAACGTGTTTCATCTTTCGTGTATAATCCCATGCGCCATGAAAATTCAACCAAGCTATATTCTCTATAAACTCAACCTAACCAAAACGCGAGAGCCCGGTTGTATGTAGGATCAGTTGTTCATTCTTCAAAGCTAACCGTGGCAAAGAACTCAACAGAAGGTTCACGAACGACTGGTTCTTGTATTGTAAAAATATTGTGCCACCCATTGCATGAGAAATCAAACCCATTGCCAATGTATTGCTTTTGCCAATACCTCCACTTCAGCTACAAGTCCAACCCAATGTAACCAAGATCAATTAACGACAGGAGCTAGAGCAAATTCCCGATTGTACAACCAACCCAAACGGTTTGTGTAGTTACTCAACATTGCTTGTGAAATATCTTGTGGGAAATGATATAGCGGTTGGATACTTGAAACATCCATATTCTATTGTTCTTGGGAAACTGCCCTTCTTGGTCCCATAGATGCTGCAACAATGAAGACACAACAAACAAGGAACAAAAACATAGCAGATTAGACAAAATAGGAAGCCAATGGTCCGATAACCCAGATTTCACGTCGTGAGGATCAATCCTCACGTCGTGATCATAGTTCGGCGACAACACTTTCAACGGGCATCTTTCCAAGAAAAATCACACCATATTAACTCAAAGGGTTTGCTTAACAAGTGAATCTAAGTCCATAAAACCAATATGCGGGAACAATTTTGCTAGAAAGAGTACCAATTTCAACATTTGCATCTCAAGAACAAACCCTAACTCTAAATGCTAAAAAAATCAGTAAAATTGACAAGATTATAGTACAGGAATCTTACCTTAGTCGAGGTTGAAACACGAAATCAAGAAAAATCGAATGTAGTTTGCAGAAAATCGAACTGGGGACCAGAAAACGTGAGTGCTCATTCGTAAGTGATTTCTAAGAAAGTGAAAGTCAAATTGCCCATGACCGAATAACTGTTGGTCCCCATTTTAAGCTCACGTCGTGAGGCTTGGTGCTCATGTCGTGAGTGGTTAATTGAATGAAAAAGACGGGTTTCTTTTATTCCCCACATCATGGGATCTAAACCCACGTTGTGGTTGTGAAAATTTTACCAAATACAAAATTTTTTCCTTTAAATATTTTTTATCACTTATGAATTTAATCCCCCACTTGATTTTTAAAATGGAAAATGATTAGGATGACTAAGATGACTATCCTAAAAATTAAATACAAATGCAAAACAAACTAAAATAAAAAATAAAAAGAAAAGAAAATGAAAACTGAGCTCGGGGAGCCTCCCGAGAAGCGCTTCTTTTTTAGGAGTCGTGAGCCGAACTCCTTCCCTCTCTACGTTGTGTTAGTTGGGAGCAGAATCTCCATATTCTCCTTTTGCTCCTTCCACCTCCTCTTGTATGCTTGAACTCTTCTTATGTACACTTTCTTTGAATTTTCCCTTTTCGTTTGATGAACGCAAGCTTCATGCTTTCTTTTAACTCCTTGGGATTTATCTTCATTCAAAATTTAATCTTCTTTTTCAGCTAACTGTTTCTTGTCTAACTCCATTCCATCAGGCTTTACCTCCTTGCCTTCTTGATCATCCTCTTCATCACTTGAACTTATATATTCTCTTTCACAAACTTCATCATCTTGAATTTTTGGTGTAGTAAAGGCAAAGACTTCAATGATCACTGGAATTGAGACTCTTGGTTTAGTGGGCTTGACTTCTTCGTTAGGATTTTCTCTTTTTTGGACCTCTTCTTCCATTAATTTGTAACAGCCCAAATTTCCAATAAAATTTTTCATTTTTAAATAACCAAATCATTTCCATAAGATATAAATTCCAATCACATTTTGTTTTCAAAACACATAACATCAGATAAATTATTCATAATATCAAAGTGTCCCAAATAAAACGCCAGAGAGGGCATGCCGCGCCATCACGCGGTGCTCTTGCCCTTAGCTCTTGAAGTACCAAAGATACCCTTAAAGTTAAACTTGGTCAACCATGGTCAAATTCAAGGTCAACAGTCCATGTTGACCCAACTCGTCGAGTGCATCTATCAACTCGTCGAGTTCCTTCAGTCTTCAGAAAACCGAGAAAACCGTAGCCAACTCGCCGAGTCATCTCAACAAGTTGTCGAGTTTGCATAGTAATTAGAAAGGTCGGGGGACCACGATCCAACTCGCCGAGTTGGATAAGCAACTCATCGAGTTTTCCTAGTCTTAACTCATTCAGTCACTTCCAAGCGAGTCTAATGCCTCCAAACCATAGATCTGGTCCCCTAGAGCTGAGATACCACGTAAAGTTGCTAACTTTACGTCCATGCATGGTATCAAGAGGCTAAAAACCACTAAAACTAAGCTTCATAAGAGACCTAGGACATGGAGGAGGCCAAGACTTGATAAAGATGGCAACTTTAAGTCTCAAAAGGCCATGAAATGTCTAGATCTGAATTCATAACTTCAAGACATGCTCAGATCCAATAATGACTCCAAAATAAGCTACTAAAGGCCATAAACTTCTCAATGAAGAGATCTATCAAATAAATGGTCAAGGTATCGACTTTATACCTTAATATGGCTGCCACAACAGAGGAATTCCCGGATCCAAAGTTTATTACTTCAACTAATCAACCCTAAACTTCAAGCTTCTTCAAGAAAGCACCAAAGAAAGCACTCTTTACACACACACTCTCTAAATGATAGAAAGCACGAATTAGGGTTTTACTGAACGGAGGGAACGATGAGGGAGGCCACAATGAAACATTAAGGCCTTTAAATAGGGTGCAAACCCTGAAAATTAGGGTTTTCCTTTCCAGCGTCTACTCGTCGAGTTGGGGCCTTCCAACTCGTCGAGTAGACCCTTAATCCCGCGTCCAAAAAGATCCCTACACGATGATTTGGAGGTACCCAACTCGTCAAGTTCCAACCCAAAACCCTAAAATGTTGAGAAATAAATGATACTTGAATCAAGCGTTACAAATCTCCCCCACTTGAACTAGACTTCGTCCTCGAAGTCTGTTGAAGCAAACAAATCCGGGTAATGCTCTCGCATCTCATCCTCCGGCTCCCATGTCCATTCTGAGCCCTTCTGGTGCTGCTATTACACCTTCACTAGCTTCACCTCTTTGTTACGGAGAACCTTAGTTTTCCTATCCAAGACCGCAACGGGCCTCTCAATGTAGTTCGGGCTCTCATCCACCTGAATATCGTCCAAAAAAATAACCGCAGCCTCGTCAGTGACACACTTCCGAAGCTGAGACACATTGAAGGTGTTGTGAATCTGGCTAAGCTCGTCTGACAGATCCAAACGGTAAGCCACCTTCCCCACCCGGGCCGAAATCCTTAACAGACCAATATATCGGTGCCCTAACTTGCCCCTCTTCCGAAACCTAATGACACCCTTCCATGGAGACACTTTTAGCAAAACGAAGTCTCCCACCTGGAACTCAGGAACAGTTGGAAGTATATGATGGGTTTTGAGCATTCTAACACTCCTAAGTGTACATGCAACCCTAAATACCTTGGATCTATGTTTTCTCTATTATACATGCAATTATGAACTTTCCAAGGTATTACCCTATCTAGCATACAATACTTGATACTTGGGTAATCAAATGGATAGAATACATACCTTTGTTTGATGTAGCTTGTCTCCATGAAGCTTGAGTGCCTAGTGCCCCAAGTGTGACACCTCAAATGGTTCACACAACACCAAATGCACATGGAATGACTTGAGAGAAATGGAACACTCCTTGAAATCGTCTAGCCCTCATATTCACACATTAGTGCCCGATTTCTTGAGCCATGGGATTCTTTTATATGGTGGCTATTAGGGTTACACCATGTAACTCATAACTTTACCCATTCCTTATGCTCTATGGATTTTAACCTCCATGGAGTATCCATGGGTCACCCCATGGACTTAGTCCAACATAAGGAATCTTGGATCACAAGCCCACATATATAAGAATGAATGATTTACACAATCAACCCATATATTTAATTAGTCTCCTTTTGATCACTTAATTAATTCCAAATTAATTCTTGATCAATACTAATTAAATAACCTTATTAATATATTAGAACTTATAATATATTAACCAACCTTAAGTGTTATTTCTCTCATTATAGTCTATCCAAATGCATGATGCCATGCAACCCAAATGGACCATGCCGGGTCGGGTCAAGTCTTACCAATTATAGTTATGGACTTAGACATTAATGCAACAGTCTCCCACTTGGATAAGTCTAAAACTATTATTGCGTATGACTTCAGGAACCGATCAGCAATCGTAGCTCTCAAAAGCTTTTGTCGAACTCTGACCTTGTCGATGAACTCTGACCTTTGTCAATGACTTGTCCATTAGATAAGGGATCATATATTCCTCCATTCTAGATATCATATGGACTGAGACATGGATTATCAATCATTCTCTCTGTCCATTTGTTGTTTCCCGATTTCCAATTCATGATGACTGACTGATTGAACAAATCAAATCAGTCCTGGCTTGGCCAAGCACTCACATGTATCATCTTTAAATCATCGAGGGGCCCACAGATATCGCTTTTATCCCGAAGGTAAAAGGAATGGATAAACTTCGACTCATATGGCTTGTTCTACTACTTGTTGAATCATACACAAAGGCATGTTTTATAACATCGAGTTACCGAATGCGTTTTCATGAAATCAATGTACAACCAACTCATAGTAACAACTCATATCTCTAGGTTTGAAGAATATAAGATATTATCGTCTCATGATCACTCGTGATAAAATCCATGAAGTGATTCAAATGAGCGCGGGTTGAATCCAATACTCAGAACTTATGAGCACTCATGAGTGTTGTAGCACCACTTTGTCCACCAACTTGGACCTCTACAAACCAACCCATGACAGTCTTGATTCATATCTACTTCCAACATATGACCGACTGTGGATGGTTTGAATAACTTAATCATTCAGGAAGAGCGACTTAGTTATTCTGGAAGTCAAAACAAGCAAAGTGAAACACAAGAATAAATGAATCAAATATGGTATCAAACCCTATGAATATAAATAAACACTTTTATTTATCACCATACTGATTACTCATTATTCATTGTTTCGGTTTTATCAACTTTATACTTGAATTAAAAACACTAGTTGTCCCATGCTCCAAGCATGTACACTATGTTTTTCTTAAATAATAGCTTTGCCATACACCAAGTATGCACTTTATGTTTGTCTATGATCCTTACTTTGTGAAATAAACCAATTGAACATAATTTCAATGATTCTAATTTCACACTCCCAAATCCTTATCGAAAAATGTGAGAATTTCAAATTCCTATCGTTTATCGAAATCTGTTTAGATTTTAAACTTATATGCACTGACCCTCATGTAATGAATATGTACAAAGTCACAAAGGCTTGTCAACAGTCATTATAAGGTATTCCAATGGAGATCAACTCCATGGAAACTAAGTCTCATATTCAAAGTACATTGCTTTGGACATGCTTCTTGCATTAAGTTTTCTAATCTTACACATATAACTTCCACCTATGGAGACAACTCCATATTCTCATTTTGATTATCACTTCTGAATAAGAGATGCCTCTTTTCAGAATATGTCAATATGGTCCTTCCAAAATTAGCACTATACTTCCAACTGTCCCTGAGCAACCAATCTTTGGTAAACCTCAGATTGTCCTCGACAATTGCTTAATCATTTTAGTCATATCCAATTCTAGACCTTTTCCCTTCTTAATGCCTCTGGGCATTTGGAAAAATTTGGAAATGACAAATATTATAGCACATGCAATCGATCCTGTACCCAAAGCAAATGGTACACGATTCATGATGTCTCACATAAAGACATGATTCTAGACCAGTCTTTTGCTACAATATTTTTATTTGCCATGTTTTCAAAATTTGACAATGAAGAGGGATGCCATAATCATAATCGAATTTTGAGAACGCAATATATAGAATTTCCTTAAGTTGAACCAACCCAACATGAAATTCATATATATATTCTTGACTAAAGATGATTAAGGTCTCAATCTAAGCCTTTAGAACTGAAATGAAGTATATCCTCTCCCTTAATTATAGCAAAACAACTTTTTCAATCCCTGCAGCCTCACGAATTGAAACTTTTGTTTTCTATAATTAACATTGCTAACTTGCAACACTAACAATAGTTATCATGCTCCCACTAACATGATGATTATTCGCATAACACTTATGCTCCCACTAGCTTTGACATGTACTCAGAAATCAGCTGGACTTCTAGAAATCAATACTTTATTGACTTCCTTACCAAAGTTCAGATTTCTGATACGAGATGCTTTGATAAAACTTTATCAAAATCATACACCTTTCCTTAGATAGCATGCATGTGTGTCTAAACAATTTCAGAACTATGAAAAGGGATGACGTAATCATAGTCTCAGTTGTTTAGACCTTTTGCCATCTGCTTCAAATCTACTTGGTGGAAGTGTTTCCTCACCATCATTTTCATGAATCGGAGAGAAACCTTATGACCCTTAGATTTTATGGTGTATGTGTTCTTATCCATGTGAATCGTCAAAACCATAGTCACAAGACAAGGATAATGACAAATCCAAACTCATATGGACTGAACTTATGCAATCTTAACTTCTTGCCACCTGGCAGTACAGGGCCTGCCATTGCTTCCAAGTTGTTATGCAACCAATTGAGAACTTTCAGAACTCCTATGCAAAGCCAACTTTAACTGGAATGGGCACAGAATATGTCAACATGATAAGTTATAAACCTCAAGTCGTGTGCTAGTGAAGAACCTCAGGTTTTATTCTCGATTAGTTCTTGAAATTCTTTTTAGGATCTTTAAGACTCCCACTGTCCTCTTGACATATAAGACTATCTTGCCAAATATTCAAGAGATAGTGCGGATTCTTTATCAAGACAAACACTTCACACAATTGGCCTTAGTTGGTCTTTGTTTAATCCAAAACATCACAACTTACCAACTTCAAATGTACAAGAGTAGGACACTTTTACTCTTATATTCAAGAGTCAGGACTGATTTGATTTGTTCAATCAGTCAGTCATCATAAATCGGAAATCGGGAAACAACAAATGGACAGAGAGAATGATTGATAATCCATGTCTCAGTCCATATGATATCTAGAATGGAGGAATATATGATCCCTTATCTAATGGACAAGTCATTGACAAAGTTCAGAGTTCATCGGCAAGGTCAGAGTTCGACAGAAGCTTTTGAGAGCTACGATTGCCAGTTGGTTTTTGAAGTCATACTCAATAATAGTTTTAGACTTATCCAAGTGGGAGACTGTTGGATTAATGTCTAAGTCCATAACTATAATTGGTAATACTTGACCCGACCCGGCATGGTCCATTTGGGTTGCATGGCATCGGGACAATTGGATAGACAAGATGAGGAAAAAGGATACTAGTGATTTATATTAATATATTATAAGTTCTAATATATTAATATATAATCATATTATTTAATTAGTATTGATCAAGAATTAATTTATAATTAATTAAGTGATCAAAAGGAACTAATTAAATATGGACTTTAAGATATATGTGTGTGATGGGCCAAGTTCATTTAGGTTGGGCTAAGCTTTCATGGATAGTCCATGGAGTCTTTAACCCATGGATCATATGAAATGAAAGGTCATGGGTATTAGGGTTTAACCCTAATCTCCACACTATATAAAGATGTCCTTGGTTGGTGATATGGGCACTAGTGTGTGTACATAAAAGGGCAAGGCCGATTTCACTAGAGAGAACCAAAGTATCCTTATTCTCAAGGTTAATCCAAGTGTTCATGGTGTTGTGTGAACCATTTGAGGTGTCACACTTGGGGCACTAGGCACTCAAGCTTCATGAAGACAGGTTACATCAAAAAAAGATATGTATTCTATCTATTTTATTACCCAAGTATATGATATTTGTATGCTAGTATAGGGTAATATCTTGGAAACTTCATATTTGCATGTATAATAGACAAAACATAGATCCAAGGTATTTAGGGTTGTATGTGCACCATAGGATGTTGTAGTATACTAAAACCCAACAGGTCCGCAGTGTTGAAGTGTAACTGTGTGCCCAGTTCCTCGTGGAACTTCCTCAAGAATATGGAGGTGAATCGAACATCGCGATCTGAGACCACCAATACTGGCACTCCGTGCCTGACCACCACCTCTCGCACATAGATATCTGCCAATTTCTTAACATAAATACTCTCGGGGATCGAAATAAAATGGGCACTCTTCGTCAATCTATCCACAATGACCCAAATGGAGTCCACACCCCTCACCGTCCTCGGTAACTTCGTGATGAAGTCCATGGTGATCTCTTCCCACTTCCACATGGGAATGGGTAGCGGCTGAACCTTGTCGTGCGGCCTCTAATGTTCGGCCTTGACCTTCCTGTAGGTCAAGCAGCGCTCCACGAACCATGTGATCTCCCGCTTCATGCAGGGCCACCAGTAACTCAACCTTAGATCCCTATAAATCTTTATGGCCCCCGGGTGAATAGAGAACTTGGATTTGTGTGCCTCCTCCAAGATGTTTTGCCTCACACCCCCGGATACCGGTACCCACACCCGGCCACACTATGTCAAAAGACCCCGACCATCCCGAACAAATAAGGGAATCTGACCCCAAATCCACTCTATCTTCTAATTCTCTTTCTTCAAACCCTCCACCTGAGCTTCCTTGATCATATATAACAATGGAGAGATCACCGTCATCTTCAAACAAACGTTCCCGATCGGATTACTTGCCTTCTTGCGGCTCAAAGCAACGGCCACCACGTTGGCCTTCCCTGGATGGTAAAATATCTCACAATCGTAATCTTTCAGTACATCCAACCATCTCCTCTGCCACATGTTAAGGTTTTGTTGATCCATCAAATACTTAAAACTTTTGTGGTTAGTAAAGATGGTGCAACGAACTCCATACAACTAATGCCTCTAGATTTTGAGGGCAAACACCACCGCCCCTAATTCCAGGTCATGAGTGGGGTAGTTCGCCTCATGAGGCTTCAGCTGCCTCGAGGCGTACGCGATCACATGCCCCCTATGCATCAAAGTAACGCCTAACCCTGTGATATACGCATCACAATACACTACCAAGTCATCCAACCCATCGGGTAGTGCTAAAATCGGGGCCTCGCATAACTTCTGTCTCAAGGTCTTGAAAGCCAACTGCTGGTCCGGTCCCCACCGAAAAGTCATATTCTTCTTGGCCAAGCGAGTCAAAGGTACGACGATCTTGCAGAAATCCTGGATGAATCTCCGATAGTACCCTGCTAGACCCAAGAAGCTAAGGATCTCAGATGCATTCTTCGGTACTTCCCACTGCATCACTGCCTCAATCTTGGCTGGATCAACCAAAATACCCTCTTGGTTGATGATGTGCCCCAAAAATTGCACCTCTCGCAACCAGAAATCACACTTTGAGAACTTGACATAAAGCCTTTCCGTCCTCAGTGTCTCCAATGCCTCCCTCAGATGCTGCTCATGCTGCTTCTTGGTCTTAGAATAGACCAATATATCATCGATAAAAAGGATCACAGACCGAGCCAACATCGGCCTACACACCATGTTCATGAGGTCCATGAATGCTGCTAGGGCATTAGTGAGCCCGAATGGCATCACCACAAACTCGTAGTGACCGTACCGGGTCCCGAAAGCTGTCTTCAGTATATCCTCATCCCTAATCCTCATCTGATGGTATCCAGACCGAAGATCAATCTTGGAAAACCAAGATGCACCCAGAAGCTGATCGAACAAATCATTAATCCTTGGAAGCGGATAACGGTTTTTCATCGTTAGCTTATTCAACTCTCGATAATCGATACACATCCTGTGTGACCCGTCCTTCTTCTTCACGAATAGGATTGGTGCTCCTAGGGATGCAAGCGGATCGGGTATTCCCCGCTGCCCGTGGGGACCCGACCCTAACGGATCGGGTATTCCCCGTGTTATCGGGTAACGGGTCGGGGATGGGTATTCGATTTTTTACCCGAAGCGGGGATGGGGCGGGGACGGATATACTATTATCCGACCCGTTAAAGACCCGATATATATATATATATATATATATATATATATATATATATATATATATATATATATAAAATTACCAAGAATCGTTTTTATTAAATGCATCTTAAGAAAACAAGGCATAGGGTATTGAAGATTTTAGCATGCGTGTGGCACTATGGCTCTTCGATTTAGTAAGCAAACTGCAACATATAATGAAATTACTATACATCAATTTCAAATGGCGAAAGTGGGTGTCAAAACTTTTACTTAAGAATCCCTTTTTTTAAATTGTTTATTTACTAAAAAAGTTCATATTTTCATATACCACAATAAAGTGATTGTTGTAAATATTGTTGTAAATATTGTTGTCTTTTTTATATTTTATGTTTTTTTTTTAAATAGTACTTATTACTAAACGGGTATCCATCAGGTTCCCCGAATCCGGCGGGGATTTTTTCACCCGAATCCGTCGGGTATTTGATGGGGCTGGGGCGGGGATGGGTGTGGGTATCGGAGGTCGGGTTCGGGGACGGGTATGGCAGTATCCGCCAATATCCGCACCTGTTTGCATCCCTAGGTGCTCCCCACGGGGAACTGCTCGGACGAATAAACCCTCGGTCTAGCAACTCCTGAAGCTGCGTAGACGGCTCCCTGCATCTCTGGCGGAGCTAGCCGGTATGGTGCCTTAGCTATCGGAGCGACACTCGACACCAAATCAATGCGAAACTCTACTTGCCTCTCCGGAGGCACCCCAGGCAACTCCTCCGGAAAGACATCCAGAAAATCTCGTATACCCGGTACACTCCCCAAATCTGCCGGGGTATCAACCCTCGTATCTGAGATGTATGCCAAAAATCCCGAACAACCCTGATGGAGAAGTCTCCTAGCTCTCACATCTGAACAAAGGGTAGGCCCCTGCGAGGCCCTCTCTCCATGAATAACCAGTTCTCCCCTACTTGGGGTTCGAACTCTCACCAGCTGGCGCTCGCAATCTATCATGGCCCCATTGGCCCCCTACAAGTCCATCCCAATGATCACCTTCAGTCCTCACAACGGTATCGGAACCAGATCGACAAAAAACCTCTCCCCAAACACATTCAGGACACAGTACCGATATACCCTCGCAACACTCACAGTGTGGTCATCCACAATCTCAACCTCAATCGGGGAATCCAAAGTCCCTGGAGCATCCCGAAACTTCTTGCTGAGCGCAAAAGATACCAACGATCGGGTAGCTCCCTGATTGAAAAGTATATGAGCCAACATACCATTGACCAAAAAGGTCCCTATACAGGAGCACATATATACATA
This sequence comes from Lactuca virosa, assembly GCF_052849685.1. Taxonomy (NCBI): domain Eukaryota; kingdom Viridiplantae; phylum Streptophyta; class Magnoliopsida; order Asterales; family Asteraceae; genus Lactuca; species Lactuca virosa. Next base: position 268,037,356 of record NC_136427.1, read on the forward strand.
AGCATAAAAAATCAATATCAAGCAGGAAAATAAATTCCGTACCATCCATGACGTCTGGTGCTGCCCGAGCCTCCACGGTAGTCAACTGAAATGCACGGCTCTTCACTGCAGGAGCATCCGCCTTGGCAAGGCGGCCATCAGTGATCCTCATTGTGGCGGGCGCAGGCGCCGCCACCGCTCCTCCTCCTACCCGCAACCTCGGACAATCGGCCTTTTTATGACTGTTCTGGTTGCAGTGGAAACAAATCAAGCCCTTCTTGGGGTAGTCCCTGCTCATGTGGTCCGGCTGGCCACACGCGTAACATCCCGAGTCCACTGCTCGACAAGCCCCGTTGTGCGGCTTACCGCACTTGGAACACCGACCTCGGCCCTGCTGGCCCCTACTGGAAGAATCATAGGTCTTAGGTTTTTTAGCCTGACCTACTGCTGTCTGAACCTGCTCTGGCTTCCGCTTGGTGCGAAGCGCCAACTCCATTTCCCGCTCCCGGGCCTTCTCCACCATCTCATTCAGGGTTTTATACTCCGTAAAGCTCACGAACTCACGTATATCATCCCTCGGCATGGAATGATACCTCGTCCTCCTCATATCCTCATCCGCAGCATACTGCAGAATCAACAATGCTCGCTCCCGAAACTTGGCGGTGATCTCCGCCACAGTCTCGGTGGTCTGCTGTAGCTCCTGGAACTCCCTCGCTAACCTTTTCACCTCAATAGATGGTGCAAACTCCAGATCAATGCGCTTGACAAACTCCTCCCATGACATCTCAGCCACCCCGGCTGATCCCACCTAGCTAGTCACCTCCTCCCACCAATCCCTGGCTCGGTCCCTCAACATACACGAGGCAAACCCCACATTTGCCGCATCGGGGCAAAAACTCATGTGCTAGGCATTCTCCATGTCTGCTACCCAACGTCGACTAGATATGGGGTCCCTGACCCCGAAGAACTCAGGCGCTCCGCACGCCTTGAACTCCCGAAACGAGGGAGTTCGGGCCCCAACCTGGACCGCAACAATCTCGACTCGGAAAGACGTGAGCCGCTCCTCGCTGATCTCCACCATCCCCTCCTTGACTGTCCCGAAAATCACTGTGGTAGCGTCAAGGATGCCCCTCGTAACCTCGGATGTGATAAGCTCACGTAGCCTCTCGTCAATGGGCTATGTAGCATATAGCGACCCAGATCCGGATCCTGATCCCCCTGCTCCATGTCGTGTCATCACCACTCTGATCTGTAATACCATAAGATAGAATGATCAAAATATCCAAAAAGAGGATCCTTCCACACCGGTTCTCCTTAGAGCTTCCAGATCTAACATTAGTTCGGGTACATGTCCTGTGCTTTCAGTAGTACGGGCCCAATACTACCTTCCACACCTACCTGTACCTTCCCCAAGGCTCTACCTGATAACTCTAATTCGTCCCAAAACAAAACATATCTCACAAACTACCGCATACTCAAATCCTAGGCTATCCTAAGATTTGCTCAGTCCCGTCAAACCAGAATCAAAACAGACATAACAGGCTGCCCTATGCATGCAAATTATACACAGAACAAGATCAAATAGACTTTCGAATAACAGACTCTACCCTAGATTTTTGAATCAACAATGCTCGCTCCCGAAAATTGGCGGTGATCTCCGCCACAGTCTCGATGGTCTGCTGTAGCTCCTGGAACTCCCTCACTAAACTTTGCACCTTAATAGATGGTGCAAACTCTAGATCAAAGCGCCTGACAAACTCCTCCCATGACATCCCAGCCACCCCGACTGATCCCACCTAGCTAGTCACCTCCTCCCACCAATCCTTGGCTCGGTCCCTCAATATACACGATGCAAACCCCACCTTTGCCGCCTCGGGGAAAAAACTCATGCGTTGGTCATTCTCCATGTCTGCCACCCAGTGTCGACTAGCTATGGGGTCCCTGACCCCGAATAACTCAGGTGCTCTGCACGCCTTGAACTCTCGGAACGAGGGAGTTCAGGCCCCAACCTGGCTCGCAACAATCTCGACTCGGAAAGATCTAAGCCGCTCCTCCATGATCTCCACCATCCCCTCCTTGATTGTCGCGAAAATCACTTTGGTAGGGTCAAGGATGCCCCTCGTAACCTCGGACGCGATAAGCCCGCGCAGCCTCTCGTCAATGGGCTCTGTAGCGTAGCCCAACCCAGATCCGGATCCTAATCCTGATCCTGATCCCCCTGCTCCATGTCGTGTCACCACCATTTTGATCTGTAATACCATGAGATAGAATGATCAAAATATCCAAAAAGGGGATCCTTCCACACCGGTTCTCCTTAAAGCTTCCAAATCTAACATTAGTTCGGGTACAGGTCCTGTGCTTTTAGTAGTACGGGCCCAATACTACCTTCCACACCTACCTGTACCTTCCTCAAGGCTCTACCTGATAACTCTAATTCGTACCAGAAAAAAACATATCTCACAAACTACCGCCTACTCAAATCCTAGGCTATCCTAAGATTTGCTCAGTCCCGTCAAACCAGAATCACAACAGACATAACAGGCTGCCCTATGCATGCAAATTATACACAGAACAAGATCAAATAGACTTTCGAATAACAGACTCTACTCTAGGACCACAACGAGACAAGGAACTGGAAATAAGGCCAAATCAATTATTCTAAGCCTATAAGATCCTAACCGTATACAATTTTTAAAGCATACACATAGCAAAATCCATCCGACTATCATATTCCAAATATCAGTATATCATGGCTAACATATTGGGGAACCACTTACTTGAGCTCGGCCGATTACGCGCATTGCACTCCCCCTTTTTCGGTTTTAAGAAGTTTTAACTTTGATTTTTGAAAACAATTTTACCATTTCATTAGTTTGAGTTCTGACACACCCGAGAGTGTGCGTGAATCCCTCAAACCAAGGCTCTGATACGAACTTCTAACAACCCAAATTTCCAATAAAATTTTTCATTTTTAAATAACCAAATCATTTCCATAAGATATAAATTCCAATCACATCTTGTTTTCAAAACCCGTAACATCAGATAAATTATTCATAATATCAGAGTGTCCCAAATAAAACGCCAGAGAGTGCATGTCGCGCCATCACGCCGGGCTATTTCCCTTAGATCCTGAACTACCAAAGATACCCTTAAAGTCAAACTGGGTCAACCATGGTCAACAGTCAAGGTCAACAGTCCATGTTGACCCAACTCGTCGAGTGCATCTATCAACTCGTCGAGTTCCTTCTGTCTTCAGAAAACCGAGAAAACCCTAGCCAACTCGCCGAGTCATCTCAACAACTCGCCGAGTTTGCTTAGTAATTAGAAAGGTCAGGGGACCACGATCCAACTCGCCGATTTGGATAAGCAACTCGTCGAGTTTTCCTAGTCTTAACTCATTTAGTCACTTCCAGGCGAGTCTAATGCCTCCAAACCATAGATCTGGTCCCCTAGGGCTGAGAAACCACGTAAAGTTGCAAACTTTACATCAATTCATAGTATCAAGAGGCTAAAAACACTAAAACTAAGCTTCATAAGAGACCTAGGACATGGAGGAGGCCAAGACTTGATAAAGATGGCAACTTTAAGTCTCAAAATGCCATGAAATGTCTAGATCTGAAGTCATAACTTCAATACATGCTCAGATCCAAGAATGACTCCAAAATAAGCTACTAAAGGCCATAAACTTCTCAATGAAGAGATCTATCAAATAAATGGTCAAGGTATCGAATTTATACCTTAATATGGCTGCCACAATAGAGGAATTCTCGGATCCAAAGCTTCTCCCTTCAACTAAGCAACCCCAAACTTCAAGCTTCTTTAAGAAAGCACCAAAGAAAACACTCTTTACACTCACAGACTCTCTAAATGATAGAAAGCACGAATTAGGCCTGCGAGCATAAACGAGCCTTTATATAAAATACTTTATTATTATTTTTATATATTAAAATAAAAACATATTTGGGGATTTGGGATTTAGGGTATTAGTAAACGAGCTTCTTAATGAGCTCGAGCCGAGCTTAAGCTTATTTAGGCACGTCAGACAAAAAACGAGTCGACCCCGAGCCCGATTCGAGCTTGTATAAGTATTTACGAGCTCGATTCGAGCTCAGTACAAGAAGCTCGAATCGAGTCGAGCTCGAGCTCAAGCCTCTTATAACTTAAATGAGCCCAAGCCAAGCCTGACCAGGATCGGGCTCGGCTCGGATCGTTTGCACCCCTAACAACCACCTTGGAAGTCTTTTGTAATTGTTGGGGAGTGTCAAGAAGGTCTTGAAGAAACTTCGCATATTCTGACATTTTTGCTAATGATTCAATAAATGGGGTATTAATAGGAATACCCTTAAATTGTTTGATAAATATCTTATGCTCTTGCTCTAATGGATGTGCCCATGCTTGAGAAGGAAAAGGTTGTAAAGGCTGATAAGGTTTAACATGAGACAATTCTTTTTGTTTAGACTGAGGCCACGACGTGAGCACTTGATCCTCACGCCGTGAGAACTGGGCATCAGACCTATGGTTTTCTTCGATCTTCATTACTTTAGCTGTGGATCGGGCTGCTTCGAGGCTTCATCATGGATATCTATAGGCTCTGAATGAGGGTCTTCATCAGTGGTTATGGCCATTACATGTGGTTATGATTTTTGATCGGCATACTTTTGTGGTAACCTTTCGTTAACAAGTGTAGTCGATTATCCGAGTTGAGTCTCGATATTTTTGATGGAAGCTTGATGATTTCTCATAGTAGCATCAGTAGCATCGCCTGTTTTTTCAGAGGCTTCCATAAACCTATTTAGCATTGACTCAAAATACATCTTCTTCTCGGGAGTGGTTAATCTTTTTGGTAGTAGCCTCGTCCGGTTTGCCTATATTTTTCTTCTTTTTGTTTCTTCTATTCTTCATATGACAGCCATTCCTTCTTTGGATTTCTCCAATCTACATCATATTTATCACCACTTGAGTAACACACTTGAGTTTTTTTATTTCCATATTCATCCAAATCACAATCGTTAGTTAAGTGTGGCCCATTACAATTTCCACACCCAACTCGTATGACATGTATAGATTGATCCAATTTCGTCATTCTTTGATCCATGTTTTCTAATTTTTCCAATACCACTGCTATGTTCTCATTCCCTCCATTTTCATTTCCTCTTATAGCATCTTCTCTTGGATTATAGTATTCTCGGGAGTGTTTTGTGAATTCTTCAATTAGCTCTTTTATTATGGTCGGATTATTCTTAGTCATTGGCCCTTGAGGATCAAGAAGTTGTCTTGTTGTAATGTTCACCCCATCATATAAAATAGACACCTCTTGTTGCACGTTCAAGTCATGTTGAGGACAATTTCTTAAAATGCCCTTGTATCTCTCCCAAGCTTCGTATAACGACTCTCCCATTTATTGTTGGAAGTTTTCTATCTTCTTCTTCTTCAACTTTACTAATGATATGTGCATATTTAGCCATATATTTCACGCATTATCTTAATATTTTATGCTATATTATAGAAAAAAAGTTTCTTAATCTATTATATATTGTTATGTAGCGTAAAAGATGATGATCGGAAGCAATATGGAAGCTGGAAGCAGGAAAATGCGAGCTTAGGCAAGTCGAAGACACAAAAAGAATGTTGCTGAACAACTTAACCACTTGTCAGTATTTTGACTATCTCTCATGACTCGTAACTTCGATTGACGTGATTCAAAATGATCTGAAAACTAGACACAATTTCGGACAACTTTCATGTTTTGAGAAAATGTTGATTCTCGATAACCACGACGTGGTGAATGGAATCTTCGCGATTCTTGGCGCTGAGTTGGAGAATACGGGATATACACGAAGACCACGACGTGTTGCCATTACCACGACGTGGTGGACATATTTTAGGCAAGTATATATATTCGAACATTATGACGAATTGGGGGACTTGGAGGTGACCTTATGGAGAAGTATTGCGACAAAAACCCTTTGGAAAACCCTTAGAAGATGAGGAAACGATTGGAGCTCAAGAGTTGAAGAGATATAGTAGAAAACATCATCAATTCATTCGGTTTGATCATGTTTAGCTTTATTCCTATTGAGTTTTTGTGTTTGATTACTGTCATGAGTAGCTAATTTAGTAGACTTTCGTTTAGTTAGATGAAACCTAAAACTATGAGTTAGTTTCTTACTTTATGGATTATATGAATTTGGTTTATGCATGTGTTTGATTATCATTACCTAGCATGTTAAAGTGTTCATCTTTGTTGCTTTAATTCAAGTTACGTGTAGCTTAGTGACCATTAAACTGCATGAACTTGTCTACCTAGTAATTTAGTGACCATTAAATTGCTAGAGCTAGGATCGACCAAATCTTAGATAAGTAATAAAGGTAAACACTTTAGCTGTGTTGGAGAACCTAAATTGTGACCATAGTTGTGTTTGATTAAATGTCTTGACCATAGATAATTATCTAGATATATCTTACATAGCCCAATTATTATTAATAACTAATTATGTATTTGCTAATGTGTGACCATACATAGTAGTTCTTGAATTGGTGAAAAGATTAGTAGATTTGACCAATATCGCTAATTACATATAAATTGGTAACCAAATTTATTAATCCATAAATAAGAACTAACCATACAAAAAAGGTGGATTCGAAACTAAACGAAAGTGTTTTTAGTATATTGAATACAATCTTCTAGTTGAGAGTTTAAGTTAATCTGAACTTGCGAAATCAAATAAAACCCCCCATTTTAAATTATTGTTGATTTTAGACTAATTTTTAGTAGTTAAATTAGTATATTAAATCTGTTACCTGTGTTCGATACCCAACTTACTTTACTATATTATAAACTGACTAGGTACACTGCCCATAGGTGCGTTAGTAGATAAGTAGTTAGGTTTATATATTTAAAGCTAGATAGGTATAATTTGTACGCATCAAGTTTTTGGCACCATTGCTGGGGAACGACTTATTTGATTTTTAATTTAATTGCTTTAGTTTAATCAAATTTTTTTGTGGGGTAAAAACCGCAAAAAGTTATTTTTCTATATTTATTTTTTCTGTCTGATTTGTAACCATATCGTGGTCATCTTTACCATGCCGTGGTCACGTTGCAGTTAGTTTTTAGTTTATTTTTTGTTTTTGTTCGTTTTACGCATGTGTTTTCTAGTTCTTTTTAGCCGGAAATATGGGGGACGTCACAACCATGTCAATGGAAGAGTATAAGAGACATATGAGGAACGAAAACAGATGGGGTCTTGATCCACCAAAAATCCCAACAACGACAAAGTTTGAACTACCGGGACATATTCTTGGCATGTTAAAAGATCTACCTTTTATGGAAAGGAGCACGAGGACGCCTACGAGCACATAGAAGAGGTGGTGAAGATTTCAAATTAGTTTAACACTCCAAATGTGAGTAAAGATGCGGTGATGCTTCGACTTTTACCGGTCACATTGAAGGGTGAAGAAAAAGAATGGTTAAAATCACTTCCCTTTGGAGCAATCATGACGTGGGCTGATTTTAAGACTGGGTTCATAAACCAGTTTACCCCTCTTTCAAAAGTGGCGAAGCTTAAAAGAAGCTTACAATATTTTCAACAATTAGAAGGGGAGTCATTATACGAAGCTTGGGAACATTACAAGAGATTGTTACGACATTGCCCTCAACATGAATTCAATTTGCAACATGAAATCTCGATATTTTATGATGGAGTCAATGTCTGCACTCACCAACTTCTAGACTCTCAAGGGCCCATGACAAAGAAGGATCCGGCAAAAAATAAAGCTTTAATTGAAGAATTCGCCAAGCATTCAAGGGAGTATCACAACCCAAAGGGGGAGAATATCACGAGAAGAAAAGCGAATATAGATGAAGTTTCTGAAGTCTTAATGATTGTACTGGCGAAACTCGGCGCCATGGAAAATAGGCTCACAAAGATGGATGGATAAATTCATGTGGTACACGATAGATGTGAATCTTGTGGAGGACCTCACTCTGTAAGGGATTGTGAATTGGAATACAAGAGAGCTCAAGATACGACAAAATATCAACAACTAGATCATAATCTCTACCAACTGGAACGAGTCCAATCCAAGAAGATAGATGCTCTCGAGTCAATGCTATTCAGATTCACGGAAGCTAGCGAAAAAAGACATGATGCAACTGATGCAACAATTAGAGATCGACAAGCATCTATTTTGAGCATCCACACACAAGTTGGGCAATTAACAAAACTTATCGAAGAAAAACTACCGGATCTACCTTCAAGAAAAGTCGAGTCAATCCATATAGCTCAAGTTATGGCCGTTGATATAGAAGAAGATGATGAATTGGTGCATATGAAGGACCTTGAAGGGGATTCTAATCATTCACTCGAAGTAAAAAAAGAAAGAAGAAGAAGAGTATAGTGAAGTTGCCCAGTCGCCACGATGTGGAGGCAATAGTGTCACGTCGTGGGCAATAAAAGAATATTATGAGTTTCTGTTGTTGAGATGTATCGAACACCTCTTCATTTCCCGTCTCGTGCCAAGGAAAATCTAGTGAAGCAAGGAAACACAATGTTCATGGAGCATAAAGAACTTGAAGAGCAATTGGAAAAAGAAGAAAACCATTCGAAACCTCCAATGTCAATGCCAATGATTTTTGAGGTGTTTGCTTTTACAAAGCCAGCAGATCAAGTCACAAACACGGTTGGAGAAAAATAAGAAGAATATGATGAGCCTCATTTTGACAAGAAAAACCCGGAAAGAGACAAGACAAAAGCTAAAGACATGAGATTGAGGATATAACCCAAGAGAAAGCACAAAGAAGATGTCAACCCAACAATGCAAAAGAGCTCAAGAAAGGCATTCAACAGACGGGTTGCTTACAAACGAACAAGGCTTATGATGATGGAGAACAGGGAGGTTACACTTCCACCTGACACAACGTAGAGTGGGAAGGAGTTCGGCTCATGACTCTTCAAAAAGAAGCACTTCTCGGGAGGCAACCCGATGTTTTTAGAGTTTGCATTTTCTTTTCTTTTTGATTTAGTTTTAGTTTTATTTTACCTTAACCGAATGATCATGTGTTTCTCTAGTCTTTTGATCTTATTTTGTAGTGATGAAAGAAGTGAAGCAGTGAAGATGCTTAATTGGAAATAGTCGGGAGATTTTAGAAGCAAGAACCTAGAAGCTGTATTTTTGAATAAGTGTGGGGTACCTAACGGGAAGGGTTTTGAAAAAAAAAAGTACTATGCGCAGACACCATGATGTGGTCATCATTAACACGCTGTGGCAATTCAGATTTTCGCGATCAAATGAGTTCTGACTAATCACCACGTCGTGGCCCTCAATTACCACGACGTGACAATTCTTATTTTCGCGATCAGATTTTTCTACCATCGACACCACGACGTGGCGTTGCTTTTCCACGTTAGGTCAGGCTTCAGTGAAATATTTTGACATTTTTCGCACCATAATTTTTGAAGAGGCAAGTCTCTGGTTCACATTTTTCCGGCACATTTACGAGTAGCTGCATGGGTCTAGTTTCCAATTACATTTTCGAGATGTCCAAGCTTTCCCACGAACAATCAAGATCAACCTCGCAACTTCTATCCCAGGGGAGTCTGTTCCTTTTTCTCCCTCTTTACTTTTATGTTTTGCATAGCATGCAATGGGGACATTGCATAAAATAAGTGTGGGGTAGGGGTTGATTACATTAGAGTACAAACATTTGATTTTTACAAATATTGCATTATCATAAAAAACTGCTAGTTTTGGCAATATGCATTCACATAAACTTGAAATAATAGTTTAATTTAGGAAAATCTAGCCAATTAAAAAATTTTGCTAGTATTGTGTGGGATGATTCGATGAGAGCCCAAATGTTTACCTGAGCTAATATATGTTATAGTGTATTTGTGGCTTACCATTCCTAGTGAAAAGTCATGAGATATGAAAGGAAATCTGGCAGTTTGTACGATGTAATAAGTTTTCAGTGTGTACCTGAAATCTTTCCAGGAGAGATTATGTAGTCATTGCACTTAGACTAATACCTGTAACCAATAAAGGTTGAAGTTAAGCTCCCTTGCCTAATCATGTAGGAATTAAGCGAAAAAAGTGAATTATATAAAAAAATAGAGAGAATTTGAAAAAGTTGAAAGAATTTTGGAGCCATCAAAGTACGAAGATCAAAAGATTAAAAATTATGAAGAAACAAAAAGTTGAAGATACCAAAAATCAAACAAGAAGGTGATGAATTCAAAGAAATCAAAAGGAAAATATCAAAGAAGATATGAATTCGAAGAGCACCATTGTGCTATCAAAGTTGTAATTATTTCTAGATCATATGTATGCTTGGGTAGCTTAACCAAAAATACCGTGAGGTTAAAAAAGATTTCTAAGGATGGATTCGGAGGTTGCAAAAAAATGAGTGTCGTGTAAACTAAGGGGTAAAGGTTCATAATGATTGTGAGTATTTAGTATTGTGAAGTTTTTACGAATTATAGACACAAATACATGCATTGCGTTCTTGGGATAATGACTGGATTGAAAATGGATTGTTTTATGCGATATTAGTAAGTTAGAAATCAGTTTGCTTGGGGGCAAGCAAAGGTTAAGTGTGAGGTATTTTGATATGTGCATATTTAGCCATATATTTCATGCATTATCTTAATATTTTATGCTATATTATAGAAAGAAAGTTACTTAATCTATTATATGTTGTTATGTAGCGTAAAAGACATGCGCGGAAGAAATATGAAAGCTGGAAGCAGGAAAATGCGAGCTTAGGCAAGTCGAAGACACAAAAAGAATGTTGCTGGACAACTTGACCACTTGTCAAGATTTTGGCCATATCTCGTGACTCGTAACTCCGATTGACGTGATTCAAAATGATCTGAAAACAAGACACAATTTCGGACAACTTTCATGTTTTTGAGAAAATGTTGATTCTCGATAACCATAACGTGGTGAATGGAATCTTCGCAATTCTTGACGCTGACTTGGAGAATACGTGATAAACTCGAGGACCACGACGTGGTGGCCATATTTTAGGCAAGTGTGTATATATATATATATATATATATATATATATATTTGAACATTATGACGAATTGGGGGACTTGGAGGTGACTTTCTAGAGAAGTATTGTGACAAAAACCCTCTGGAAAACCTTTAGAAAAGGAGGAAACGATTGGAGCTCAAGAGTTGAAGAGATCTAGAATAAAACATCATGAATTCATTTGGTTTGATCATGTTTAGCTTTATTCCTATTGAGTTTTTGTGTTTGAATACTGCCACGAGTAGCTAATTTAGTAGACTTTTGTTTAGTTAGATGAAACCTACAACTATGATTTTGTTTCTTACCTTATGGATTATATGAATTTGGTTTATGCATGTGCTTAATTATCATTACCTAGCATGTTAAAGTGTTCATCTTTGTTGCTTTAATTCAAGTTAGGTGTATCTTAGTGACCATTAAACTGCATGAACTTGTTTACCTAGTAATTTAGTGACCATTAAATTGCTAGAGCTAGGACCGACCAAATCATAGATAAGTAATAAAGGTAAACACTTTAGCTGTGTAGGAGAACATAAATTGTGACCACAGTTTTGTTTGATTAATTGTCTTGACCATAGATAATTATCTGGATATATCTTACATAGCCCAATTATCATTAATAAGTAATTATGTGTTTGCTAATGTGTGACCCTACATAGTAGTTCATGAATTGGTGAAAAAATTAGTAGATTTGACCAATATCACTAATTACATATAAATTGGTAACCAAGTTTATTAATCCATAAATAAGAAGTAACCATCGGAAAAAGGTGGATTCGAAACTAAACGAAAGTGTTTTTAGTATATTGAATACAATCGTCTAGTTGAGAGTTTAAGTTAATCTGAACTTGGAAAATCAAATAAAACCCCCCATTTTAAATTATTGTTTATTTTAGATTAATTTTTAGTAGTTAAATTAGTATATTAAATCTGTTCCCTGTGTTTGATACCCAACTTACTTTACTATACTATAAACTGACTAGGTACACTGCATATAGGTGTGTTAGTAGATAAGTAGTTATGTTTATAAATTTAAAGCTAGATAGGTATAATTTGTACGCATCAACTAAATTGTTCAATAAACGCCTCTTTAATATTGTCCCATGTTCAAATAGCTCCAGGTGCGAGTGACTTCTGCCAAACTTTTGCATCTCCAGTAAGCGTTACGAGAAGTATCCTTAGCAAAACCGCATATCTATTAACATTTGGGACATTAAAGTAGTTATCAATGTCCAATACTTCATCGATGTGCTTGAAGGCATCTTCGTGATCCTTCCCAAAGAAAGGGATATCTTTAAGAATGGCTAAAATATGCCTCTTTAGTTCAAAGTTGACGGTTGTTGGAATTTCGGGTGGTACAAGACCAGGCCCGTTATCGTTACGCAACATTTTCCTGTACTTTTCCGTAGTTATTACCGTTATGTACACCATCTCTTCGACCTCTATTTTTATCTCGTCTCCTGAACTTTCTTTGGTAGATGTTTTTGTCTCGTATCCTACTTCCTTCATGCTTGGGGATTTCTCAAAAAACTCAGATTTGTCATATTGAACAGTGTTGCTAGACTAGCCGACCTTCTTATACTTCTTCTTATGGAAAGCTGACTCTGGATTTTTAAGTGGAGATACTATTGGAGTTCTGGATCCTCGGGTCATAAATCACTAAAATAAGATAAAAACAAAATGCGTAAAGACGAACTAGAAAGAAAATAAACAAAAAACAAAAAATCACTAAACTCAAGTCATGAGAAGTGTCCCTCACGTTGTGAGAACTGAACAAACAGAAAAATAAAAACTTTGCAGAAAATTAACTTTTTGCAGTTTTTATCCCACAAAAAGGATCGACTAACTTGAAGCAATTAAATTAAGAACTGAAATATCCGTTCCCTGGCAACGACGCCAAAAACTTGTTGTGCAATTTATGTACTACCTAGTTTTAAATTTATAATCCTCACCTACTTAACTAACTAAATTGCACTTAAGTAGTGTACCTAGTCAAATTTATAGAATAGTTTAGGTAAGTTGGGTACCGAACACATGGAACGGATTTAGCTAAACTCAATACTCAACTAAAAAAAATGATTGTAAACAAGATTAAGAAAACACTTTCGTTTAGCTTCAAATCCCCCTTTTTCCTATGTGTAGTTTCTAAGTATGAATTTATTCAGTTGGTTACCAATTTAAATGTAACTACCAGTCTTGATCCGATCTCCTAATATTTTCATCAATTCATGAACTACTATGTAATGATCATACATAGGCAAACAAAAAAATTGATTATTAATGATAACTGGGCTATGTAAGATACATCCATATAATCATCTATGATCAAGACAAATTACCAAACACAATTATGATCAAATTTATGTTCTCCAACACAGCTAAAGTTGTTACCTTTATTACTCAATCTAAGATGTGATTAATCCCAGCTCTAGCAAATTAATGATCATAAATGATATTAACTTATTTAACTATATATTTTAGGCAATTATCTTAATATATTTTATTAAAATGTTATATTTTTAGATATATGAAATTGAATATGGTTGAAAATTTTTAATTACAGTTAAAATGGGAGCTGGATGCAAAAGGAAGAGAACGGAGCTGAAAAAGACACAAAAAAGGATGTTGATGGCAGCTTGACCGCTCATCAGTGTTTTGTCCATATCTCATGACTTGTAACTTTGATTGACAATATTCAAAATGATATGAAAGCTAGACAAAATTTTGGACGACTTTAGTGTTTCGAGAAAATGTTGATTCCCAATGACCACAACGTGGTGATCTCCAACACGACGTGGTTAATGGAATCTTCATGATTCTTGATGTTGACTTGGAGAATACGAGATATACTCGAGTACCACGTCATGGTGGAGGTCAAACAGGACGTGGTGGCCAGATTTTGGTAAGCATATATATTTCGGACATTAGTTCGATTCCAGAAGGTGGAGCCCTTATGGTTGCGATTATTGATGAAGAAAAACCCTTCCAATAACCCTTTGGGGTCAGATTCGAAGCTAGAAAGCTAATTGGAGCAAGGATTTGAAGATTCAAGCGCTATTGTATCGAGATTTCACTTCAGGTTTGCTTGATGACTGTGTCTTGCATTCTTTTGGTGATGTTTATATGCTTTAGTTTTACTGAATATGGTGTAAAAACCTTTACTTTCACTAGATATTGATGAACCATTGTTGATATGCTTTGATTTTGTTAGTAGGATTAATTGAATTTGGTTTTTACTTGTGTTCGATTGATTGCTTTACCTTTCATTTTTATTGTTTATTGTTGAGTATTGTTAGGATTAGATGATCATTATATCTTGATGTACTTGAATCATATGAATCTATGATCATTAGGTTTGTATGAATAGGACTTTGATCATAAGCCTAGGGTTGGATAATATTAATCGGTGACGTTGATTGTGTTACAGAGCGTTAGATATTCATGCTATGCTTAGATTGGTTGTCATGATCATTGACAAGAAATTAGTAGATCATATCATTCATAGTTCGAATATATTTAATTAATTATGTGTTCACTAATTGCATAATCATTGTGTTAGTTGTTCATAATTTTTTAGTACTAGGAAATCTGATCAAGATAACTAGTCATATTACAATTCTGTAATCAATTCATTAATCCATTGCACTTCTAACAAATCAAACATAAAAAATTGGGGGATTCGTATTCTAGTGGAAGTGCTTCTTATTTATTGTTTCCATTTAGTTCTTTAGTTTCATTTGATTAATTGATCGTTATAATTAGTTTAATTTAGTATACACAAAAAAATCACTTTTTACTTTACTATTATTAATTTAATTAACATTTGAATTATTTGATCTAAAACCATCACATTCCCTGTGTTCGACATCCTTTCTTACCTTAAACTATATTAATTCATGACTAGGTACACTGTCTATTTGTGTTTAAGACTAGTTGAGATTAGATAAGAATTTATAAATAAAAAACTAGTGCAAATAAGACACAATCAATAAACTACTAGGTAAACAAGTTCATGCAATTCAATTGGTCATTAAACTACACTTAACTTGAAGCAAATCAATAAAGATGCAAACTTTAACATGCTAGGTATTGATAATCAAACACATGAATTAACCAACTTCATAAAATCCAAATATAAGAAAATAGCACATAGTATTAGGGTTCATCTACACTAAATGAAAGCCTAATGATTAGCTACTTATGGCAGAAAATAAGCACACAAAAGCATAAGAATTCGATATAGTTTATCTAATACAAACCAAATGTGATGTGTAATCTTCAATCTTCAATCTCCAAGCGTTCTCTCTCTCAAATGGTTGTTTTTTCGTGGATCTCTGACCTCTAAAATCAACTATCTCTCCAAAAAATCACATCCAACCTCCTAAAGTCGATATGTGAAGGAGTATTTATAGTTTGCATAAAATCATGTCTCATGTCGTGAGAATTAAGGTCTCACGTCATGATATCAGATCAATTCGTTTCTGGCATGGAAACTGCATTTCGCATAGTTATCTTTTGGAAGAACCCTCCTCACGACGTGAGGTTATAAGGCTCACGTCGTGAGGTCATTTATAATGCATATCGCCGAGATTTTTCCTCTCGACACGCCATGGGACTCTAAAGCCACGTCGTGGGACTCATATTTTCATTGTTTTTCTTCCTTTTAAGCTCTGTTAAGCTCCTTGATTCAGCTCCAGTCCTTCCAAGTTCCAGTATTTGTCATTTTTGCTCCTTTTCCTTCAAGAGTATCCTATTTCGCTGTAAAATATAATTCAACTCAATAAGTACCAAATATCTTTGCAAATAACAAAAATATAGCTTAAAACGTATTAAAATAATGCCTAAATATATGTATAAATATATCAATATCACGTATCATTTGGATCTACCCTCTGACCTTAGCCAGATTCATGACACATTTCATGTCTCTCAGATGTGGAAGTGTTTGGCTGATGATATTGTAGTAGTATCCTTGGATAACATTCATGTTGATGAATGCCTGAACTATGTGGAGATATGAGTTATAATTCTAGACAGGAAGACAAATACCTTGCACAACAAGGAGGTGGGTTTGGAAAAGGTGCAATGGCAACACCGAAAGGGTTCCTAGTGGGCTTGGGAATGTGAGGATGAGATGAGGGAGCATTACCGTGAGTTATTCGCAACAGCGGACATCAAGGACAAATTATGATTCAAGTGAGGGAGAATTGTAACACCCGGTTCCATGTACGTATTTCACTTTATGTTTATTGAGGATTTTGGGTTGTCCACGGCATGGTGAAAGGATCACCATGACGTGACATTCCTGCATGGAACAGACGTTTCTTTTTTACGCCGCGACTTGGTCATGCAAAGGCCACGACATGACGATGTTGGATGTTCAAATCCTAAATTTCCAGGCACAAAGTCCTATTCAAAGGAAGTGATGGCTATGGTTTTCCTCACCCTCAACCTCCATCGCCTCCTAAAGTGTTCTTGAGCAAAACCATAGCCCCTTGCAAGCTTGAAGCTCATTTTGGTGTCTTTGGTGCATTTTAAATGAAGAAGAAGAAGGTTTTGGTGTAAGGATCCAACAAGCCACTCCTCATCATCCTTGGAATTACTCTCTGGACCATTTATAAGTCCTCACTTTTCCAACTTGATGATTCCTTCTTGTATATCTAGTATTCTTAGCAAGTTTTGGTCCATAAATGAAGTTTGAATGATGGGATGAGATTTTAGAGCCATGCATGAAGTTTTGGGTCATTTACTCATATTTTGACCTAGTTGAGTGAAGGACATGCATGGGTCATGCATGTCCATAAAGTTTGTATTTTTTTGTCTGGACCCTTATGGTCCCAAGAAGCATTTTGGAAAGTGAGAGTTGAAGGCTTAATAGATTAAGAGTTGAATCCATTAAGCTGTCTTTATACAGTTTCCACGACATGACGATTTGCTTGCCACGACGTGGAGGCTACTCTGGTCGCGACTGTTTTTTCTGGACTCTGTCACGGCATGGAGGCATGCTTGCCACGACGTGGTAATTGATTTTTGATCGGGATCAAGTTAGATGACCACAACGTGGCCATTGGTTGGCCACGACATGGAGGGCAGCTAGTGTTGACTTTGACCTAGTTTGATTTTTTTGTCAAATGGCTAGTTTTAGAAGGTATACTAAGAGTTTACCGTGTATGATTCGTTAGGAGGTATGTAGCACCTGCTTCTTGACTATGTGAGCTGGTTAGTTGTCGACTACGTTTTCGAGGTGAGTCTTCTCACTATACTATGTAGGATATTAGTTGTCTTTGTAACATTTGTATGAAAGACCAGGGTTTAGCCCCTGACATTTATGTGAAAGACCAGGGCTTAGCCTATGAAAATTGTATGGAAGACCATGATTTGGCCCCTGACACTTGTACAAGTAAAGACCATGATTGAGCCCATGGAAGGAAGTAAGACTATGATTCGGCCCATAGCAACCCATTGGGGTTGAAATATACTCGTTATGTTATGTATCGTATGTGGTATTTTGAAGAACTCACTAATCTGTGTGCTTACATTTTCATGCTTAAAACTTTTCATGTACTTCTGGTTCGACAGGGAAGGGCCCAACTTGATAGCATTGCATCCCCCCAAAGATTTATTCCATACTATCTATTTGATACACCCTGATGTTTGGAGAATTTTATATACATTGGTTGTTTTTTACTAAAGGTTTGTATGGCTTGATAAGTTAAAATCAATTTTATTACTTAGTATTTTTGGGAAGTCTTCACTTCTATTTGAGCATCTTCAGTAACATCTGTATTTGATTGTAATATCTTTTGGTACAAACCAATATCAAATTCACTAGCTGCCTCAATAAAGTCATTTTTTATAAGCTCTTTCTCTCGATCTATTGTAATACTAACATCAACATCATAATTCAAGCTCAATTTCTTACTATAAGATGACATCCCTTTGTTTTTATTAATTATCCTTATCATATTACACTCTGGGGATATTGGAGTTGGCAATGATTCTTCTAAAACAAGGGATGATCTAGGTGGAATTATTCATGGTTGTACCTCAGCTGTGGGGTTTTCATTATCATCATTTTCATCTATTTCATCCATATGTACAATAGTTACCTTCCTAACATGTTTAGGATTCATAAAGTAGGTAAGTAACTTTGTCTCACAGTGTTCAGTATATACCCTCACGAGTTTATGATCGCTCACATATTGGGAAAAATTATGTAAATCATCATCATTGCCTCAAGGGTGAAGACCAAAGGAAAGTCGCCACTTGGCATAAGGAAGTGATAGTAAATCACTGGAGGAACACTGTACCTTAACCCTCTCATGATGACATCTAAGTCACGAATTGAAAACTCGTCTGTATCCACCATGTCAACATAGTTCACTCTTCCTTCAATGTACTGAACATCAAGAAACTTGGTGAACTCACCTCTATGGTATAACTTGATGGTAAACAATGTTGGGTGACCATCTTTAAATCAAGAACAAAAACAATTTTAAAAACATGATTTCACAGTGAAGCGATGTAATGTATAGAGAAAATGTGAAAAAACTTACCATAATCCACGTTTGCGTTGAGCGGTTTGTCTAAGAGCCTTAAATTCCACATTGGTATGTTCATACACTAAGCCAACTACGATGAAACAAAAAACCTCAACTTTGAGATTAGTGCTTTTGATTGTGTAATGAAAGATGAAGATGAAGGTAATCGGAGATGGAATCCACAAAAATTTAAGTAGGATTTGGCGGTAGGTATCAATTAATAAGGGGGGTATTAAATTAATTACATATTAAGGAAGAATATATGAATTGACAAATTTACCCTCACCTAAATGGAAGGCATAAACGACTGTTAAGCCTTTGGACCAAATTCACAATAAATGTAACATTTTGGACCACTGGTACAACTCCAAAACATTTTGAATTAAACATTCAATTTTTGACATTCCACAAGGACCAAACTTGCAATTTTGTCTAATATATATTTAGGACTTAAGAACTATTTTTGTGATGATAACTTCTATTAAATCAATTAAAAGACGTATATATCTTAATGCCTAATATTTAGGTTAGTAATAAAAATATTGATTTTACCTTTATAGCATGTCTATTTCACTAATCTCTATTCTAATAAATAAATAAGTTTATTCTCCTATTGACAAGTATCACAATATTATAAATTCTCATTAATATTATATGTCACATGTCAACCTATTAATTCTCTATTTCAAATTTTAAAATTTAAATTTCTCACTCTAATTACATTAAAATAATATTTGATAATTGATTTTTCATTTTTAAATTTCACACTCTAATTACATTAAAATAATAACATTTGAATAAAAAATAAAATAAAATAAATATATATTATAAGGTGATATAATTTCATGTACTTATTTAAATCAACGATTACAACTTTATATAACTAAAAAAATATCTCTTAATTAATAATTTATTTAAAATAATTTATTTGAAATAATTGATTAATAGTTTTAAGTTTTTACTATGAAAGTTTAATTAATTTTATAACCGTGGTTCTCACGGGTTATAAACTAGTATAACAATATTTAGGTATTTTTGTAAATCTATTTCATGATACCAATGAAAACTAAACTTTAGAAAGTCTATTATTTGCGAATTGTGTTTCTTCAGTTTTATTTTCATTATTTGACGGTTAGGGTTCTTCACCTTCAATATCATGTGTTGTTGATATAAATTTTCTTTGTAGTAATGAGACATATTTTCACCAAACAATATAAAAAAAATCACATTTTTTCTTAGATCCTATTTATCAAGGATTAAACCTAAATACCTAATTCAAAAGCAACAATGACATATTAACCTTCGAAGACTAGAACATAATATATGGAAATGAAAGCATCCAATAAATCTTCTACCATTGATAAGATCAATACTAAAAGTCCACCTTTGGGTCCAATATCCCCAATCATCCCTAACATTTTTAGCTAATCGGGGTGCATGAAGTCGAGAATTACAGCTAGAAGCAGAAGACGCTCGCCATAAAGAGTTGGTTTATTCTTCAAACTGGATGTTAAGTGTACAACGTAGATATATGGTAATAAAGGGTTAGAGTAGCCATATTGGAAAAGAAAACTAAAATATAGATAGTTTTTATTGTCCAAAATAAAATATGTTTGTAAAACCAAAATATAGTCAAAATATACCGGTTTTTATGTAAGTTGTCTTTTTTCCAATAATATTGTTTTATGAGAAATTATAATTTATTTGTTTAAAGAAATTTGAAACTGAAAAAATGTACGCAAAACGTAAAATATAACTTTTAATTAGATGAAACCGTTAAAATTAATGATATTAATTTTCAAATACAATGGTTGAAAAAGTAAATAACTTACAACATTCCAAACATTAATTAATATAAATAAATATAATTAAAGATGTACAAGTATGATGGTTAAGTTTGTAGAATTATATATGAATATGAATTTACAAAATAATTGTATGGTCCCCACACGTGCTAGCTTGGGTATGGATTAAGAGGTCTCTCACGTGCCAAAGAGTCTTTATAAATACAAGCACGGTTGAGGAGTGGACAACCCAGAAAAAAGGACTAAAAAAATACACCATCTTCCCTCCTCCCTTCCCCTCCAATGTCTTTGATTTTATACTAATCCATTACACTAGTGGCTACTGCTCTCTTCTGTCACACGCAATTTCGGGCTTACTCTGTGTGTGTGTGTGTGTGTTTCTTGAAAGGTTAAAAACAGAGCCGATTCTTCTTTTCAACCCACCGATTGTTTTGTATATCAAAAGGGAAAAGTAGATAGAGACATGAGTAAGATGGAAAGAGAGAGTGAAATCAAGGTATCAAAGTTCAAAAGAATTTGTGTTTTCTGTGGGAGTAGTCAAGGCAAGAAAAGCAGCTACCAAGATGCTGCTATTGAGCTTGGGAAAGAACTGGTATTAATTTTTTTCCTTCTGAATCCGTTTTTCTTGATATATTTAAAATGTGTTTTTGAAATCTTGTTTCCTATTATCTTAATGGGGTTTTCGTTTTTGTTTGGAATCAAGAACTATAATGGCATAATGCTTTCTTTTTCAAGATTTTCATTTCACCATTGAGCAAAAAGATCAAGGTTGTGGGGTTTGGTTTCTTAATGACTTTTTGTTTGAAATCGACAATAAGAATGTGTTTTCTTTTCAAGATTTTTGTGGGTTTTGTTTTCTTTTCAATATATTTGTAGGGTTTTCATGAAATGAAATGATTTGATTTGTAGGTTTCAAGAAACATTGATCTCGTGTATGGAGGAGGTAGCATTGGCTTAATGGGATTGGTCTCGCAAGCTGTCCACGATGGTGGTCGTCATGTTATTGGGTAATCGATCGACATAATGTGTGATCTTAATTACTATTATTCTACCTCAAAAATCTCAAAAAAAAAATGCAAAACAAAATCACTGTGTTTGTTGTTGTAGTTTTTCGTTGATTGAAAACTAACTTTTTGTCATGTTATTGTCTCCCTTCTTCTGCAGGGTTATTCCCAAGACGCTCATGCCTCGAGAGGTATGTCTAAATATCAACGAAAAGTCTTGAAACTTTCCATGTTTTTATATTACAGTATTATAGATCATATCTACACATAAGAAAATAAAAAGAAAAATAAATCTTGTACACTTTGCTAGTGCCTTGCTTTTTTGTTTTCCAAAAAGGTATACATAATGTGGTTTGAATGTTTGATTATTATTTGTGTTGTTAAGCATTTATTTCTTGTAAATATGTTGGCGTTATCAAGAGTACAATCTGGAGCAGGTTTTATAGTTTTTGCCTTCAAATGACTTATATGATTTTTTTCCTTTTGCGGTGTCATATTTTTCCTGATATTTTCAGCGTGTACGTACAGTTGGCCTCTTGTACCTTTCTTCCTTGTCATTTTCTGAATATACATACAACATATCTATATGTACATGTATGAGTAATTGAGTTTACACATACATCATACATGATACATACACATATAAATGTGTGTGTGTGTCGTACTGAAAACTCTGGAAAACTCTGAATCTGTAAAAAGATAAATTGAAAGTCCACCATTCCTGCAACCCTCATCATTGTTTTACTGCACACACAAACACAACACTTCGATATCATTTTTTTTTTTTTGATGATTAATTTATTTAATTGAGTGTGATTTACGTTATTTTGTTTGTTGATTGTTTTGTGTTTTTTGGCAGTTAACTGGTGAAACAGTAGGGGAAGTGAAAGCAGTGGCAGATATGCATCAAAGGAAAGCAGAAATGGCGAAGCATTCTGATGCTTTTATTGCTTTACCAGGTTAGTATAAAACCTGCTTTCATATTCTTTCACTAAAATCTCATAAACAGCATTTAACTCATTACATAAAAGGGATGTCAGGTGCTTTTATTTATTTGTCTTCTTTCTTTCATTCAATTGGAGATAAAATTTCAAGATTGATTTATATGTGAGGTGGGGAGATGAAGAGGGCCCACAAAATTAGTAAAATTGTAGAGGGTGCTGGATTTATTTATTATATTTAAAGGGAAAAAGTAAAGCCTCGCAACATGAAAAATGTTAAAGGAAAATACAAATGGGTCTTATTCATGTTGGAATGAATTAAACGTGCTTAAAATTTCATGGATATTTGTAGAAAAGTTTTTTAAACTGTTTTTGATAGTAACAAGTGAATACAAATTGGCAATTAAGTAAAGAGTTTTTTAGTTGATTAAAAATCACTATGGCCCAAAAATGTCTCATATTTCACTCAGGAAAAATTAATGGTTGGATTAACACACAGACACGAATCCCGATATTAGTCTTCAAGAACCCAACAACAATATCTGAACACTGAAAATAAAGAAAGCTATTTTATCAGTAAACCTTTACATTTATTTCTTCAAAATTTCTTAATTTATTTCAAGTGTACAATCACTGATTCTGACCCCATTTAAGGGAATTTGATATCGTTATGGTACACTTGCCTAATTTAGTAAAGTTTCACTCCTTTAAAATAATTTCAATTTCACCATTTATGGTATGTTCTTGCTTCAAAATAAACCCAATTCATTTGCATCCTTAATGTGTTGAATTTCGATCAATTGCAGGTGGATATGGTACTCTCGAAGAGCTACTTGAAGTGATAACATGGGCTCAACTGGGAATTCATGATAAGCCGGTAAATTTCATGTCTACGAATTTCTAGGGTTTATAATCAAGAAAGGGATTAAGATGTTAATTAATTGATCTTGCAGGTGGGTTTATTGAATGTTGATGGATACTACAATTCATTACTGTTATTCATCGATAAAGCAGTAGAGGAAGGATTCATCAGTCCAAGCGCACGTCACATCATTGTATTGGCACCAACAGCTAAGGTTTTGGTTCGAAAACTTGAGGTAAGTACCCAAAACAAAATTGTTGACTTTTTGAAGTCAAAGAAAGTTGAAAAAGTCAAGTGTTTGACTTTGTTTGACAAATTACAGGAGTATGTGCCTTGCCATGAAAGAGTTGCTTCGAAATTGAGCTGGGAAATGGAGCAACAGCTTGACTACAGTGACTATGATATATCTAGGTGATGATGAATGGATGCAGCAGTGTGATTTTGGTTTCTTTTTTTTGTTTTTTTTGTTTTTTTTTTTTTTTTTTTTTGATGAAGAGATTTGTGGTAGTGAAAAAGGTGCTGACTTTGAAAGGGTTTTTTGGTCTAAATTAGAATCTTGATGTCAAGGGGATTGATCTTCTTTTTTTGTAAATTATTATTGAAGATGTAATATGACTTAAAGAGTATGTGGGAAACTCTCACATATTTCTTTCACCCTTCTCATGCAACTTCAGTTTATTGTAAAATACAGTATTAGATGCCAAATGGAATTGCAAGATCTCTCATGTTTGATGTTTTGGGAATTTCGATCTCTAAAGCGAATCCTTTGTGATGAAATTTCGAAATGAAGATCAATGTTAGATAGATTGTTGATTTGGGGTAACAAAATTGATTGATAAAGATATGCAACAATTTTTTAGATGGTATCTTAGGTGAGCATTCAGGATCAAAATTCATTTAAGGTTGAAGAGGTTACATCTTTTGGTTTTATGTTGTGATTTTAGGGATGGAATTATCTTAAAGTGTAGCTAGTTGTAACATCCACAATTTCAGGCTAAAATTTTAGATCTTTAAGAATAAATTTTTAAAAAATAAATTTAATTTTTATTAAATTAAATAATTGTTATTATTAAAAAATGAGTATTTAATAGGTTAGAATTTAATAGGAGTTGATTTTTTAAGACTTGAAGTTGATCTATTTAGTTAAGGGTGAGAAAAAACTGAAACAAATAAAAAATAAGAAACCTCCAAAACAATGAAACTAAAATACCGAAACCAAAGCAAATACATGAGGGTGCTTGATTCAATTTTTATTCAAACCGACAAAATTCGGTTCGGTTTTACAAATCCTATCGACCGATTAAAACCGAACCGACCAAAATCCATCCCATAAAACGAACTGATTACATATAAAATTATATATTAATCTATTACCTTATGTGTAATATATATATATATATATATATATATATATATATATATATATATATATATATATATATATATATATATATATATATATATATATATATAGAGAGAGAGAGAGAGAGAGAGTCAAAATCACATAAGAAGGAAATTTTTGGTAAGAAGGTAAGAAGTTTTTTTTCTACATATTTTTTCGCGAACAAACAAAATGAATCATTAGATGATTCAATTGTAAGATGATTCACAAGAAAAAATTCTTAAAAAAATATCTTGATGATTCATTTATACAATGATTTTGTTGTTATTCATTAAAATTGTCATAAAAGTGAATTTTTTCTTAATTTACTTAAAAATGAATAATAAAGATGTTTTTTTGAGAATTTTTTCTTGTGAATCATCTTACAAATGAATCATCTAGTGATTCATTTATTTTGTTCGTCAAAAAAAATATGTAGAAAAAAAACTTCTTACCTTCCTACCAAAAAAAATTTATTACCGGATATATATATATATATATATATATATATATATATATATATATATATATATATATATATATATATATATATATATATATAGGGCTAGGTTATTTTGTTTCTTACATTTATTGTGTGCTAGAATGCACCAATAGGAATTTAGTAAATTAAATAATTATTTAATTAAATAAATATAGATATTAAATGATTTCCATAATTATATGTATATTAAATGATATCTATAATTATAATTCTATTTTTATGGAAACTAATTAAATCCGTCATTAATGTCAGCAATAACATTTTTTCATAATGAATTCGCATCTAGGTTTTTATATATGAGTTCGTATTTTGTTTCAGAACTCACTCACTTAAAATACAATAAAGTTGCATGGAATATGAAGAACGAGAGTGTATTCTACTAGAATACACTCTCATTCTGCTGGAATACACTCTCATTCTTTTAGATATAATATTATTGTTGACATTAATGACGAATTTAATTAGTTTCCATAAAAATGAGTTATAAGTATGGATAGCATTTAATATACATATAATTAATACTAAATTTCTATTGGTGCATTCTAGCACACAATAGATATGAGAAACATTTGAACCTACCTCTCTCTCTCTCTCTATATATATATATATATATATATATATATATATATATATATATATATATATATATATATATATATATATATATATATATCCCCTAATCTAATAAATAAAACCAATTTTGACACGTGACATTCTCTAAGCCCTCCAACTTCGATTTTTCTCGCTCAAAATACCAAAGTGAATTTCCCCAAATGCCCCTCTTGCTTCAGCTTTAATAGGTATGAGGTATGCATTTACTTTTGAATTGATATACTAAATTATCGGGCAATCAGTTTTGAATTCTATAGCAAGAAATCAGGAATTCCATAGAAAAGATTCACTCATTCACCTTCGTCTCCAATAAAGCTAAGCATCTCCTTCACCTTCATCTTTCGCATTTCAAATTCGCGGGTCTCTCATCTTAGTATGCTCTGGTCCCCTTTTGGGTCTCCACAATCTTCACCCATCACTTTCTCTCTTTTCCAATCCCCTATCACAGTACGCTTCTCTCTGCTCCTCCAACTCCTAGGGTTCTTCGTTTCCCTAATTGGCTTTTGTTTCTAATTTCATGTTATAGTGACTTGAAAAAATTGCTAACATCTTCAATCGATTTAGGTTGAGTTTCAGTAGCAAATTGCAGGGATTTCGTAGTAGCGGTATAAGAATGGAAGCATCAAATCAAATGACTGTGCCAAGAAATCACTTATAATTTCAGGTGTTTACTCAAAAAATCATGTTCTCTTGCCTTGCTTCAACCATTGGGAAGTGAAAATTAGGTTTCATTATGTAGTTTCATGCAATGTCTTGAACATTCTCTAACCTTTTCTCCATTTTCTTTTTGTCTGTGGGTTTTGATGCACCGAAAGATATGTAGAGAAATGTTTTTTTTTCCATTTGACCTATCTTGCACACCATAAGAAGCCCCTACGATTTTTCTCAAAATGGTTTAAATTGTAGGAAAAGGTTCGAGGAGATTCATTGGCTTTCAGTCGAACACCAAGTGTTCGATGAAACTACTCAATGAGGTAACAAATGTTTCCTTCACATTTGATCCATGAATTTGTTATATTTTGATGAGAGGAGGGTTTATGTCATTGATTATTTGAAATGACGTGGCTTTTTTGTGAAGTTTATTGTAGGGGTTTGAATATGTATGGGCATTGATGATTTTTTGGTTGGAGAAAATAAAGCAGACATTTTTTGTTCCATGTTAAGTCTAAAGTTTGTTTGTTTTTTTTTTTCTGTTTTCCGATTTCTCATTAGAGAATGGTTTTTGATTTCCCATTTTGATCTACAAATGAGTCTTCTAAGATTTGAATTCCCTCTCCGTTGACCATCACCATGACAGTTACCCTAAAGATTTATGAGCAATAGATATCCACAAATGGCAATCGACAATCATCATGTGTTATATTGGTCCATTGATATGGAAACATCTTGGTATAAAGGTTTGTTTTTCTTGACATTTTAGCTCATTATGTGTGTAATATTAGAGAAATAAAAGAGAATTTAAGACAATGAAGATCACTAGCTATATTTTTCTAAGATTAGTTATAATTATGTTCTCAGTTAAAGTCCAGGGATCTGTTACTACTTTTAGTATTATTTTTTTTGGTTATATTGACTTAGATTGTCAGTTTTTCTTAGGTTTCATGGAAACTGGTTAACTGGTTTGATGTGTCATGTGCGAGCTTTGTTGCTACATTTTGTGCCTATTGCCTATTTTAGTTTTTGATGTTGGAATGTTGCCGCTGATGGTTGTTTTTGCTATTGTTGTTGGCTTTACAATTCTGCCAATAGGAATTAGATTTTGTTGTTGATGCTGGTGGTATGTTTGATGGAGCTTTTTAATGCATGTTATGTCAGTGTTAAACGACATGGGAAGGTCAAGGCAACTACGTCATCCACTTGAAGTAAGTAGTCAGCTAGCTTTTCTACCTAAAAATTAGATATTTCAGTCTTTCAGAGATGGGCCATTCTTATTGGTTTTTTGGTTTATGTAAAACTAAAAGATCCTATTTTCTAAAGATTTGAATTCCCAATAAACAACTATACATATCCTTAAATAACCATTAAATTCATCTTCATATTCTGCTTGCAGCTTTCCATATACATGTAAGTGGTGAACTAGACATTGGTAGCACACTTTGTGTAGATTTTCTCAAGTTTCGTGTTCCAACTATGACTTTTAAGTTCAACAAGCTTTTAGTTTCAAAGTGGAATTCTTCCAATTTTTTGGTAAGAATTTTGTTTTTATCTTACTTACATTTTATTTAATTTCAAAGGCAAGCTCAAATATTTTGTCTAAAAATCGCAATTTAGTCTCTCAGATAAACTTTATGTTATACCTCTACTAAAATTGACATATTCTACAAGGGGTAAAAGAGGTAATTCAAGCAATTACAGTGTGCAGCTATACATAGAGGCAAAGTTGTCTTTTTTCTTTTATGTTTCTTATGTGATGTAGAAGTCCTACGTTGTGTTGAATACAAGTTTGTGGTTACTTTTTTACAATTGATTATTGGTAAAATGCATTTTTCTGGTGTCGCTGTGTTAAAGAAGTTATGTCCTCATATTACTCCAATAAGTTCATTGCCATTCCTGACAACATTGTGGTCCTGTTGTGGCTCAGAAGTGTTGTGCCTCCGCCCTTTCTGGCTTCTGTGGCTATTGTACTGTACATTTAAATAAGTATAAAGTTTTAATTTACATGGATGAAGTGTTTTATTTTATAACTTTTAGTAATGTAGCTTATATATTTTTAAGATATATGTTTTATTGTTTACATGATTTTTGTTTTGTTTATAAAATAATTATCATGTTATCATTACAGCCACAAATTAATGTTAAAATTATGTTCAAGATCATATTCAATAGTTGGTTTAATTCAAAAGTTTGCCATTTTTATAATACTATATATCTCGACCTTGATTTTTGTTATATAAACATTAACGAATTATTCGAATTAATCAAAATATCTATTAAAATTTCATAACAAAAAACTTTTAAAACGAATGTCTAATTTGATGCAATTTGATAACATAATAATGTTACATAACATTTGATGCCTTGATTAATAAAATTGAAGTTCATATTGATGAAAACTAACCGACTAATATAACTTAGCAGGTTTAGTTCAAATGAAAATTTAAACATAACTTAGCAGGTTTAGTTCAAATGAAAATTTAAACACGATAATCCTTAAAAATTGAATCAAAAAAAGTAAATATAAGTAAAAATAATGTTTTTCTTGGAATTATTCCAATTTCACTTTACAATAGCAAAAATGACGTTTTACCCAACAAACGTTTTTTCTTTCCATGTGCTCCCTTGTGGTTGCATCATCGTCTCCGTATATTCAACAAGAATCATGCAACAAAAGTAAGGGTTTTAAAAATTTCTGTTTGTCAATTAAATACTTACAATTTACAAAGTTACTTAAAATAGGGAACATATCCTAACAAAAACACCACCATTGTACGGATTTCAAGGTTATGATCAGAAAGATAAAGAAGAAACACATGACGCAGTAAATAAAGAGGTAAAGTTTTGAAAAAAAACCGACAAAGACAGCAAACAATTTCTATTAGTCTCACGAAATTACTTTGTAATTAAATACTTACAAATCACAAAGTTATTAAAAAATACAATATTATAATTTTCCATTCCCTAGTTTACAAAAGTTGTCACTTGTCGTCGGACCACCGCAAGACCAATGCCGGATGGCCCCCGGAGTAACACCAAATTTAGTGGCATTTTTCTGACCGTATTCACAGCTTAATAGAACAAACATTTTGGCTCATATTTCTTTGATAATACTTTTTAACACATACAATTTCATTTTTGCAGCCAAATATATAAAATTTAATAAAAAAAATTTAAATTATGTCTTGACAGCTTTAATTTTCTCTCTTCAAAATATCATATTCACAGTTTAATAAACATATTATTTCACTAATTCACAGTCTATTATTTTCATGCATATATTCATTCATACTTTAAAACAAAATTTATATAAAATACACACTTTAATACAGTCCATTCTCAGTTTAATACATAAAATTCATAAATTAATACAGTTCATTATACACGAATATACATATTCAGATAAGTCAAATGAAAACTTTAACACCACCAACTACCACATGCGACCAGCAACCAGTTGTGCCACCGTCGCATCTATTATTCCTTTTAAATCAAATCTGTATATAAAATCATATATATAAAATCATATATATAAAATCATAGATTCACAGCTTAAATAGTATATTCACAGTTTAATAAACCATATAATTCACTAATTTTGAGTTTAATGCAAAATAATTATAAAAACTAATACATTTTTACATATTTATACAACACAAAAAATAAATATATTAATAAGAAAATCAGTATAAACATAATTACATAAAGCATTCGTATTTTAACACAAAATTTATTAAAAATTCACAGCTTAAAACAGTCAATTCATAATTTAGTACAAAAAATTCACAATTTAATATAATAATTTCATTGTTTAATACACAAAAAATATATATTCACAACCATATCCTTGACTTAAAAATTATATTTATACCTTAAGATTTATAGGCTAGTGCGTCTTTCAAAGTTTATTTACATAAATATTCACATTTTATATTTTACATATTTTATTCAAAATTAGATAAAATCATATTTATGTATAATGTCTTTCGTCTCATTTTTTAAAAGAAAAAAAAATTATAAAAAAATTAAGAACGTAATATAGTCAATGCACTTTTTAATACATTCAATTCACAGTTTAATACATTCAATTCACAACTTAATAAATTTAAGTCATAGTTTAATACACAAAATACACAACTTAATATAGTCAATTCACAGTTTAATGCAAAAAAAAATTGTACATTTAAAACCCATATTCTACACTTAAAACTTACATTTCAATAATTTCTTTCACAGTTTAATAAAAGATTTTAAGACTCTCATTCATAGTATTCACATGATTTTTCGAAACATTTTCAGCAAACACCTTGTGTGCACCATAAAAATTAACAGTTTAATAAAGCATTTCATTACTCTTATTCACAGTTTAATCAAACACCTTGTATGATCTATAAAAACATATTCTGATAGATTTAAAAACCAACTTAAAACTTTTAAAAAATCATGTATTCCCATATTAAAATTAATAAAAAGTCATGTATTCAGAACATAAAACTTATATTTTCTTATTAATAATAGTTAAAACTAACATTAATATAACTAAATAATTTGTGAAACATTTAAACATCATAAATCACAACTTAAAAAAAAATAAAAAAAAACTAAATTCACATTATTTGAGAAAACATCTACATAATTACATATTTTAAATACAATTCACAACATAACAACCAAAAACCTAAATTATGAACCATAATTCTATTAAAATATTATAACAAATAAGAAAAGAAACTTGGATCCACAACTTAAAACTTATAAAATTATGCATTTACAACTTAAAAGTTATATTTTCTTATTAAAAACAATCAAAACTAACTTTAATAAAATAAAACAGTAACTGGAACATTAAAACATCACAATTCACAATTAAAAAAAAAACTAAATACACATTTTTTTAGAAAACACTAACATAATAACACACAGTTTAAGTTCAATTCACAACGTAATAACACTAAAGCATAAAATGTGAGTAACAATTTTATGAAAATGTTATAAAAAATAAAAAGCAAACTTAGATTCACAACTTAATAGTAGTTAAAACTAATATTAAGACATGTATACTACAAATGAGATATTAAAACCTTAAATTCACAACTTAACAAAAGCAAAAAATACAAAAATACAAAAATCAAAATACCTGATGCATAGATATGTTGGTGTTTCACCGGAGATTAGAGAGAAAGAGATGGAGACAAGTTAGTAGTGTTTAACTGAAGCAACATGTAACATCCGGATTCCCAGGTATAATATTTTAATTATTTATTTTTGAGGATCATTGACCTACTCGACGAGTTGGTGCTATAACTCGCCGAGTAGAGACGGGATGGCCACGTGGATTTAATGATCTACTCGACGAGTTCGGGAGCAGACTCGCCGAGTAGGCGCTGGGAGTGAAAACCCTAGATCCCCGGGTTTGAAACCTATTTAAAGGCACTTATAGCCTTCATTTGCGGCCACCTTCCCCAGAGAGAAACCCTAACCTACCCTTTTCGTGCATAGAGAGAGAGGCCATTTGGTGCATTCTTGAGCTTTTTGGAGGAAAGATTGGAAGATTTGGTGAATCTAATCAAGAGGAGGTTGTGGATCTTACATTCTTCTGTCATTTGCTGCTATCTAGAGGTATAAAGCTCTCATCTTGACCTCTTGTTTGTTAGATCCCATTTTGGGAGCTTTTAGGGTTTTCTTCCAATCATCTTGTGTCCTTGAGTTATTTGAGCATGGTTTGAGGTTAGGACCTCAGATCTGGACTATAGGAGGCCTTGAGAGCCCAAAGAGTCAAGCTTTATTGGGCTAGAGGCAAATTCATGTGCTTTCAACCTTCTTTGGAGCTTGTAATGGCATATTGGAGCAAATATGCCATGCATGAACGTAAAGATCAAAGCTTTACGTGACATTCGAGCCTAGGGAGCCTAGATCTAGAGTTTGGAGTGATAGATCTGCCCTAAAACGTCTGAATGAGAATATAGACTGGATGCACTCGACGAGTCCATGAGCTGACTCGACGAGTCGCTTGGGGTTTGTCTCGATAAGTTTGAGCACGCTGTGACTCGACGAGTAGGCGGGCCTACTCGACGTGTAGAATGGATCTTCATAGGGTCCCTGAGGAAACTAGGGAACTCGACGAGTCTCCCTAGTGCACTCGACGAGTCTGGTCAAAGTTGGACCGTTGACTGGAGTTGACTTCTGTTGACTTTAGGGTTTGGTCAAATGAGTAAAAGAGGTCAGGAAGGGTAGAATGGTCTTCTACCCACTTTTCAGAGATAAGAGTAGAATATTAATTCGTGATAGGCGGAGGCTAGACTGAGGATTTCGGGCACGAGACTTTTACTAGCTATCTTACCAGGTGAGTCTTCTCACTATACCTACCTCGAGTGGTAACTTATGTGTGACCAGTGGGTCTTATGTGTATGTGCTGTGTATTGAGATTTCCTGCTATATGTTTGTGATATGCTTGCTATGTATTATATTGAGATGCTGAGTTGAGGGACCAGAGGGAGTCATGGGACCGGAGGGTCCCACTGAGACACATTGACCAGAGGGTCTTTTGAGCATAGCCTCGAGTGGCTGTTGTGTGTGTGGTATTCTGGGGAACTCACTAAGCTTTATGCTTACCGTGTTATGTGTTATGTGTTTCAGGTAGTTCTAAGGATCGCGGCAAGGCACCGGCATGATTGTACACACTGGCGGGAGATTGTTTTTATGATTCTAGGATTGTGTTTTACTTGTTGACAATTGAGACATATGTGATTTGGAATTATGAAATGAGTTTTTAATTGTGTTAAAAATGAAAATTTTGTTTGGAAATTTACGTTGTTAAGGCAACAACGACGGTGGAGATTGATGGAAATTTTCGATATGGTCACTC
Source organism: Lactuca virosa (assembly GCF_052849685.1). Lineage (NCBI taxonomy): Eukaryota > Viridiplantae > Streptophyta > Magnoliopsida > Asterales > Asteraceae > Lactuca > Lactuca virosa. The sequence goes on from NC_136427.1 coordinate 268,070,537, forward strand.
AATGTCACTGAAACTCGTAGATTTGAAGGCGTAAATAGTAGATCTAGAGGCGAAAATCATAGATCTGCCACCGGATATCATAGATTTATCACAGGAGAACATAGATATGGACATAAACACTTCAGATCTAAAAGCCTCGTCGTCAATAAAATTGTTGTGGTCGATGATGCTTGTCAGATGAAGATGAAGATAGTGAGGAGCAGAGGAGGACGATGCAGATCTAACCTGAAACACATCAAGTTTACATCAAGTTCGGAGTTGTTTCGTCGTGTGACACCGACGGAGCCGGCGGACGTGTAACAGATCTGATACGCCGGAGTTTGAAGGAAACTCATCAGAGGTTTGTGGTGGTGATAGTTGACCAGATCTGAACAGATCTGGTGGTTTTCATACAGATCAGAGAGAAATAACTAGAGTTGAACAACCATGAATGAAGGGAGAGGGGAGAGATATCGACGGGGAGGGAGGAGGTGGTGGTCGGGCTGATAACCGACGGTGGTCGATGGTGGCTGACGGTAGTGGTATCCAAGGTGAGAAGTACAGAAGAAAGAAAGTGGATGTAGAACTTTATGTTTTGTGTTGGTGAGAAATGAGAACCAGATCTGATTAGTTAAAATTAGTGGTTCTTAGGGCTCTTAACTTTTAGTGGTTCTCATTTGAACCTTTACCTCTCTCTCTCTCTCTCTTTATATATATATATATATATATATATATATATATATATATATATATATATATATATATATAATCTTATTACAGTAACTTGACTTGTTTTTACTTTAATCGTGAAATATTAATTACTTTAATCAAAAATATGGATTACAACAGAGGACTTGTATTAACCCATAATTTGGATTATAGGTTACTAAACCCTTTGTTTTGGATATGGATTATTAAACTTGTTTGACTTTGAATTTGAGAGTGTTGTACCACTGATTTGAGATAAATGATCATTTCGTATTTGTTTTTTGGTGATTTTAATTTATTTTAAAGATTTGACTCTAGTGTAATGATTGTCATCATTACTAACTTAATAATTAGTTTTTTTTGGAACCGACAAATGAATATATATATATATATATATATATATATATATATATATATATAAAGAAGTCGACACTAGCAAGGAGCTAGGAGGGGGAAAAGATACAAATGAGATTAAATACAAGAAACAGGATAATTGGACCAATCAGCCCATTTAAAAAAACTGTTTTTTCTCCTATGTTATACTCACATAAACGTCAAAGATTGAATGTTGTCTGCCACTTTGGTTGGAGATAAATGTATCTTTTTGAATATCTTGTCGTTTCTTGCCATCCATATCCACCAGATATCTCCATAACATACACAAAAGAATGTGTTTCTCTCTTTAGGACTATGCCCCCAATTTGCAGCATATTTGAGAATCTCATTAACTGAATCAAAATTAGGCTGAGAAATATTACACCAAGTGAATACCAAATTCCAAACAGAGACTGCAAAATTACATCTAACAAAGATGTGGTCTGAATCCTCCATTTCTTGACTGCAGTGGCTGCATGAGGTGGACTCTAGAGTAATACCTCTCCAATGTAAGGCAACTTTAGTAGGGACCCTGCCAAAACTAGTTCTCCAAATAAAAGAAGAAACCTTTATGGGGATGTCAGAGGTCCATACCACCAATGGGAGAAGACGGATGATTAATCTTTTGTCGTAGAGTGTCAACAGAAAAGTCCATATTATTGTTCAAACCATAACACCATGTAGATGGAGATGTCGAAGGTTGAAATAGCCTAATAATGGACTAGATTGATGCCAGTTCTTGTAATTGTTCTGCGCTTGAGGGAATGGACTTCCAATCCCAAATTAGGCCGCCCATTTTTACTCTATCAGCAACCAAACAGTTTTTTGTTTTTTTTTCAGCTTGTAGAGGTTGGGGTACGCTTATTTTAGTGTGTTGTCATTCACCCAAGTATACCGCCAAAAAGAGTTTTGTCGCCTGCATTAACATGTTTCTTAATCACTGATGCAATTGATATCCCAAACTTCTGCAACTCAATTTTGATACCAGCAATGTTGTTCCAAACACATGTAATCGATTTTCTGGACATGTATCCATCTGGTTTAAATTGTAAGTTATGAATCCCTTTTATTACTCGACTCCAGAGTGAGGGGGGTCCACTTTGTAACACCACCACCATTTAACAATTAAGGATATGTTGAGGGCCCGAATTGTTCCGACACCTAACCCACCACTTTCTTTTGGGGCATAAACTTGATCCCATGCCACCCGATTAATTTTGTTTTTATTCTCATAGGCTCCCCATAAAAATTGCCTTTTAATTCCTTCAAGTGTATTAATAACTCCAACAGGTGCTACAAATAATGAAAGGAAATAAGTAGGAAGATTACCAAGCACTGATTTAATTAAGGTCAACCTTCTACCAAAAGAGAGAGTTTTTGATTTCCATGTAGATAATTTCGATTGAAATCTATCAAGTATTGGCCTCCAATTATTCTTAATGTAACATCCCGAAATTTGGCAGGTATTCTCGTACCCTCTTCTATCATTACCTTGTCATTTATGTTCCTTGGGGGTTGGAAGTGAAGAGCCAAGATAAGTTTAGGGACCAAGTTTTCAAACTTGGGCCAAAAAGGAGTACGTTGCGCGTACGTAAGAGTACGCTAAGCGTATTAAGGTCCGCCTTAGTACGTTGGGCGTACACTTGTGTACGCTGGGCGTACTAGTGTATGGGTGAAACCCTAATATTTAGGGTTTGGGGCCTATATAAACAACATTATGAGCACCAGGACCCCCCTTACCTCAGCCTCCACAGCTTACATTCGTCCTCCCCAAACCCTAGCATCTCCTTTGTGTGTTTAAGCTTACTTGTTGTGTTCTTGAATGCTTAAAGAGGAAGTTATTGCATCAAAGAGTTGGAGAAGGAGTTCTAGCTTGTGGATCTGAAGTTAGCTTGTGCTCACGAAGCTCAAGAAGGTATAAAGTTCTAAACTTTATGTATATATGCATAGATCTCATCATTTTTCTTTATTAGAAGTAATTATTGTCACAAAAACCACAAGGTGGTGTATGTTGAGATTTGGACAAAAAAGACTATCCTTCTAGACTCTTGAAGGGACCTTGAGTGATAAAAATGAGGTCCCATTAGCTGGATGTGTCCCATGCATGGAGAAATAAGGTCTTAATGGATTAAGACCAAGCATTAAGATATGTATGGACGTCCAAAGCGATAAAGTTCATGACTTTATGGATCCTAGGCATGTTAGGTCTCTGGATCTGAAGTTTGGGCTTAAATGCTTAAGCCATTAAGCACTTAATAAGGTTTTGGCAAACTGTTGAGTACGCCAACCGTAAATCCAGTACGCCCAGCGTACTGGGTTAACCACCCCGATGGTTGTCAACATCTGGTCGAGGACGCCCCGCGTACCAGAGGAGTACGCCCCGCGTACGTACTCTGTTGGGCCTTTATCAAATGGGCTTCGGGTTTTGGGTTGTTTATGGACTAAATGGTTTTGGGCCTTTGCTGGACTTTGTAAATAAGATGTTTTGGGCCAGTTGGTGGTAGTAGATCATGGGGTTAGGCCCAATTAGGAGGTTGGGCCCAATTTAGTAAATTGGGCCAATAATGGGCCTTATATATGGACCTTCAAGTTAAGGACTTGGTAATTGGGCCTTGGCCCAATTAAGAGAATGGACTTAATGAGTGGTGTGGACACTTAGTCAAGGAGGTTATTTCGGGAACTAACTTAGTATTTATTATGTGATAGTTCGGGATTCGCGGTGAGACAACAGTCAGAGACTTGCGGTACTTCGGCACTACTTGTGAGGTGAGTTACCTCACTATACTAAGGGGTCTAAGGCACCAAGGCTAGCCCATTGGATATGATATCCTAGCAGTGGTAGTATGTTGAGTAGCCAGTTAGGTAGATCTGTAGGACTACCTGTAGTATTATGTGATCATCTGTATGTGCATTAGTTATGTTATATGTCGACATGTTATGTGGGATGGGTTGAGGTGAAACTGCTCCGTGCGGTAACCAACAAACATGGGAGCATTCCAGATACGAGCTGAGGGCCAGTTGGGGCATGCCAGACTCGTATTGTGGGATCGGTGGCAATCCAGATGTGAGCTGTGGGCCCGGAAGGCAATCCAGACTCACATTGTGGGCCCAGGGGTAATTCAGTCTGTAAAGCTGTGGACCCAGTACATGTTGTTATTTGTATATGTGTTATGTGCAGTGTATCGGTATTTTGAGGGAACTCACTAAGCTTTCGGGCTTACAGTTTTAGTTTATTGTTTCAGGTACATCCGGGGATCGCGGCAAGGCGAAGGCATGATCGTACAGCTCCTCATGTTTTATTTATGTTTCTGGGAAAAACTCTGATATAGACTATTTTGAAAACAAATCTGTAATAACCGTTGGTTTAAATGTTTTGAAAAGTTTTAAATTGGGTTGAATTTTATGGGTGTTACAAGTTGGTATCAGAGCCTTGGTTTGACTGAATTGGAGGAACATTCGTGTGAATCCAGTCTCAAATCAAGGAAAGATTTTCAAAATAATTTCTAAATGGTTTTCAAAATAAGTAAAGGAGGATGTAGGGTGTACGATCAGCCGGAGCCAATAAGTAGACCCCAAAATACCATACCGTTATTTGATTATGTGATGTGATATAACAACATGCTAGTACTAGGTTAGGGATCTTTAGGAATTGCATGATGGAATTGTCTGACTACATGATGCCTGATAGCCTAGGGTTTCCTTTATATGAGATTGACATCATTACTGTAGCTGCTTAGTGTATGCATCATGGTCGTACATAACTAAGATCTTATAGCCTGAGAATGTTTGGTTTAACCTTATTTCCTGTTCTTCTTTGATGAAGGGCTTAGGGTAGGATCAGGTATTCGAAAGTCTATAGGGTCCAGCGTTATGTATGACTAGTATACACTAGTGCTGCAGGGTTGGTGGAAGTTTCATGGATGGGTGGGTTGTGTGAGACCGGTAGGTCAGTTGTGAGACGGTTAGCCTTCGCCTAGGGGTGAGGTTGAGCGACTGCCATGTGCATGTATAGTGTTGGGGTGTTGTGGTGATACTTGAGACAAATATGGGTAGGTGTGGAAGGTAGTATGGGCCCGTACTACTGAAAGCACAGGACCCATACGCGTAGCAAGGAAGTCACAACCCCTAGGGTTTAGTTGGAAGTTGGTCCACTGTTATTATGTGGTTATCTGATATCTTCTTGGTATGTTTTCAGAATGGTGGTTACGAGACGCTCTGTGACTGGATCCAGATCAGGATCAGGAGACGGAGGCCAGGAGGGGCCAACAGCACCTGAGATTGTGGTGCAGATGGGGACCGAGGAGCTAGATGCCAGGATTCGAGAGATTCGGCATGATGAGGTTGTCGCTATGTTCCAGACACAGCTACCGGAGATGTTTGGGTCTATTAAGATCGCCATGGTCGAGTACTTCAACGAGCGTTACGCAGCCCTTGTAGAGACGGCTGCCGCTGCAGCTGCATCGGCTGTAACAGCGGCAGGAGGAGGAGGAGCCAGTCGGGCTTTTCAATACAGGGACTTCGATAACACGAAGCCCCCTACTTTTGATGGGAATCAGGACCCCATCAAAGGCATGAGGTGGATTTCTTATGTGGAGGGGTGTTTCTTTATTTGCTCGTGTCCTGCTGACCAGAGGGTCAGATGTGTCCTGAACCTGCTGAGGCTAGGGGCCAAGGATTGGTGGAGATTGACGACAGGGTCGTACACCAATGATCAGAGAGCTGTTGTTACTTGGGAGCAGTTCCGGGATATGTTTCGCGCTCGATACATTCCGCGGGTTGAGCGGGAATGGTTGGCTCAGGAGTTTTTGAGTTTGAGACATGATGGGGAGTCGGTGACGGAGATCACCCGCATGTTCACTGAGAGGGCAATGTTCTGCCCGGAGTTTGCTTCCGAGCAGGCTCAGATGACACATTATCTGAGCATGCTCAAGACTGATTTTCGTCAGTTTGTTGCCACACAGCGATGTGATACTCTGTTGGAGTTGTAGGAGGCCGCTAGGCGGCGTGAGTTGGAGATTGAGTTGCAGTTGAGGGAGCAGCGGCAGGCCCCGGTGCAATCGCAGACGGCGCCTAAGCGGTCCAAGACCGCTGATTCTAGGATCGGGGGTCAGCAGAGCCGCACTTGTGGAAAGTGCGGCAAGGGTCATTCTGGGGTTTGTCGAGCTGGTAGCGGGTGCCACAGGTGTGGCAAGGAGGGGCATTATGCTAAGGATTGTCGCCATCCCGCCACGGTTCCGAGTATGAGGTTATGTTATCACTGTGATCAGGTTGACCACATGAAGGCCAACTGTCCATCGCTTACCGCTAAGCCGACACAGGCTCGCGCTCCAGCTACATTGAGGATTACGGATGGGAGGTCAGGTAGAGTAGAGCCCCCGAAGGCTCAGGGACGCGCCTTTCATCTCACCACAGAGGAGGCCAGGGCAGCACCAGATGTTGTTGCTAGTATGTTTCTATCCCTTATCTTACTGATCTTATATGTTTTATGCTTATCTGTCTATACCTGTGTTTAGGTACGTTTTTAGTGAACTCCTTGCTTGCATTGGTTTTATTTGACTCGGGGGCGAGTCGGTCATTTGTATTACAGATTTTTAGTAGGGAGTTCGGTATGCCAGTGGGCGAGCTAGAGTGTCTGTTGCTAGGAATGACAATAGGGCGGGTTCGAGGCGGGGCATTTTTTCCCAAATCCGCCCCGATATCTTTCGGGTATCTAATCGGGGCGCCCCATTGGGTTTCGGGTTTTCCCATCGGGTTTCGGGTATCTTATCGGGTTTACAACAATTCATAACGAAATATTTATTCCGTATCAGGGTACCCCGATGTCTTATAAAAAAATACTAGTTTTAGCCTCCCTTTCAAATTAAAAATATGATGAATCACTTTAATAAAATAAACTGGACATTATATTAAAAATGATTTGATTTAAGTTTAGTGTAATACGTCAAAACATAAAAAATGATCATTCACATCAGATTGTTAATAACTAAAAAGATTGTCCACAGTAAGTATTTTATCTTTGAATGCGTGCAATTAACATCAAAAGGATTCGAACATACTATATATATATATATATATATATATATATATATATATATATATATATATATATATATATATATATATATATAAATAATTGGGGCGGGGCGGGTTGGGGCGATGATAACCCACTCCCTGCCCCAAACCCGATAAAAAACCCGATAACGACCCGTTACCCGACCCGAAATGATCGGGTTTCGGGTTTTCCCGTCGGGTTCGGGCTTTTTTGCCATCCCTACCCGTTGCGAGTCTCGATCGCCAACGAACACGGGGTTTCTGCTTCTTCGGTCTACCGAGGATGTGAGATGGAGATCTTCGGGGTATCTTTCCTGATAGACTTGATTCCGATTACCATGGGGGAGGTGTGTGTGATTGTAAGGATGGATTGGCTTAATCGGTTCGGTGCCATGATTGACTGTGAGGGCCAGCGAGTGGTAGCTCGAACCCCAAGTGGGGGAGAACTGATTTTATATGGCGAGGGGACCAAAGTGGGATCAGGGTTTTGTAAAGCTGCCAGGGCTCGACAGTATATTCAGCACGGGTGTGCGGGTTATCTAGCGTATGTGGTGGATACGCAGGTCAGGGATCAGATTTCAGTTTCAGAGGTTCCAGTGGTTAGGGAGTTTGCCGATGTGTTTCCGGAGGAGTTGCCAGGTATACCTACGGAGAGGTAGGTCGAGTTCCGGATCGACCTGGTGCCGGGTGCGGCTCCTATCGCCAAGGCGTCGTACCGGTTGGCGCCACCCGAGATGCAGGAGCTGTCTTCACAGCTGTAGGAACTGCTGGACAAGCAGTTCATTCGACCTAGCAGTTCTCCATGGGGAGCACCGATCCTTTTCGTCAGGAAGAAGGACGGTTCGCACCGAATGTGCATTGATTATAGGGAGTTGAACAAGTTGACGGTGAAGAACCGTTATTCACTCCCGAGGATAGATGATCTTTTCGATCAGTTGCAGGGTGCATCTTGGTTCTCCAAGATTGATTTGAGGTCGGGATATCATCAGGTCCGGGTCAGAGAGGAGGACGTGGAGAAGACCGCGTTTCGGACTCGTTACGGTCATTACGAGTTCGTGGTGATGCTATTTGGGCTCACCAACGCGCCGACTGTATTTATGGACCTGATGAATCGGGTCTGCAGACCGATGCTGGATCGATCGGTCATCGTATTTATAGATGATATCTTGGTGTATTCCAAGACCTGAGAGCAGCACGAGGAGCACCTCAGGGAGTTGTTGGGAGTTCTGAGGCGAGAACGGCTATATGCCAAGTTCTCGAAGTGCAAGTTTTGGCTACGAGAGGTCCAGTTCCTCGGACATCTCGTTAAACAGGAGGGGATTTTGGTCGACCCGGCCAACATCAAGGCAGTCATGCAGTGGGAGGTGCCGAGATCTCCTTCAGACATCAGGAGTTTTCTAGGATTAGCAGGGTACTACCGAAGATTCATTCGGGATTTCTCCAAGATTGTAGTACCCCTCACTCGTCTGACGAGGAAGGGGGTGGATTTCCGGTGGGGGCCCCGAGCAGCAGAGGGCGTTTGAGACCCTCCGACAGCGTTTGTGCGAGGCTCCAGTTTTGACACTCCCGGAGGGAGTTGAGGATTTTGTGGTGTTCTGTGATGCATCCATCACAGGCTTGGGGTCATGCAGAGAGGACGAGTGATAGCCTACGCATCGCGGCAGCTGAAGCTGCATGAGACGAGATACCCTATGCATGATTTAGAGCTGGGAGCGGTGGTGTTCGCTCTCAATATATGGAGAAATTACCTATATTGGGTCCGTTGTACCATATATACGGATCACAAGAGCTTGAGACATATCATGGATCAGTCGAACCTGAACATGAGGCAGTGCAGGTGACTGGATGTAGTCAAGGACTACGATTGAGAGATCCTTTACCACCCCGGTAAAGCGAATGTGGTGGCGGACGCTCTGAGCCGCAAGTCAGCTGGGACTTCCACCCCAGCGTTATGCATGAGGATAGAGGTGGATTCTCCACTTATGAGTTTGATCAGGGATGCTCAGGTGGAGGGCATGCGACCAGAGAACTAGAAACTGGAGAGGATCAGGGGAAAGAACGCCCGGTTTGTGCAGGATAGTCGGGGGTTGTTGACCCGATGCGGTCGGGTATGGGTTTCGATGTCTGGTGGGGTCAGACAGACAGTTATGGAGGAGGCTCACAAGTCTCACTTTTCTATTCACCCGGGGGCCACCAAAATGTACAGAGACATGAGTTTGAGTTACTGGTGGCCATGTATGAAGCGAGAAATCACTTGGTATGTCGAGAGGTGCTTGACCTGTAGGATGGTCAAGGCCGAGCATTAGAGGCCGCATGGTAAGCTGCAGCCCCTAGAGATTCCCATGTGGAATTGGGAACATATCACGATGGATTTCATTACCAAACTGCCGAGGACGGTGAAGGGGTTTGATGCTATATGGGTCATCGTAGATCGATTGACTAAGAGTGCTCATTTCTTGGCTATATGTGAGAGTTCGTCGGCCGAGAAGTTGGCCGACGTGTATGTTCGCGAGATCGTCGCTCGCCATGGGGTTCCAGTCTCTATTGTTTCCGACCGAGATGTTAGATTTACCTCCCGATTCTGGCAGAAGTTCCATGAAGAACTGGGCACACGACTGCACTTTAGTACAACATTTCATCCGCAAACCGATGGTCAGAGTGAGCGGACCATTCAGACCCTTGAAGATATGTTGAGGGCGTGTGTCATTGACTTCGGTGGGAGCTGGGATTCCCACCTACCCCTTGCAGAGTTCGCCTACAAAAACAGCTATCATTCCATCATTGGCGCCCCGCCTTTCGAGCTGTTGTATGGACGGAGATGTCGCACCCCGGTTTGATGGGGTGAGGTCAGACACCGGGTGATAGGACAGACGGAGGTAGTCTTGCAGACTACCGAGAAGATTCAGCAGATTAGGCAGCGACTGCAGACAGCTCAGAGTCGGCAGAAGAGTTACGCCGACAGACGCCGATCTGAGTTAGAGTTTCAGGTGGGTGATATGGTACTCCTGAAGGTCTCACCCTGGAAGGGTGTGATCCGCTTCAGGAATAGGGGGAAATTGGGTCCCCGTTTCATTGGACCATTCAGGATCATTGCCAAGGTTGGCAAGGTGACATACATGCTAGAGCTACTGGAGGAGCTTAGCCGGATCCACAGTACTTTCCACGTTTCGCAGTTGCGAAAGTGCATTATGGATTAGGAGGCAGTGGTGTCATTGGATGATATTCAGGTCGATGAGCGCCTGAATTACGTGGAGGGGCCTGTGGCTATTCTAGAAAGGAAGAAGAAGGTTCTAAGGAACAAGGAGATATCTTTGGTAAAGGTACAATGGGAGCATCGGAGGGGGTCCGAGTGCACGTGAGAGCCCGAGTCCGAGATGCGGGAGCATTACCCGGGTCTATTTGCCGCGGCAGACTTCGAGGATGAAGTCTAAGTCAAGTGGGGGAGAATTGTAACATCCCGAAATTTGGCAGGTATTCCCGTACCCTCTTCTATCATTACCTTGTCATTTATGTTCCTTGGGGGTTGGAAGTGAAGAGCCAAGATAAGTTTAGGGACCAAGTTTGCAAACTTGGGCCAGAAGGTATAAAGTTCTAAACTTTATGCATATATGCATATATCTCATCATTTTGCTTTATTATAAGTATTTCTTGTCACAAAAACCACAAGGTGGTGTATGTTGAGATTTGGACAAAAAGGACTGTCCTTCTAGACTCTTGAAGGGACCTTGAGTGATAAAAATGAGGTCACATTAGCTGGATGTGTCCCATGCATGGAGAAATAAGGTCTTAATGGATTAATACCAAGAATTAAGAACTTTATGGACGTCCAAAGCGATACAGTTCATGACTTTATGGATCCTAGGCATGTTAGGTCTCTGGATCTGAAGTTTGGGCTTAAGTGCTTAAGCCGTTAAGCACTTAATAAGGTTTTGGCAAACTGTTGAGTACGCCCAACGTAAATCCAGTACACCCAGCGTACTGGGTCAACCACCCCGATGGTGGTCAACATCTGGTCGAGTACGCCCCACGTACCAGAGGAGTACGCCCCGCGTACGTCCTCTGTTGGGCCTTTGTCAAATGGGCTTCGGTTTTTGGGCTGTTTATGGACTAAATGGATTTGGGCCTTTGCTGGACTTTGTAAATAAGATGTTTTGGGCCAGTTGGTGGTTGTAGATCATGGGGTTAGGCCCAATTAGGAGGTTGGGCCCAATTTAGTAAATTGGGTCAATAATGGGCCTTATATATGGACCTTCAAGTTAAAGACTTGGTAATTGGGCCTTGGCCCAATTAAGAGAATGGACTTAATGAGTGGTGTGGACACTTAGTCAAGGAGGTTATTTTGGGAACTAACTTAGTATTTATTATGTGATAGTTCGGGATTCCCGGTGAGACAACAGTCAGAGACTTGCGGTACTTCGGTACTACTTGTGAGGTGAGTTACCTCACTATACTAAGGGGTCTAAGGCACCAACGCCGGCCCATTGGATATGATATCCTAGCAGTGGTAGTATTTTGAGTATCCAGTTAGGTAGATCTGTAGGACTACCTGTAGTATTATGTGATCATCTATATGTGCATTAGTTGTGTTATATGTCGACATATTATGTGGGATGGGTTGAGGTGAAACTGCTCCGTGCGGTAACCAACAAACCTGGGAGCATTCCAGATACGAGCTGAGGGCCAGGTGGGGCATGCCATACTCGTACTGTGGGCTCGGGAGCATTCCAAATACGAGCTGAGGAAGACTCGTACTGTGGGCTCGGTGGCAATCCAGATGTGAGTTGTGGGCCCGGAAGGCAATCCAGACTCACACTGTGGGCCCAAGGGTAATCCAGTCTGTAAAGCTGTGGACCCAGTACATGTTGTTATTTGTATATGTGTTATGTGTAGTGTATCGGTATTTTGGGGGAACTCACTAAGCTTTCGGGGTTACAGTTTTAGTTTATTGTTTCAGGTACATCAGGGGATCGCGGCAAGACGAAGGCATGATCGTACAGCTCCTCATGTTTTATTTATGTTTCTGGGAAAAACTCTGATATAGACTATTTTGAAAACAAATATGTAATAACTGTTGGTTTTAAATGTTTTGAAAAGTTTTAAATTGGCTTGAATTTTATGGGTGTTACAAGTTGGTACATGTTAGCACCCACAGGAACACCGAGATACATGAAGGGAAGTGATGTCGGCTCACAACCGAGAGGGGCAGCCCAACGGTTGACTTCATGCATTGTGGCCCCGATCCCAAAGACTATGGACTTTTGAAAATTAACTTTAAGACCGGATGAGATGTGGAAGAATCGGAGTATACATGTAAGATTCTTTATGTTGTTTTGAGACCATTGACCAACAAAAAGGGCGTCATTAGCATAAAAAAGATGAGATACCGTGGTATCACATCTCGGGATCTTCACGCCTTTGAAAATTCTTTTTTCACATGTCGTCTTCATCGCTATGTTGAGACCTTCCATAGCAGTGATAAAGAGGAATGGGGATAGGGGATCCCCTTGTCTCACCCCTTTAGTAATCAAGAACTCATTCGTCGGCGACCCATTAACAAGCACCGAGGCTAGTAACTTCAGATATTTTCTATAGGTATTTTATTACCTAATTTATTTTGATATGTGTTCATACTGAAAACTTATAATTTGGATTATAGATTAGAGATGAAATTTTGAAGGCCATTGTTTGTGTTGTTAAACTTGAACTATGTTGTGGTATTTATTTCTTGATATGTGTTCATATTGAAAACTTATAATTTGGATTATAGATTAGAGATGACATTTTGAAGGCCGTTGTTTGTGTTGTTAAACTTGAACTATGTTGCTTCCTCGATAGACATGGTGGAATGGATGGATTCTAGGCCTGTGAATAGGATGAAAAAGCTATCGTGGAGTCGGTGTGTATGACAGTGATTTGGGTTCTTTGGACTTATAGACATTCAATTTTATTTAATTCCAATAAGTTAAGAAAGCAATACATTTTTGATAGTATTGTTGAAGATTCTTTTACGTGGTTTTGTTTTCGAACCTCTAAGGCTAGGATCTCTTGGACTGATTGGATGATTAATCCAATCCTTCCTTAATTTTGTATGTTTGCTGGCTCCTAGCTAGCTTTGGTTTTAATGAATTTTGCTGCTGTTAAAAAAAATAAAAAAAAAATTCTTGCAACTTTACTCAATTCGGTAACGTAGACTTTTGTTTAGTATTTGGGATTGTTATTCCATACTTTTAAAACTTTTGAAACTTTAAAACATTTTTATATAAAATCAAATGGTTTTATAAGTTATTTTAAACTAATATGATGAGTGTTGGTTAATCAATTGTCATAAATATATCGGGCATCACCGAGCGAGACACGAGACAGGTTAGAACATAGCACCTTGTGATGGAGCGAGGCATGTACGTCGTATAGTTTTAAAAGGGTTTGTAGTGGAACTTTAGTTCCACCTATTAAAAGTGGATATTTGAGCCGTATATGATTAAGTTTTTTACATACTTGGATATTTGAAAACGATTAAAATTTTCAAATTATGTTACAAAAGTTTCACTTTTTTTTTAATATATTTTCAATAACTCATTAGTTATTACCAATAAAAATTCAAAAAAAAAGTAGAAAAAATCAACTATATTAAGCATTTTAATAAGTTAAAAGACATGATTACGTGGAAATAGAATCATAAAGGTGGACGGTATTGTTGACGGGTTGAAGAAAGATGGGGAGGTACCGCCGGTATTTCCATGAACATCATTCACACCGTGGATGTATTATATATAAAATGTGTTCGTATGTTTTTATTTAGTTTGTGAATTATTTTTGTATGTTATTTTTAATATTTTGTGAAGTAGTTTTGTATAGTAAAATTAGTTTGTATTTATTTTAAAATTAAAAATTTAAGTAAACTGATAACGATAAAAAAAATATGAGTTTTTACATATTGTGGGATGAGATTAATGGAAAAGAGAAGAGATAGAAAAAATTTATTTAAATCTTTATATGTATGGGTTTTTACATATTGTGGGATGAGATGAATGGAAAAGAGAAGAGATAGAAAAAATTGATTTAAATTTTTATATGTCATGGGTGGAGAAAAAAAAAGAAATGGAAAAATTGATATAGCAAATATATAAGGATGAAATAGAAAAAATAACACCCTTCACCTATCTTGTATGAAAAATATAATATTACATAACATTTTTGCAAGATTTTTCTTTCGGTTTCTTTTTTTTTCTTTTTTTTAACGACAAATCTAACATACTCCTACATTTCATTCTTTGCGATAACATGAAATGACTAATCTGTCATTTTTATTCTTTTTTTTATTTAATTTATTTTTCTTACAATTCTACACTATACAAAATAAAATAAAAAATATCGCCCCACCTATCTTATCCGAGCCCCTTCCCTTCTAAACGCTCATCACCATCGTCATACCATCACCATCACCACCATCGGATCACCACCTCTTTTTCTTTAACAAACATCGTCGACTGATCCTTCTTCCCTCGTTCTTCCCAACAGTCCACCATAACCAACATAACCAATGGCGGATCTACTATGGTGCCAACGGTGGCACCGGCAACACCTAGTTTTTCCAGACGTAGTGCAAAATTTTCGATTTTTTTTCTTTTTTCTACTATAAAATGTGCCGCCGGCAACACCTACTATGGATCGGCAACACCTACTACGGACCGGCAACACCTACTACTGAATCTTGCGTCCGCCCCTGAACATAACCCGTTATTTTCTCTGAATCAGTCTTCCTCCATAAAAAAAATGACCTTAACCATAACAGCCAAACCAAGCCAACACCTTTATGAAACCTGTGATCAAGCAAACAAAAAAACAGAAGAAGAAAATCCCATATTAATGATTTCTTACCCATTAACCTTCAATTCTTGATCTATACTCGATTGAAGCGAAAGCAGGAAGAAGATGCATCTGGCGATCGATTAGAGGGCGAAGAAGAAGAAGACAACGCCTGTGTCGAGACTTTTTGTGGGGATAAACACGCAAAATCAGAACTAGAGGTTGCAGGTATGTTGGTGGTGGTTCCCAGTTACAGAGAAATACAACCTCGATTTATCACCACCACTAAGAACCATCGGTTGTTCCCCTTTAAACGGTGAACTAAATCGTAGTAGATCCCCAATCGGTGGTTAGGCTTTCTGAACTTCGTGTTGATAAGGAGGTTGTAGTAGAGCATGTTGTTCGTAAGGGGTAACATGAATCAGGTGAGGGTGGTGTCGGCGATGAGGTACCTCCTTTAGATCTGTACCTGAGACGACCTTATCGTCTCATATTTATAAACTCATCATATTCTCCAATTAGCTTCAAGACACTCTTCTGATTTTGCAGGTTTATTCTCCGATGAACTTCATCTTCTCCGTTGGCGAGTCCATCTGCTTCCGACAACATCATCTTTCTCCGACGATTTGGTCAATGTGTTGAAGGGAGGAACTAGAATGGTGTTTGAGTACTGGTGGACAGTGGTAGTGATAAATATTAATAAACAATTTCTTTTAATATATTAATAATTAATAATTAATAAATTAATCAAAAAATAGATAAATAAGGGAAAAACGGTTTTTTTATGTATGGAGGGATGAACTGTGCAAGTTTTAAACAAACGAGTGATGGTCCGAGTTAATTTTTAAAAATAAGGATTGAATGTGCTTTTTTGCACCTACACAAAAGTCGATTCGTGTAATTTACCTTTTTTTTTTTCACATCTATAATTCAATATATACATATTTTATTCGTTGCATTAATCTTCTAAATTTAAATAACTCGTAGCCGTTGATTAGTATATTCATGAATATATTGTCCCTGTTGCAAATTGTAAAAGTTTTTAAATAATTGTCCTTCTTTCAAATAATTAAAGGTTTTTGAGAATCAATATCGCACGATTGAAAATAATGCTTATAACGATCAATTTCTTAATGGGTTCAAATCGAACAAAAAAAAGTTTGTGAAAAAAAATTGACCGTGTTTTGATGATTAGACCTAAAATATTAGATAATATATATATATATATATATATATATATATATATATATATATATATATATATATATATATATATATATATATATATATATATATATATATATATATAGGGTTAGGTTAATGTGAAACGGCCTAATTTTGTGAGACCGTGAGACGCAATCCTAGCTACTCATTTAGTAGATAAAAAAAAAACATTTTTAAAATGCACAATAATTGAAAATTTTCGAATTTTTTTTTCAAATATTATTTTCGGAATTTATATTTTCCAAATAAAAAATAATAAAAAAAATACCAAAATAAAATAAAAATAAAATAAAATAAAATATTTTTTTTTACATATTCTAGTAGAATATTAGAATATTCTAAATATCTGACAAATCTAGTATAATATTCTCACATTATAAAAATAATATTAGAATATGTACAGTGTAATATTCTATTAGAATATTTCACGTATTTTTCAAAAAAAAAACAATAATTTTTTTTTTTTATTTTTTTTTTTTTAGGTAATTAAGGTTCCGAAAATAATAATTAAAAAAAGAATTTTTGGATTTTTCCTTTTGTTTTGCATTTTAAAATTATTTTTAGATTTGGTCTCACGGTCTCACAAATTAGCATTGTCTCAAATGAATCTGAACCTATATATATATATATATATATATATATATATATATATATATATATATATATATATATATATATATATATATATATATATATATATCTCAAATTTTCATTAACAATACTTTTTGGTTGGCAACAACCACAAATTTTATAGGAAATCATTATTCTAACCCACTTAATTGGTTTCGTAATTAACTTTGTTATCTTTTCTACAAAATTAGTCTTAAAATTAAGTTTAAAGTCTTAAAGCCTTAACTTTGTTATCTTTCATATTTTATATATTTTGGTTTTTTAACTTTATTTTTGTGTGTACATATATATATATATATATATATATATATATATATATATATATACCTTATTTATTTTTGTTTTTTAACTGTATTCTTCAAAAAAAAAAAAATACCTTTTTGACATTTTGTTTTCTATTTTTTTTAAATTTTAGTTATTTATAGTTTTTTTTATCTTTTTATTTATTTTTTATTCAAATAATAAACTTGAATTCAATTTAAAATATTATAAAAAGTTTTTTATATAGAGACCGACTATTATAATTTATTATGTTTTTTTAGTCTATTATCAAATTGAAAAATATAATCTTCAATTTAAACTATTGATATCGCATATAGAAATATGATTTAATTTGCAAGTTATATTATAAAGTTGTTAAATTTTTCCTATTTTAATAACTATAAATCCTAAATATCACACATTGAAACATTAACTTTTAATAAATAAGCTGTTTGATTTTTTTAATGTTCAATTTTCGTAACATAAATAAAATAGCACTAAAGAACAAAAAAACTATAAAGAAAATAAGTTTGACCGAAATTACAAATATAAATATAACTTTTTTATGTACTTAAATAAAGATAAAAATTTACAAAAACCATAAATTACCAAAATTATAAAAAAAATAGAAAACCAAAAAAACCGAAACACCAAAATTGTAATATATTGTAATATATTAATACATTTTATACTTTTTGAAAAAGGTCAAAAAAAAGTTATCAAATTAATGAAAAATAAAACGAAAAAATTAAAAATTAAAAATTAAAAATACGAAAAAAGTAAAAAATAATACAAAACAAATACGAAAAATATAAAACGTATAAATATATTACAATATATAAAAAACAAAAATAAATAATGTTTGTGTGTGTATGTGTGTGTATATATATATATATATATATATATATATATATATATAACAAAAATAAATAAAGTATATAAAACACGAAACATAAAGTTCAAAAAACCAAAAGAAATAAAAATATATAAAATAAAAAAAAATAAAGTTAAAAAACTATGTGGTGTAATTTTTTGAAAAAGATATGAACCAAATTTGGACTTTAAACTCAATTTTATGACTCATTTTGTAAGAAATATAATAAAGTTAACAATGAAACCAATTAAGTGGGTTAGAATGATAATTTTACGTAGAAATTGTGGCTCTAGCCAACCACAACAAATATTTAGGCTTTTTTCAACTACATGTGTAAAACTTGAAATTTTTATGATATTAGTCATTTTATATATAGTATGACTATCTTTACAAAATATGAAAGAAAGTAAATAATCTATTTCATAAAAATATGATATACAAATTTAGTTTAAAACGTAATAAAGCAAATAATATCATCATAAATAGGTGTTTACAACAATATTTTTTAAAGAGGTGTTTACAACAATATTATTAATTATTTGGTAACAAGTTTTTTTTTTATATATTACTGATAAAGAAATTTTCAGAAAAGTTCTAATATTTTGGGAAAATTTTTAATAAAGTCATAATTTTTTACTTTTTGAACAGAAAAATCCTAACTTTTTAACTTTTTGAATAGAAAAGTCCAAGAAACCGGCTAATGTATTCACTTTAGCCTTTTTTTGACCTGTTCAGCAGGTCATGTGACCACATTGTTAATTTTTCCAAAATAATGGAACTTTTCTGCAGATTTTTATCAAAATTTGTATATAATGTATAAACGTAATTTTTATGTATTTATATCTATTTTTACGTATTTATGTATTTTTTAAGTTTATATATATATATATATATATATATATATATATATATATATGTGTGTGTGTGTGTGTGTGTGTTTACGTATTTTTTTATGTATTATAAATGTATTAACATAATTTTTTTTACGTATTTATATATATGTTTTACCTATTTATGTATTTTGAAGTTTTTTGTATAGATGTTTATGTATTTTATGTGTATAGACGTATTTGTTTTCATATTTATATGTATTTTTTAAGTATTTTACATATTTTTTATATATTTGTATGTGTTTTTTTAACTTTTTACGTATTTATATGTATTTTTACGTATTTATATGTATTTACGTATTTATGTATTTTTTAAAGTTTTTTTATATAGATGTTTATGTATTTTTATGAATTTTAAATGTATAAACGTATTGTTTTACGTATTTATATGTATTTTTTTTAAGTATTTTACAAATTTTTTGTGGATGTTTATGTGTTTTTTTATGTATTAAGTATTTATTTGTATTTTTACGTATTTATGTATATTTTTAGTTTTTTATATAGATGTTCATGTATTTATAATGTATAATCGTATTATTTTAATTTATATATATATATATATATATATATATATATATATATATATATATATTTTACTTCAAGTCGTCTTCATCGTTTATCTAATTCGTACAACTTCTTCGAGTATCTCTAGATTATTTTAGTAATACATACCCACATATTTTAAGTTTTTCCTATTCTATGTTTAATTTCAAGACAAACGAATAGAAAAAAACTTAAAATATGTGGGTATATAGGAAAACCATCTAGACATATTTGAAAAAGTTGTGCAATTTGAATGAAATGGTGAAGGCGACTTGAAATAAAAAATACATAAATACGTAAAAAAATACAATTATACATTTAAAATACATAAAAATACATAAACATCTATATAAAAAACTTAAAAAATACATAAATATATATAAATACATATAAATAAGTAATACATAAAAAACACATAAAAATTCATAAAATATGTAAAATACTTAAGAATACATATAAATACGTAAAAATACGTTTACACATTTAAAATAAATAAACACCTATATAAAAAACTTAAAAAATACATAAATACGTAATACATAAAAAAATAACACATATAAATAAATAAATAAATAAATATATAAAATACTTAAAAATACATATAAATACGTTAAAAATATGTTTATAAATTTAAAATGCATAAGAAATATAAACATATACATATAAAAACTTAATATATATATATATATATATATATATATATATATATATATATATATATAATACATCAAAAAATAACACATAAAAATGTGTAAAATACTTAAAGATACATATAAATACGTAAAAAAAATATGTTTATACATTTAGAATACATAAAAATGCGTAAAAATATATATATATAAACTTAAAAAAATTAAAAAATACGTAAAAATAGATATAAATACGTGAAAAATACGTTAATACATTATATACAAGTTTTGACGAAATCTACAGAAAAGTCTCACTATTTTGAAAAAAATAATGATTTGGTCTCTTGACCTGCTAAACAAGTCAAAAATGGCTAAAGAGAATAAATTAATCGGTTTTTTGGGTTTTTCTATTAAAAAAGTTAAAAAATCAGAACTTTTATGTTCAAAAAAAGAAAATTTAGTATATTACTAAAAACATTTCCAAAATATTTGGACTTTTCTTGAGATTTCCCATTAGTGATAGGAAAGTATATCTACAAAATTTCAGACTTTTGTTATATACATTGATAAATAATAAGAATAAAAAAAATAAAAAATAAAATAAAAAAGGTTACTCTTCTAATGAAGTGTCATCATCGACGGAAAAGAAAAAAGGACCAAAATTGTTGTAGACATGTTTTTGCCAAATTATCAGGTACAATCTTGTTGTTAAGGTTTTAGCAAAAGACAATAATTGGTATGACCAATGAGATCCGACCCACATTCTTGATTGGACTAAAAGAAATACAACCTCCAATTCTATGCCTCATCTTTTGTCTATGGAGGCAGGCAAATGTCCTTTTGGGGCAATATGATAATGGTCAAATATGGTCCCAAACTTTTTCGTCTCTTAAGTTCAAATTCTGTGGTTTCTTTTGTGGTCTTTGTATATATGATGGGGTTGGATTACCGATCATTTTAATATAGACAGGTATCGACAGTGACCAGACGAATCATGGAACCCAAACTATAAGAAACCTTAAAACATGGTTATTTGCATAGTAAAATCATGAAAATTTAAGAAATACATATCTATTTGTTTATAAATACAATATATAAATTGTAAAATGTAAATACATGCACCAATGCGAAAGGCTACTTTCGTAATTTATGGAAGGCCATTATTGTCATTTTGTAACTCGACGGGCGTAGCTTAGCATTAACATTTTCTTCTTTCATATACTGATGTAATTGAGCTCTCATTCTTAATTAATGAAAAACATTGATTATTATTAGCGAACATACAATGAGGAAGTGAAACATCTACTTGCCCCTTGTGATTGGGAGAACATAAAGGATTTGATGATTGTTAGACCACCAATAATGGACAAACAACAACTTGACAAATTCAAGTGGATTGACCGTATTCCATCGCAAGTGGAGGGGACAATAATCGGATGTCATTCTCGATGTAATGGAACAGACCATACTAGCAAAGACTACACCAAATTTGTCACATCCAAAGAAGAAATAACACGCGGTAGAAAATCAAGTAAAGAAGGTGCATCGAGTTTGAACGATCTTTAGGTAGCAGGTCACAAAGTCAGAATGTTTTTCTAACATGTGATTTGAATATCTTCTCATAAGAACATATGTTATTTTTTTTAATTATCCACAAAACTTTTAGTTATGGCTTTCTGTTATGTTCATCTTTATATTATTAAATATTGGCAAAACAAATTTTCGTTACTACAATAAAGGGTAACAAACATTAATAGAAGTTACATAATATAACTAAATTAAATACAAACATATATAAATTTAACTAAACAAACATCAACACGTATCACTCTTTATCATCTATAATATGTCATTCAAGATACTTGTACAGGGCGTTTGAACTTGTGAACGATTCAAGAGAATATTTTTGTTGGAGAAGAAAATGAAGACATTTTGGTATGAAATAGTTATCTCATGTACAATCTTTATAAAAAAAATTACAATGGTGTTAAGTGGTGTGGTCACTGAACATTAAATAGATAAATGATATAATATATATCATAATTTACTGAATAAAGAATATTATTACAAAATAATATTACTGAATTAAACATATCGTAACAGTAACAAAAAACATAACATTTAATGAAACACCACATTATAATACACTACATACTATTAATGATCTTTAGGATGTAATTCTAGATAATCTAAGGGAAATTTATCTTGGTTAACTCACGTTTGTTATTCATCCCCTTCTCTTCAACCATCACTTCTCACTCTCCTAACAATAGATGTTTTTAGACTCCTTTATCAATTGTTCTTTTTTCTTTATTTATAATTATGTTTATTTTATCCATTTCATTTTCTTAATATCCTTTTCTTTTGTTTTGACAATGAATTTCAAACACTTAATATGAATTGTCATTTCACCATGGAAATATCATGTCACATTGACTACAAAATTTTTTACATTGACTTCAGACACTTAATGAGAATTGTCATTTCACTAGTTATTTGTTTTTCACCAAGGAACTGTCATGTCACTTTGACTACAAAACTCTACACATTGACTATGGCCTAATAAGGCTAAGAAAAACGGAAACCAAAAACTAATAAAACCGAAACCGAATCCAAACCGTCTATTTTGGGTTTAAAATTTTCAAAATCGAAAAATTCGATTTGAGTTCGGTTTCCACATTAAAAACGACCAACTGAAACCGAACCGACCCAATGGTTTTAAAACCAAGCAATAACCGAACCAAACCCACATGTTTAAAACCAAAACCCATCAATGTCACAACTAGGAATTCTATGCTTTTGTAACAATAATGATGATAACATTTGTAACCAAAAATTTGAAAACATGCATGATGTTCATTCAATGACACCAAAATTCCATCAAACACTCTATACAAACACTTCAAATAGTCAACAAAAGATTGGAAACCCTAAAAATCCCGGTTTAAGTCCAATATGGACTAGGATTCTCTTATTAGGCCTAATGGACCAATAAGTCTCCAATTTGACTAGTTTGGGCTTAGAACTCTTAATTGGGCTCTAATTCAACCCACCTTCATGAGATTTAACATTTTGGGGCTAAAATGGAATAAACTACTCCGATAAGCCTTATTGGGCCATAACTAACCTAATTAGCTTTAATGGGCCATAAAACCCATTCTCTCATGCTAAATGGGCCGTGAACCATCCAAAGAAGCCCAATAGGCCGAAAACCTCCTCTATGAACCTCATGATTTCGAACCAAGGCTAGAGGTGGGCCAAATTAATCCATGTTTCTTTTATTAAGCCCAACTCGGCCCAACATCAGCTAACAAAAAAAAGGGGGAAAAGAATTGTGATAAGAGTGGACTTAGGAGGTGCCACCTCCATATTGTCCATCATGTATCCATGCAAGACTTACACTTCCCCATGCACCTATCCTTTCACTCCTTCTCTCCTCTCTTCTTCTTATCCTCGACCGAAGATCACAACACATACACACACATTTTCAAATCTTCTCCAAACCACCTTCAAGATCATCCTCCATCTTCCATCAAGATATCTTGAATTTTTCTTGAGTTTTTAAGGATCTTCATCAAGTTTTCTTCAAACTTTGAGCCCATCTAAGTTCGAAAGTCCCTCAAGGAGCTTGTTAGGGCCAAAAACAACACCATCTTCTTCCATTTCTACTTCAAAACCGAAGACAACTAAGCAATGTGAGTTCATACCCCCTTGTTTTCGGTTTTTACTTGTTTTTTGGGGGAGAATACAAGTATTATGTGTTGATCTATGTGTGTATGCTTTTTTATATGTGATTTCTTTGGTTTGTGTTGTAAAAATATGATATTACTTGCTATATCTCGAAATCTATGACTAAAGTGTGAAGGATACATGAACAATAACAAAATAAACAACATATTTTAAAGATCTAAGAATATTTATGTTTAAAAGGTGAAAAACAAGGCCAATATTGTCATAGGTGTCATTTTTGCAAAAATAACAAAGATTTGGTTAAAATATGACATTTTCGATTTTACATGGATAATATGGTATATATCTATATAAAATATGATTTTTATGGAAAAAAACTTCTCAAAGGACCAAAAACATAACTTTTTGCTTATTGGGCTTATATTTGGGCCCCAATGGTTTTTGGGCCCAAATTTGCGAAAATATGGAAGTTTGGGACTAAAATTGTAAAGTTATCAAAGTACAAAGTCAAATACGTGAATGAATTAAGTTCAAGGGCTGAAAATGACTTTTTCGCTAAATTGGACTAATAATACAAAGTTTTTAGATTTTGGGCCAAAAATGTAAATTTTTAGCAAATAAGGGCTGAAAACGTAAAAAGTGGTATTTTGGGCTGAAATTATAATTTAAGATCTTATTTGGGCTGAAAATGCCAAGTTAAATAATCTAATGGACTAAAATGTCATTTTTCATTAAAAAGGACTAAAAGTGTCATTTTGTACCATTAAGAGCTGAAAATGTAAATTTTATATGAAAAAGGGATTGAAATGATCAAATAAACATTTTGAGCCAAATATGTAAATTCTAAAAGAATTTGATTAAAGATATAAAATTTTACAACAAGAAGGTTTAAAAATGGTATTTTTATAAAAACTAAAAATATCGTTATAAACAACACTGAGTATTTTAACGTTAAAAAGTAAACACTAAGTGTATTCTAAATCCTATACTACAATTTAACGACAAAACAGATAAATCATTCAAGGATTGGGTCCAATATCGATTATTGGGCCCGATATAAACAAAACATGTCTATTGGGCCTTGGTGACCCAATTACATGCCCGACGGGCTTTTATTAGCTTCGACATGCTATTGGGCTTTAGTGGCCAATTTGCATTGCTAATATGGTCCTAATCATTCATCATATGCTTAATGGGCTATAACGTGTCCGTAGCATACTCGACAGCCTGTAATAACATACAAGGTTAGTGGGCATTCGTTGTCCTCTTTTCTTTGTCTGTTAGGCTTACCTTATATTCACGTAAACATAAATCGGGTTGTAAAATAATGTTATTCAATTTCATTTGGATTTAGTGAGAAATAACGGGTGACACCAATAAGTGTCGGTCGTAGTCTGTAGTTATAATCAGAGTCTCCTGGAGGGAGAGCGAGAGTTTGTGTATAGATCTATATGGGGGTGACTCCCCCACACCTGAGCTGTTCGCTATAGTTAGACTCGGCCAGTCTAGGGTGACAAAATCTTAATTCAAAACCGGCATTCGATAAAATGCCAAGACAGACGAATTAGTCATTATTATGCATGGTTATAACGACTCACATAGAGATCCATTACCAGCTAAGTAATCACGGGAAATCATATTCATACGCTGTGACGATGCAAAGTAATTATACAATAATACAAAACTATCATACTATTTAAATCGGAAAACATCGGGTTTTCCGGGGAACGACATTTTTCACTCCTACTTACAACAACTATGATACAAGGAACAATTATGAAAGGCATTTCACTTTTACATGTTTTGAAATCATATACACGTATACTTGTGGATCATCACACCTTTTTCGTAAACAGTTTTTGTTACAGAAAATATCGGATCTTCTGGATTTTACAAACAATACAAACTATTTTTTTTATATCAAACATGCTTATGAACTCACCAACATTATATATGTTGACCGTTTTCAAAATAACTTGTGTTCTCAGGTAACCGTTAGATTGAAGAATTATCAAGCTTGTTTCTGAAATGTCTTTAGTGTAATGTCAATCGATAAACAATTTATGTTTTGGATTATGTAATGTAAACAATGTACTTGATGTGAACAATGACGATTGTAGTGTATTAATGCATGGTGATGCTTATGTTATGTTTCATGTATACTCATTGTGATGATATTTCAATGTAAGTCACATGAGCCCTCAGACGTTTCCGCCGTCTGGTTCGGGGGTGTGACAATCAACTAGTTTTAACTTGGGTAAATTACACCAATCGTCCCTCGTGCACATGCCAGAAAATGTGTTTAGTCCCTATTTTCAAAAATTAACTCGGACCGTCCCTCATTTGTTTAAAATTTGCACACTCCGTCCCTGATACGTGGTTTTGTTGCGAATTTAGTCCATACTAGATCTGAAATGACCATAATGCCCTTTATTTATTTATTTTCTTATTATTTTTCATTTATTTAGTATTATTAATTATAAATTATATTTTGAAAAAAAATGGTCAATCCCCTTCTTTAGTCGTTCTCTCATTAAACCTCACCCTCGCACTCTAGTATTCCACCGAACCAATAAACCCTCATCCTCCAATATTCCGGCGACGTTCAGATCAACGATTTCCGACAAATATGGAGGTAGTTTCCGACGTTCATGTTGATGGAAAGGAGGAAGGTTCTGGTGTCTAGATTATATTTTCCTGCCTCCACACTCAATCTGATGAACTCCCTTCCAGCAACGCCAAGACCATACAATCGCAAATTTATGTTTCCGGTGAGAGGGAAAGAGGAGATCGGAGGAAACGTGTGAATGCTTATTTTCCGACAGCTGCCCTTCCCAATTGTTTCACTGAGCAACTTATCTTCATTCCCTCATTCCCCCTTCTCCATCCTTCCTAAATCGATTTTGATTTTGAGTTTCAAGTTGGTTAGGTTTGATTTTTTTTCGATGGATTCTTTTGGAAACACACACTTGTATTAGTTCAGCCTTTAAGCAGATATGGCTTTACTAAATCTGGAAAAATCACAACCATGGATTTCCCTATCATGTTAAAGAACTCTGATGGTTCATCACATGATATCGAGAATAAATTAGGGCTTGGTACAGAAAAAATCTTGAAACTCAATTTTCTATCAAGCAATTTGACAAATCAAATAGAGCCATGGTTAGTTAGGTATATTCTTTTGTTGGAGCTCTATGAAGAAAGTAACCCCAACAGGTATGACCTTGACAAATCTGGAAAAATCACCACCATGGATGTCCCGATCGATTTTGATTTTGTTTTTGTTTCGATGGATACTTTGTAGGGTGGGTAATATGTGGAGAATATGGTGGCTATGGTTGAATCTTGTTGCAGGTTTTAAGGGTTAGAGATGATAGTGATGATGGCAGAGTTGGTAAAAGTGGCATTGATGGGGTTTTTGATGGCGTCAGGATCGAGTGAGAAAGAAGGAGACGAAGGCAGAAGGAGTTACTAAATGGAAGGGGGAAGGGTTGGGTATTTATTTTATTCTTTTTTTTTAATAAAAATTATATATAAATAAAAGAAAATGAAAAAAGAAATTGTTAAGGGCAAAATGGTCATTTTATGTCAATAGGGATGAAGCGTGCAAGTTCAAAAGAAACACCAAATGGTCCGAGTTAATTTTTTAAAATGTGGACTAAACACGCTTTCTAGCTTGTACACGAGGGACAATTGGTGTAATTTACCCTTTTACCTTTTAATCTTTCTTAGGTGGTGTTTGTTTTTTGTCTGCATATCTTCTTGAGTTCTTTTTTCTGCGTCGTGCAGACCATGCGCAGACATTAACCTTTGTAGGTTGTTTGTTTTTTAGAAGACCGCAGACCTAAAAAGGTCTCCACGTCCTCTTCCTGACGTAGATGTGGACTAGAATCTTCTAACATCTTCAGTTATCTTTTAGCCTATAAAAACATTTTTTTTCGAATGCCTTTATTTCTTCTTCGAATGCTTATTTGTTTGAATGCTCTTTTTGTAACATCTTCAAACATTAATATTTTTTGTTTGAATGTCTTTTTGTAATATTTCCTCATTTTAATTACAACGGAATACAATAGATATCAAACATATCCGTTAATTCAAATCATTTTACTTTTAATTTTAATATTACAACACACTCTTCAAAAAATGACCTAATTATCTTATTGTCATTAAATTAAAAAACAATTTAGACATGCGCGTTAATCATAATATAATATCATATGAAAGAAATAAAATAAAAATTTGGTTATAAAAATGAAAGTGTTATACAACAATATATAAAATTGTATATATATTTTTAACTATTTATAATAAAGTTATAAAAGTGTTAAGTTCAAAAGATGATTTTTTATGGAAAATATTGACCAACAACAAAGGGTTCGTATGATATTGAATCTCTTATATTAATTGAAATTGAATTTTATGAAACCTTTCACTTTCATAAAACTAGACCTATTTAAATTTCAATATTGGAAAACACTTTTAAGTTAAAAAAAAATAGGTTATTTTAGCAGTTTGCACACGTTAAAAAACAAACATTCTTTTTCTTTCATACTGCAGATGTTTGGTCCACCTATTCTATTACAGAGGTTTGTAGATGTGGTCTGCAAACTGAAGACATTTTGCCTCAGAAAAAGCAAACAACACATTAGTTTCTTTAAATTATATGGATTTTAATCTTGTGCGCTTCCTCCAACAATGTCTGTTAAACCCTACCAGAAACTAGAACCTAAACCATGTCACACTGGGTCAGTAACCCACGCCTATCAGTAACGAAAGTAGCAAACTGACCCCTGGTCTTCACCTTATTTTGATTTGCTTCCTTTATCATCTCAATCCACACCTCTCTGATTAGATCCAACAGTGGTGATGTTGGATTAGATGTCTAAGCACATAACTATTATTGGTATATACTTGTCCTGAGAATAGCATGGTCCATTTGGGTTGCATGGCATCAGAACAATTGGATAGACAAATGAGAAAAAGTTATTTATGATTTATATTAATATATTATAAGTTCTAATATATTAATATGAAATCATATTATTTAACTAGTATTGATCAAGAATTAATTTGGAATTAATTTTGTGATCAAAAGAGACTAATTAAATATATGGGGATTGATTTTTGTAAATCATTCATTCTTATATATGTGGGCTTATGATCCATAGTTCTTCATGTTGGGCTAAACCCATGTGGTGACCCATGGATACTCCATGGAGGTTAAAACCCATGGATCATGAGGAATGTGGAAAGTCATGAGTTACATGGTGTAACCCTAAATGAGCCACACTGTATAAAGGACCCCATGGTTCATGAAATGGACTAGTGGAGACACAAAGAGGGCAAAGCCGATTTCATAGAGTGAACCAAGTAACCTCTTCTCAAGTTATTCCAATTGTTGGTGGTGTTGTATGATTCCATTTGAGGTACAACACTTGGGGCACTAAGCTCTTAAAGGTTCAAGACTTCAAGCTCCATTAAAAGGTATGTCATCTAACTAGAATTTTGTAGTATAGATACTCCATTGTATGCTAGTTAGGATGATGCTTTGGAATTTTGAATGTATGCATGTATAATAGAGAAAACATAGATCCAAAGCACATAGGGTTGCATGTACACCATAGGAGTGTTAGAATTCTCAAAAGCCAACATTGGTATCAGAGTCAGGTTGTTTTCAATTATACTTGATGCTACTTGCTTGGAAATGCCTTAAAAATCGATTTTCTGCTGTTCTGGACAGTGGACTCACCGAGTCCACTGATGGACTCGCCGAGTCCAAGGCAAAAACTGACCAACTCGCCGAGTTTGTTCATAGACTCGACGAGTTGGTGCTCCAGAATGCAGATTTTCGAGGTTTTTGGCTAGAATTGGACTAGGATCATTACCCTAAGCTGTTTTTGAACTTATAAACCTGTTTTTGATGTGGTAATGATCATACTAATCCAATTCAAAAGATAATTGTCAAAAGTTTCATGTTTTGTATTAGTTTAATGGTTAGGCTAATTACATGAAAATTGTTTGATTTGAGTTGTCTTGTTCATATGAGTTTAATCTAGATCATAGAATTATTTGACATGTTTGTTAGTTTATTAGATGATCTAAATGGCCTTTAATGGATTCCATAACTTGTCCTCAAGTTATGGAAAACCAAAAGTCTTTCTTGTTAATGAGTCTTTAAAAGTCATAAGTTATGCAACTGAAGAGTCTTTTCCCATAAATTGTTTTATGAGGTCCATAACTTGTCCTCAAGTTATGGATTTTCAAGAGTCTTGCCATTAAAAGCCATATTAAACTCATATGTTATGGATTCCAAAGGTTTTTTGAAATGTTCAAAACTTGCCCTCAAGTTTTGGAATTTGTAAATGTAGAGTCTTCTTTAGACACATTTAGTTCCAAACCCTAGAATTTTAAAAGTTTAAAATTCAACCCTTATACTATTATAATATTATAGGTTTAATATATATATATATATATATATATATATATAAGAGTAAAAGTCAGTCTTACCGTTAGTAGGCCTCATTCATGAAGTCGGTCTAGAAGGGGGGTATAAGGTTACTGCCTATAAAATGGCAGTTTAATGGGTGTCCACTCTCACCCACCACTTCCTTGACTGGTGGAGGGTTGTTAGCCGAACGGGTAAGATATGACTCTAATTCTCCCTTCATTAAAAGTATAATGATAAATACTAAGTAACTAAACACTTCTAAATTCCCAAATCTTAGTTACTTAGGAACATGTGAATATGGTGCTAACCCATGAAATTGCACTTTGCACCTTGTTAAGCCGTTAGTGAAGCGTGTGTGGTTAACCGGCACACTAATCGGGACTGACAGTGCGTGGAAAAGGGTAGCCTGATGTTAATCATAAATCAATAGAGCGTGTGTGGTTAACCGACACATTGATTAGGTGGTGTAAAATTGGGTGTACCAAGCTAATTTGCATGGTTATTCACACCTTGTTTGTGATCCTCGGCATCCCAGTCACAAACTTGAAGGGCACAATCGAGATTTAAACATGCCATTGAACTGTTTCAATGAATCTCAAAGGATCTAGGAGTTTCAATTCACTTAAAACCTAAAACTCTTTTTATTCGGTTTTCGTGGTGGAAATTGGTAAATCGTCATTTACCTACCTTCAAATATTTTGCAATTTGGATTACGACATCCCTCTTCCAAATTGTAAAATATTGTGTTGGGTCCTAGCCTTAATATTTCATATTGGGTGTTATATTAAGGACTTAAATCAACTAACTTGAATTTCTCCCATTGTAGATGTCTAGTTCAGACAACTATGGTCTTCCCAAATCCTTTGGAACAAGCTTTCCTATTGAAGATGATGTCCCGCGGTTGGATCGTGGAAGTCATACTTCACTTCCTTCACCTCCTCTAATAATTCTCCCTAACCCACAAGTTCAAAGACTTGAAAAATTCAAGGTCACTCAAGCCCTACTTGCAATGAAACATGAAGAGAAGGCCTGTGTGTACTCACTTATTGGAGATGAAGTCACATATTGACAGGCTAAGGACCCTTTCGGGGACTTAAAACGATCATTAACGAAGCATAAAGGGGTTCGCGAACCTTGCATTTGCGAGATTATGCGATAATAATGGCTAAGGTTAAATCTCTCCCAAATCTCTCCAAGCATGTGAAATCTCTCCCAATTCTCTCCAAGTATGAGAAATCTCTCCCAAATCTCTCCAAGCATGTGAAATCTCTCCCAAATCTCTCTAAGTATGTGAAATCTCTCCAAGCATGTGAAATCTCTCCAAGTATGAGAAATCTCTCCCAAATCTCTCCAAGCATGTGAAATCTCTTCCAAATCTCTCCAAGTATGTGAAATCTCTCCCAAATCTCTCTAAGTATGTGAAATCTTTTCAAGTATGTGAAATCCCTCCCAAATCTCTCCAAATATGTGAAATCTCTCCCAAATCTCTCCAAGTATGTGAAATCTCTCCCAAATCTCTCTAAATATGTGAAATCTCTCCCAAATCTCTCCAAGTATCTGAAATCTCTCCCAAATCTCTCCAAGTATGTGAAATCTCTCCAAGTATGTGAAATCTCTCCCAAATCTCTCCAAGTATGTGAAATCTCTCCAAGTATGTGAAATCTCTCCCAAATCTCTCCAAGTATGTGAAATATCTCCCAAAATCTCTCTCAAACTTTTTATAGTCATCCGGGTCATCCCGACCCTTAACTTGGTCAAAAATCACGCAAAACAGAAAGATTTCTCGAAAAACAGCTATATAGGACCGAAACCCCTCTTAGGAACCGAAACCCCTCTTAGGAACCGAAACTCCTCTTAGGAACCGAAACTCCTCTTATGAGCCGAAAGTGTCAGAAGCCTCTCGGACCGAAACCTCAACAGACCGAAGCTCAACAGCGAGGACCGAACTTCGGCTCCCATGCGAGACCCTCGCACCCCCCCACTTCGGACCTTCGGTCTTCCCTCCTACTCTCGGTTCCCTCTCTCGGTTCTCACACTCCTAAGAGCCGAACCTCGCAGGTTCGGTCCCTATTGTCCGGTTTTCGACTACTTTCGCCTCCTAAGCCCGTTTTTGACGGGATTTTTTCACCAAATTCATATTTTTATCATTTTTAACCCCCAGAACTATTATTTTCATTATTTTTCAAGGATTTATTAATTATAAATCATTATTTTACAATAAGAAGAGTATTCTACACCACAAGTGGGTCAAGTGTGCCCACTTGCCTCCTATGTGTCACTTTCTCATTGGTCTAACCTTATCCACATCACACAAACCAAGGCAAACATCCCTTCACCCTAGCCACTTGCTCCAGCAACCCTCCATATAAGGAAATGCCTGAGATTCCCTTGATCTTTTACCTCACCATCAAAATTATACACTTCTTAAACCATCAAGAGGGCCTCTTTTCTCTCAACTTTCAGCCATACTTTTGATGTGTTCTTGAGTCATTTATTCACTTATTGGTAAGTATTTCCTTCTAACTCAAGTGTTATTACATATTTTCATAACACTCTTGGATTAACGACTCATATCTTCACACCAAAAATCGTTCTTAGGATCATCCAAAACTTCGTGTGTTCATCAAGTGATCTAGACTTGAAACTCATCATCTTCAACCTTCCACTCTACAAGAAATCACTCAAGGTGAGTTCACACCCCTACATTTTCTAGTTTTCTTCAGTTTTCAGGGAGGGAATACAAGTTAAAACACCAAAACATACTCAAAACTCAACTTGACAGCTTACAACAGAAACGTTGTGACCTGTTCACGAACTGTTTTACCCAACTTAAACTTAATATCTTTCAAAACTGTTTAATATGAAAGTAGTTCAGGTTTATACCTTTAAAATGACTACTTTCACATCTCCATATGATTTTTCTACGATTTATGGTGATTTTTACAAAACGGCCTATCATTTCAGAAACGAATTCGGACCAGTCTGTGATTATGAACACTTTCACATAAGTTAGAGACTTCTAAAAATAATAATAAAAATTATGAATAAACTAGACACATTTTTTAAACTCTCAGAGTTTAAGGAGTTAGTTTTCGACTCCGTATGATTTTTCTATGATAATTTCAAAACAGTGCAGAAAGGATAAAAACTAGTTGCATAGTTTACCTTATTAATAACACTTTGTAGTATGTTGAGCAAAGTGCATAACAATAAGTTTCTCAATGTTTGGATGCATTCTTGTTAGTTTATCATCATAAACAGAAATTAGTCATTCATGTTAAGGTTTTTCCTCCATTCATTTCGAACACATATAATAAACTACATTAAGTATAGTTTATGAATTTTCGATAAAAGCATACTACATGGAAAAGGTTTAACTGTCAAAACAAATGGGTTTTTCATATACTACTTGATAAACTATAATAGTAATAGTTTATGGATTTATATCACAAATGTATTTTCATAAAAGGTGATTTCACTTCCTCCACGGAAGAGGTTTTATACTCAAAACTATATGTAAACTAGTTAACGTAAGTTGTGAGACATTCTCCTTCGGGGTACTCTTAAGTACCACAGAAAATCCTGAATTAGTTATTGTTGGGTTTTGAGCATTCTAACACTTCCTAAGTGTACATGCAACCCTAATAAACCTTGGATCTATGTTTGTCTAAGGTACATGCAAAATATTAATTTCCAAGGTTTATAACCTATCTAGCATGGCATGGGGTACTTTTAAACATAAAAGGACTAGATGAATTACATACCTTTTGTTGATTGTTGATTCCTTGGAGTTTGAGAGCCAAGCACCAATAATGTGAATGCCTCAAATGGAAATCACAAATCACCACAAACTTGGAAAATGTATGAGAGAGTATACTAACACTTAAAAATCGGCCACCACTATTACACACACACTAGGGTGTTATTTCATGCAACATGAGCTTGTTTATATAGTGTGGATGGTTAGGGTGAAACCCTAATAACCCATGTCTTTTCCTTTCCAAGGATCCATGGGTTAAAAGCTCCATGGATCATCCATGGACTTCCATATAAGCTTAGCCCATTAACAAATGAGTATTAGCCCACACCATATAAATATAATAGCCCATGATTTAATTAGTCTTCCTTTTAATCACTAAATTAATTCATAATTAATTCAAGATTAAAACTAATTAAATAACATGACTTTATATTAATATATTATAACTTATAATATATTAATAAATCGTAAGTATACAATTCTCATAAAATTATCCATAAACAGTTTGGGTGAAGTGCAACCCAAATGGACCATGCCGGGTCGGGTCAAGTATATACCAAATAAGTTATGGACTTAGACACCTTATCCAACAGTCTCCCACTTGGATAAGTCTAATAACTGTATTTGCGTATGTTACTTCAGGAACCAACCAGCGATCGTAGCTCTCGAAAACTCTGTTGAACTATGAAGCGCCATTTAGATAAGCGATCATATAATCCTCTGTTCTCATGATATCAGCCGGACAAATACATGGAACAACGTCGTACTTATTGTCCAGCAGTTTGTTTCTCGATTTCCGATTTGTTTGACAAAGAACTAAATTGAACACATCAATTAAGTTCTGACCGGGCCCGGTACATAGGTCAAAACAAAATCATCGAGGGGCCCAGATATCGCTTCTAATCCTCCAAGGACTAGAAGGAACAGATAAACTTCGACTCATATACTTGTTTCTACTACTTGTTGAATTATACACAAAGGCACGTTTTATAACATCAAGTTACTGATGCGTTTACGTGCAATCAATGCACAACCAACTCATAGGTAACAACTCATATCTCTAGGTTTGAAGACTTATATGATATTACCGTCTCACGATCACTCGAGATAAATTCCATGAAGTGATACAAGTGAGCGTGGGTTAATTCCAATACTCATAACTTATGAGTACTCATGAATGTTGTAGCAACCATTGCTATGTCTAAACACGTTTAGCCATCTACAAACTCGATTCATGACAGTCTTAATTCATACCTACTTCCAACATATGAACGACTGTGGAGTGTTTAAATAACTTAGTCATTCGGAAAGAATAACCTAGCTATTCTGGAAGTCAAAACATGCAAAGTGAAACACAATAATAATCGAATCCAATATGGTCTCAGAACCCTTTTGAATATAAATAAAACCACCTTTTATTTATCACCATATTGATTACACATTATTCATTGTATAATGTTT
This sequence comes from Lactuca virosa, assembly GCF_052849685.1. Taxonomy (NCBI): domain Eukaryota; kingdom Viridiplantae; phylum Streptophyta; class Magnoliopsida; order Asterales; family Asteraceae; genus Lactuca; species Lactuca virosa. Next base: position 268,105,866 of record NC_136427.1, read on the forward strand.
CAAACAATCAACTTAATACTTGAACAAAAACAACAGTCGTCCCATGCTCCTAGCATGTACACTTTGTTTTTCTAAACAATAGTTATGCCATACTCCAAGTATGCACACTATGTTTGTCTATGATCTTTACTTTGTGAAATAGATCAATTGAACATGATTCCAATGATGCTCATTTCACAATCCCAAATCCTTATTGTAAATGTAAGAATTCCTAATTCCTACCATTTACCAAAAAAAAACTGTTAGATTTTAAACTTATATGCACTGATCCTCTCGTAATGGTTATGCACAAGGTCACCAAAACCTTGTCATCAATCATTACAGAGGATTCCAAAGGAGATCAACTCTATGGAAACGAACTCTCATATTCAAAGTACATTGCTTTGAACATCCTTCTTGCATAAAAGTTTCTAACTTTCTCATAGATTCTTAATATCCAACTCCCAATATGGAAAATTTCCATATTCCTATTTTGATTATCATATCTGAACAAGAGCTACCTCTTTTCAGAATATATCCATATGGTACTTCCAAAATTTAACACTATACTTCCAACTGTCCCTGAGCAACCAATCTTTGGTGAGCCTTAGATAGTCCTCGACAATTGCTTAATCATTTTAGTCTTATCCAATTCTAGACTTTTCCCTTCTTAATGCTCTGAGCATTTGGAAAATTTAGAAAGGATGAATATTATAGCACATGTGACCGATCCTATACCCGAAGCATATGGGACACGATTCACGATGTCTCACATAAAGACCTGATACTGGATCAGTCTTTTGCTACAATATTTTTTTTATTTTCCATGTTTTCAAAAATCGACTATGAAGAGGGATGCCGTGATCATAATCGAATTTGAGAACGCAATATATATAGAATTTCCTTATGTTGAACCATTCCAACATAAAATTCATATATATATCCTTGACTAAAGATGATTAAAACTCAATCTAAGCTTTTAGAATTGAAATGAAGTATAATTTCCTCTCCCTTAATTATAGCAAAACAACTTTTTCAACCCCTACAACTTTACGAATTGAAACTTTTGTTTTTCTATAATTAACATTGCTAACTTGCAACACTAAACATAATAATCATGCTCCCACTAACATGATGATTATCAGCATAACACTTATGCTCCCACTAGCTCTGACATATTTCCAGAAATCAGCTGGACTTCTGAAATTTAGATTCGTACACCCTTTCTTAGATAGCTCACATGTGTGTCTAAACAATTTCCAGAACTATGAAAAGGGATGCCGTAATCATAGTCTTAATTGTTTAGACCTTTGCCATTTCTCACAAGTCCATGTTAGTGTGCCGGTTAACCACACACGCTCCACTAACGACTTTGAGAATGCAAACATCACAATTGCTATCTACTTAAAATCTTCTTAGTGAAAGCATTTCCTCACCATCATTTTCATGAATCGGAGAGAAACCTTATGACACTTAGATTTTATGGTGTATGAGTTCCTATCCATGTGAATTTGTCAAAACCATAATCACAAGACAAGGTTAGTAACAAATTCAGCCTTACATGGATTGAACTTGTTCAATCTTAATTTCTTGTCATCTGGTAGCACAAGGCCCACCAATGCTTCCAAGCTGTTATGCATACAGTTTAGAACTAACAGAACTCATATGCATAGTCAACTTAATAGGAACAGACACAGAAACAAGAATTATGTCAACTTAATAGGTTTCAAACCTTAAGTCGTGTGCTAGTGATAAAACTCAGGTTTTACTCCTGATTAAATCTTGAAATCCTTTCAGGATCTTTAAGACTCCCACTGTCCTCTTGACATATAAGTTTCCCTAGTCAAGAACCATTCCTTGACAAAACAAATATTCAAGGGATAGTGCAGATTCTTATTAAGATAAACACTTCACACAATTGGTCTTAGTTGGTCTTTGTCTTATCCAAGACATCACAACTTACCAATTTCAAATGTACAGGAGTAGAAAACATTTTACACTACATTTGATAAGTGTTTTAAACCTTACTTTATGTCACTCAATGTTACAATCTTGGATTATGACTCTAAGAGTTGTTTTGGAACGAAGTATGATCCATCTTCTTGATTTTAACCATTCCAACAATTCATGACCCCTCATCTTAGTCATAACAATGCACTAAGATGTCCTTAGAGTATGAATTTGTGATATGGTTTCATAATCATTAAGATGATCATAAAACCATGTATGATCCATCTTCTTGATTTTAACCATTCCAACAATTCATGACCCCTCATCTTAGTCATAACAATGCACTAAGATGTCCTTAGAGTATGAATTTGTGATATGGTTTCATAATCATTAAGATGATCATAAAAACATGATACTAAAGTACTCTCCCATCTTTTCAGATTTGAGAAACTTTTATCTTTCTGCCAAATTTAATTCTTCTCATCCGTTCTGCCATACATTGAAACTTTTCCAATGTTACAGAATTATACTTAACCTTATAAGTATAACCATATTTACTAATCTTTAGTAAATCATGACGAATTGATCTTTGTGGTGGACCTTGACCAGCACACACCCAGTGTACCTAATTCCTTAGTCCTTCAATTGACTCACATATGCATGTGATCAATGAATTAGTCTTAATTTTACAAAGATGAAAATTCTCATTCATCATACAATACAACTTGTATGATTCCAAGGTTCTGTCTAACTGAAGCTTAGGTGATGAGAACCTTTCCTCATTTGGTAAATTCAGACACTACCACAAATAAGAGAATCAAACTCATATTTCCAATATTGCTAGAAACATACAAACATCAATTTTCCATAAATGCCATTGTAAGGGGATATAATATAAAATAAACTAAACAAAACTTTTATTTCTTTATAAAATGCGGAAAAATATTCCTTACAATGCAACTTTAAATGAAAACTATGCTATTACATATTTCTTAGCAATCTATCATAACTTTTAAGTAGTGGCTCAAAAATCCGATCCTCGAACCATGCGATAGAAATCCATCTTCGTGATCAGATTCAACACACTCTTCTTTTAACCTTCCTTTTGCTCGATCCTGCTAAACATCAAGATGCAACCTAGTCACATCATGTAATAAGAATCAACAATTAGGAACTTTAACAAAGTTAGATAGTGGACTTACCTGAAGCCGAGTCAAACATTTTGTCTCTACTTGCTTTCAAATATTTCAGGTATTCAGGGCAGCTTCGCTTCCAATGTCCCTTCTCATGACAATAAAAACATATAGACTCTTTGGGAATGGTACACGAGACAATCACAGACTTAGCCTTTCCCTTTACCTTTTGGTCAACCGGGTTGACCAAGGCCGATCCCCTTCCATTGGGACGAGAAAGCTTTTCTGGACTTCCAATGTTACCGTTGTCCATGTCCATGGAAGTTTGAGAAATAGATTTTCCATCAATGTTTGCTTGACCATTGCGCCAAATCATTGCTGATTCAGCAGCAACAAGCAAATAAGAAAGATCTATTAGGGTTATGTCAGGATCTGTCATATGGTAGTCTTTAATAAACTCACCATACGACTCAGGAAGTGACTGAAGAACCCAGTCAACAGGGAACTTCCTTGAAATAACAGCACCCAACATTCTCAACCTGTCTATGTGTGACTTCATTCCTAAGACATGAGTGCACACAGGTCTTCCATCTTTATGTTTCATTTCTAGTAGAGCTTGAGTGATCTTGAACCTTTCAAGTCTTTGGGCTTGTGGGTCAGGGAGAATAAATGGAGGAGGTGGGGGGAGTGAAGCATGATGTTGAGGGACATCATCTTCAAGAGGAAAGCTTGTTTCAAGCGATTTGGGAAGATCATAGTTGTCTGAACCAGACATCTACAATGGGAGAAAATCAAGTTAGTTGATTCAAGTCCTTAATATAACACCCAATATGAAATATTAAGGCTAGGACCCAACACAATATTTTATAACTTGGAAGAGGGATGCCGTAATCCAAGCTATAAAATATTTAAAGGTAGGTGAATGACGATTCACCAATTTCCACCATGAAAAATGAAATAATTTATTAGGTTTTAATTGGATTTGAAACTCCTAGATCTTTTGAGATTCATTGAACTTTTCAATGGCATGTTTCAATCTCAATTGTGCCCTTCAGGTTTTGTGATTGGGATGCCGAGGATCACAAAACAAGGTGTTAATAACCATGCAAACTCACTTGGTACCCTTAATATTATCACCTAATCGATGTGCCGGTTAACCACACACGCTCCACCGATCTATGATAAACATTAAGTCACCCTTCGTGATCCTTACTAGTCCAAGTTAGTGTGCCGGTTAACCACACACGCTCCACCAACGACTTGGTAAGGTACAAAGTGTGAATTTCATGGGTTAGCACCATATTCACATTTTCCTAAAGTAACTAAGATTGGGAATTTATAAAAGGTTTAGTTACTTTATAATATTCATTATACTTTTAATGAGAATTTAAAGTCATTGTCCTACCCGTTCGGCGAACGACCCTCCACCGATCAAGGAAGCGGTGGGTGAGAATGGACACCCATTAAGTTGCCATTTTATAGGCAACAACCTTATACCCCCCTTATAGACCGGCTTCGTGAATGAGACCTACTAACGGTAAAACGACTTGATCTTATACATATATATAATAATTAACCATTAATGTTATAAATAGTATAAGGGTTGAATTTTAACTTTTAAAACTCTAAGGGTTTGGAATTAAAGTTTATTAAAGTGTGTGAAACTTTACAAATTCCAAAACTTGAGGGCAAGTTTTGTAACTATCCAAAACTTTTCATTTCATAACTTATGAATTAAAGGTTCATAAAAATGAAGACTCTTCATTTTATGTAACTTATGTGTTTTAAGTGTGTGTTTAAAAGAAGTGACCTTTGGATATCCATAACTTGAGGACAAATTATGGACTCCATTAAAACACATAAATGATCAAGAATTAATCCTAAACAATTCAGCAAATAATTCCTATCATCTTCTAAATTCATAAGAACATGAACATGATCATCAAAGTTTCAAGAATTATATGAACACATACAAAGCATGAAATTTTGATATAAGCTATTGTAAATGGATTAGAACTACCATTACACTAACTAAAACAAGTTTTAAAACACCAAAACAGTTTAGGGTAATGTTTCTAGTCCATTTCCAGCAGCAAAAGTCGAAAATCTGCATTCTGAGGCTCCTACTCGCCGAGTGCACGAACCTACTCGGCGAGTAGGATGAGTTTACACATGAACTCGGCGAGTCCCCCCATGGACTCGGCGAGTTCATCAGTCAGACAGCAAAAAATCGACTTTTTATCACCATTTTGCATCAAGTATCAAACAAACAAGCCTAGGCTCTGATACCACTGTTGGGTTTTGAGCAGTCTAACACTTCCTAAGTGTACATGCAACCCTAATAAACCTTGGATCTATGTTTGTCTAAGGTACATGCAAAATATTAATTTCCAAGGTTTATAACCTATCTAGCATGGCATGGGGTACTTTTAAACATAAAAGGACTAGATGAATTACATACCTTTTGTTGATTGTTGATTCCTTGGAGTTTGAGAGCCAAGCACCAATAATGTGAATGCCTCAAATGGAAATCACAAATCACCACAAACTTGGAAAATGTATGAGAGAGTATACTAACACTTAGAAATCGGCCACCACTATTACACACACACTAGGGTGTTATTTCATGCAACATGAGCTTGTTTATATAGTGTGCATGGTTAGGGTGAAACCCTAATAACCCATGTCTTTTCCTTTCCAAGGATCCATGGGTTAAAAGCTCCATGGATCATCCATGGACTTCCATATAAGCTTAGCCCATTAACAAATGAGTATTAGCCCACACCATATAAATATAATAGCCCATGATTTAATTAGTCTTCCTTTTAATCACTAAATTAATTCATAATTAATTCAAGATTAAAACTAATTAAATAACATGACTTTATATTAATATATTATAACTTATAATATATTAATAAATCATAAGTATACAATTCTCATAAAATTATCCATAAACAGTTTGGGTGAAGTGCAACCCAAATGGACCATGCCGGGTCGGGTCAAGTATATACCAAATAAGTTATGGACTTAGACACCTTATCCAACAGTTATAACCAGAGTCTCTTGTAGGGAGAGCGTGATATCTGTGTATAGATCTATATTGGGATTGACAACCCACACCCATGTTGCTTGCATAAGTCCGATCGGCCAATCGGGGGTGACAAGTGTCATTTCTGTTGGATTAATGTCTAAGTCCATAACTATAATTGGTAAGACTTGACCCGACCCGGCATGGTCCATTTGGGTTACATGGCATCATGCATCTGGATAGACTATAATGAGAGAAATAACACTTAAGGTTGGTTAATATATTATAAGTTCTAATATATTAATAAGGTTATTTAATTAGTATTGATCAAGAATTAATTTGGAATTAATTAAGTGATCAAAAGGAGACTAATTAAATATATGGGTTGATTGTGTAAATCATTCATTCTTATATATGTCGGCTTGTGATCCAAGATTCCTTATGTTGGACTAAGTCCATGGGGTGACCCATGGATACTCCATGGAGGTTAAAATCCATGGAGCATAAGGAATGGGTAAAGTTATGAGTTACATGGTGTAACCCTAATAGCCACCATATAAAAGAATCCCATGGCTCAAGAAATCGTGCACTAATGTGTGAGTGTGAGGGCTAGACGATTTCAAGGAGTGTTCAAGTTTCTCTCAAGTTATTCCAAGTGTATTTGGTGTTGTGTGAACCATTTGAGGTGTCACACTTGGGGCACTAGGCACTCAAGCTTCATGAAGACATTTTACATCAAAGAGGTATGTATTCTATCTTGTTATATTTATTATTTTGTATGCTAGATTAGGATAATACCTTGGATGTTCATAATTGTATGTATAATAGAGAAAACATAGATCCAAGGTATTTAGGGTTGCATGTACACTTAGGAGTGTTAGAATGCTCATAACCCAACAGTGGTATCAGAGCCTAGGCTTGTTTTCTTGTTATACTTGCAAAAGTAGCTGAAAAATCGAGTTGGATGTATATATTCGATTGTTTTGGCTGGAATTGGACTAGGAACATTACCCTAAGATGTTTTTGGACTTATAAACTTGTTTTTGATGTGGTAATGTTCATGCTAATCCAATTTCTAAGATAATTGTCATAATTTCAAGATTTGTATTAGTTTGTATGTTCATGCTAATTTCTTGAAGATTGATGATTTGAATTATCTTGTTCTTATGAGGTTCTTAGATTAATAGAAAAAGTTGTGTGAAATAGTTGTTTTCAATCCATTTTAATCTAAGAGTTGATTCCAAAGTGTGTTTTTGTAACTTGTCCTCAAGTTATATGAAAAGTCACATTTAAGAATCATAAAACTCATAAAAGTTGGCATAGGTTACAAAATGAAGAGTCTAGTTCTAATTAAATGGTTTTATGACTCCATAACTTGTCCTCAAGTTATGGAGGTTCAAGAGTCTCTTCATTAAATTAAAAAAAAAGTGTAACCTTAATTAGTTCCATAAGTTACAATAAAAAAAGTTATTTTTTTTTATTAATTAGTTTAAAGTCTTCCATAACTTGTCCTCAAGTTATGGAACTTGAAGAGTTTTTTTTTTAATTAAAACTACTTTAAACTCATAAGTTATGGAATTAATTAGTTTTGAATAGTTTCAAAACTTGCCCTCAAGTTTTGGAATTTGAAAAGTTTTCACTTATGAATACTTTAATTCCAAGTTAGCCCTTAGAATTTTAAAAGTTAAAATTCAACCCTTATACTTTATAATATTATAAGTTAATAATATTTATATATATGTATAAGAGTAAAGTCAGTCTTACCGTTAGTAGGCCTCATTCACGAAGCCGGTCTATAAGGGGGGTATACGGTTACTGCCTATAAAATGGCAGTTTAATGGGTGTCCACTCTCACCCACCGCTTCCTTGACTGGTGGAGGGTCGTTAGCCGAACGGGTAGGACAAGGACTATAATTCTCCTTTCATTAAAAGTATTAATGATAAATACTAAGTAACTAAACTCTTATTAATACCCGATCTTAGTTACTTAGGAAAATGTGAATTTGGTGCTAACCCATGAAATTACACTTTGCACTTTGCTTAAGTCGTTAGTGGAGCGTGTGTGGTTAACCGGCACACTAACCTGGACTTAACAAGGTAGGCAAAGGGTAACTTAATATTTATCATAGTATCGGTGGAGCGTGTGTGGTTAACCGGCACACTGATTAAGGGGTAAATATTAAGGGTACCAAGTATATTTGCATGGTTATTCACACCTTGTTTTGTGATCCTTGGCATCCCAGTCACAAAACCTGAAGGGCACACTCGAGATTGAAACATGCCTTTGAACAGTTCAATGAATCTCAAAGATCTAGGACTTTCAAATCCAATTAAAACCTAATAAATTATTTCGTTTTTCATGGTGGAAATTGGTGAATCGTCATTCACCTACCTTCAAATATTTTATAGCTTGGATTACGGCATCCCTCTTCTAAGTTATAAAATAGTTTGTTGGGTCCTAGCCTTAATATTTCATATTGGGTGTCATATTAAGGACTTTAAATCAACTATCTTGAATATCTCCCAAAAAGATGTCTGGTCTAGACATTTATGATCTTCCCAAATCTCTTGAAACAAGCTTTCCTAAATGAAGATGATGTCCCATGGATATCATACTTCTTTCACCTCCTCCAATTATTCTCCCTAACCCACAAGTTCCTAAAAAGTTTAAGGTCACTCAAGCCCTATTGGCAAGGCAAGGTCTAGGTGTGATCACATCTTGGAGATGTAGTCACATATTGACAAGCCGGGAGAGTTGGGTGTCAAAGTCTTGAGAAAGTTGGTGGCTCAACTACTTTCTAAGTCACATAGTGAGTTCTTTTGGGAATCCTATGAAACAGACTAAGACAAGACCCTTAATGATCTTATCTATTTGCTAAGATCAACTTCCTAAAACGCTATGGACATTGACAATGATGACATTGGATATCCAGTAAAGCTCTCTCTTCCCAATGGAAAGGGATCGGCCATAGTCAACTCGGTTGACCCAATGGTAAAGAGAGAGGCGAAGTCTGAGATAGTCCCATTATCAAGGGTCTATAGGTAACTATTGCCAAAGGAAGGGGCATTGGTTACGAAGCTGCCAAATTTACCTAAGGATGTTAAAGTCAATAAGTTTGGCTCTACTTCAGGTAAAGTCCATTGTCTAACTCTATTAAGTACATGCTGATTCTGATCGCGAAGATGGATTTCAATCGCATGGTTCGGTGATCAGAATTTTGGGCTATTACTTAAGAGTTATGATATTTATATTGCTTAGGAATAGATAACAACAAGGTTTTCATATGGATTGTAAGGATAAGTTTTTCCGCAAAGTTTTAAAATAAAAGAAAAAGGTTTTGATTTTATTTATTTTAAGTATCCTTACAATGGCATTTGTCAAAAAGTTGTTGCTTATAAGATTCCATTGATAGCAATATTGGAAAAATGGATTTGATTCTTTCGGTTGTGGTAGTGTCTAATATTACCAAATAAGGAAAGATTCTCATCACCCAAGGTTCAATTGGACCGAAACTTGGAATCATGCAAGTTGTATAGTATGATGAATGAGAACTTTCAGCTTGGAAAATTAAGACTAATTCCTTATGTGAATAAGGAAAGGACTAAGGGATCGAGTACACATTCTTGTGCACTGGTCAAGTCCACCACAAAAGATCAAGAAGACTATTCGTCATGATTTACTTAAGTTCAGTAAATATGGTTATACTTATAAGTTTAAGTATAAGTCTGTAGCATTGGAGAAGTTTCAATGTGAGACAGAACGAATAAGAAGAATCAAAGTATGGCAGAAAGATAAAAGTTTCTCAAATCTGAAAAGATGGGAGAGTACTTAGTATCATGTTTATGATCATCTTAATGATTAAGATACCATATCACAATTGGTCCTCTAAAGTCATCTTAGTGCATTCTTATGACTAAGAAGAGGAGTCATGAATTGTTGAAATGATTAAATCAAAAAGATGAGTCATACTTCGTTCCAAAACAATTCTTAGAGTCATACTCCAAGATTGTAACTTGAGTGACATATCTTAAAGAGGGTTTGTTAACACTAGTCAAATGTAAGAGTAAAAGGTTATCTACTCTTGTACATTTGAAATTGGTAAGTTGTGATGTTTTGGATAAAACAGAGACCAACTTAGGCCAATTGTGTAAAGTGTTAGTCTTGATAAAGAATCCGCACTATCTCTTGAATATTTGACAAGGGAGTCTTATATGTCAAGGGGACAGTGGGAGTCTTAAAGCTCTTGAAAGTTTCAAGACTTAATCAAGAATAAAACCTAAAGTCCTTCACTAGCACACGACTTGAGGTTTATAACCTATCGTGTTGAAATTTTTGTGCCTATTCAAGTTGGCTTTGCATAGGAGTTCTGAGAGTTCTCAATTGGTTGCACAACTACTTGGAAGCAATGGCAGGCACCTGAGCTGCCAAATGGCAAGAATTTAAGATTGCACAAGTTTAATCAATATGAGTTTGGATTTGTCACTAACCTTGTCTTGTGATTATGGTTTTGACAAGTTTACATGGATAAGAACACATACACTATTAAATCTAAGTGTCATAAGGTTTCTCTCCGATTCATGAAAATGATGGTGAGGAAACACTTTCACTAAGTAGATTTTAGCTAGATAGCAATTGTGATATTTGCATTCTCAAAGTCGTTAGTGGAGCGTGTGTGGTTTACCGGCACACTAACATGGACTTGTGAGAAGTGGCAAAGGTCTAAACATATGAGACTATGATTACGGCATCCCTTTTCATAGTTCTAAAATTGTTTAGACACACATGTGAGCTATCTAAGAGAGGTGTATGATTTTGATAAAGTTTTATCAAAACAATCTAGTATCAGAAATCTGAACTTTGGTAAGAAAGTCAGCTGATTTCTGAGTACATGTCAAAGCTAGTGGGAGCATAAGTGTTATGCTAATAATCATCATGTTAGTGGGAGCATGATAATTATGACAAAGGTTGCAAGTTAGCAATGTTAATTATAGAAAACAAAAGTTTCAATTCGTGAGGTTGCAGGGGTTGAAAAAGTTGTTTTGCTATAATTAAGGGAGAGGAAATTATACTTCATTTCAATTCTAAAAGCTTAGATTGAGATTTTAATCGTATTTAATCAAGGATATATATATATATATATATATATATATATATATATATATGAATTTCATGTTGGAATGGCTCAACATAAGGAAATTCTATATATGGGTCCATTATTTGCGTTCTAAAATTTGATTATGATTACGGTATCCCTTTTCATAATCTGAATTTTGAAAACTTGGCAAATTGAAATGGAAATATTATAGCAAAAGACTGGTTTAGTCTTTATGTGAGACATCATGAATCGTGTCCCATATGCTTCGGATATAGGATCGATTACATGTGCTATATTCATCCTTTCTAAAATTTTCCAAATGCCTGGGGCATTATGAAGGGAAAAGGTCTAGAATTGGATATGACTAAAATGATTAAGCAATTGTCGAGGACAATCTAAGGTTTACCAAAGATTGGTTGCTCAAGGACAGTTGTAAGTATAATGTTAATTCTGGAAGGACCATATTGACATAATCTGTAAGGAGGCAACTCTTGTTCAGAAGTGATAGTCAAAATGGAATATGGAAATGTTTCAAAGTTGGAAATTATTCAATCTGTGTAAGATTAGGAAACTTAATGAAAGAAGGATGTTTCCAAGGAGCTGATATCCTCTGGAATGCTCTGTAATGATTGTTGTCAAGTCTTTCTAACTTCGTGCATAATCACTAAGAGGATCAATGCATATAAGTTTAGAATCTAACAGATTTCAGTAAGGATTTGGGACTGTGAAAAGAGGATCATTGGAGTGATGTTCAATTGATCTATTTTACAAAGTAAAGATCATAGACAAACATAGTATGCATACTTGGTGTATGGCATGACTAGTGTTTAGAAAACATAGTGTACATGCTTGGAGCATGGGACAACTATTGTTTTAAATTCAAGTATAAAGTTGATAAAACCAAAACAATGAATAATGAGTAATCAGTATGGTGATAAATAAAAGTGTTTATTTATATTCATAGGGTTTGATACCATATTTGATTCATTTATTCTTGTGTTTCACTTTGCATGTTTTGACTTCCAGAATAACTAAGTCGCTCTTCCTGAATGATTAAGTTATTCAAACCATCCACAGTCGGTCATATGTTGGAAGTAGATATGAATCAAGACTGTCATGGGTTGGTTTGTAGAGGTCCAAGTTGGTGGACAAAGTGGTGCTACAACACTCATGAGTGCTCATAAGTTCTGAGTATTGGATTCAACCCGCGCTCATTTGAATCACTTCATGGATTTTATCACGAGTGATCATGAGACGATAATATCTTATATTCTTCAAACCTAGAGATATGAGTTGTTACTATGAGTTGGTTATACATTGATTGCACGAAAACGCATTGGTAACTCGATGTTATAAAACGTGCCTTTGTGTATGATTCAACAAGTAGTAGAACAAGCCATATGAGTCGAAGTTTATCCATTCCTTTTACCTTCGGGATAAAAGCGATATCTGTGGGCCCCTTGATGATTTAAAGATGATACATGTGAGTGCTTGGCCAAGCCAGGACTGATTTGATTTGTTCAATCAGTCAGTCATCATGAATCAGAAATCGGGAAACAACAAATGGACAGATAGAATGATTGATAATCCATGTCTCAGTCCATATGATATCTAGAATGGAGGAATATATGATCCCTTATCTAATGGACAAGTCATTGATAAAGGCCAGAGTTAATCGACAAGGTCAGAGTTCGACAGAAGCTTTTGAGAGCTATGATTGCTGATCGGTTCCTGAAGTCATACGCAATAATAGTTTTAGACTTATCCAAGTGGGAGACTGTTGGATTAATGTCTAAGTCCATAACTATAATTGGTAAGACTTGACCCGACCCGGCATGGTCCATTTGGGTTGCATGGCATCATGCATTTGGATAGACTATAATGAGAGAAATAACACTTAAGGTTGGTTAATATATTATAAGTTCTAATATATTAATAAGGTTATTTAATTAGTATTGATCAAGAATTAATTTGGAATTAATTAAGTGATCAAAAGGAGACTAATTAAATATATGGGTTGATTGTGTAAATCATTCATTCTTATATATGTCGGCTTGTGATCCAAGATTCCTTATGTTGGACTAAGTCCATGGGGGTGACCCATGGATACTCCATGGAGGTTAAAATCCATGGAGCATAAGGAATGGGTAAAGTTATGAGTTACATGGTGTAACCCTAATAGCCACCATATAAAAGAATCCCATGGCTCAAGAAATCGTGCACTAATGTGTGAGTGTGAGGGCTAGACGATTTCAAGGAGTGTTCAAGTTTCTCTCAAGTTATTCCAAGTGTATTTGGTGTTGTGTGAACCATTTGAGGTGTCACACTTGGGGCACTAGGCACTCAAGCTTCATGAAGACATTCTACATCAAAGAGGTATGTATTCTATCTTGTTATATTTATTATTTTGTATGCTAGATTAGGATAATACCTTGGATGTTCATAATTGTATGTATAATAGAGAAAACATAGATCCAAGGTATTTAGGGTTGCATGTACACTTAGGAGTGTTAGAATGCTCATAATCCAACAATTTCGATTCCGACGCCTGAAGAACGTCGCATTCAAGGCAATCTAGTCTTTAGTATGATTATAACATCTCGCATGGAATATTAACACAACATAAAATCTTCGGAAATTCTAAGGCCTTATACCAAGGAGTTTTATTTAAATATAAAACACACACATAAGTATGACGATTTACTTACACATACTAGGCCTTGTTTCAATTTAGTTTACAACAAATCTTTTAGAAAATATTGGATTTTCTTTGGAAACACATTCCCATTATGAACATTATAAGCACAAAACACACACATATTCTCTGTCTTAAGAATTAGGACTACATGACTTTTATAAGGAGAATATTGGATTTTCTTTGGAAACATATTTCTATCAAAACTACATTTCATCTAGAATTGTTAGACTTCAGCTATAATTGCTAAGTGTATATGCTAGAGTTATATAAGAATCTAGTCGCAATCGACCTAGAATTGGTGGGCCCGCCTTACTTCCTGTTCCTTGTTTGGTTGTGGACCAAGGGCAGATCCATTATATTCGACCGTTTATTTAACTTAAATTTTGTATAACTTATATACATTGGGTGATTATAGAAGGAATCTACAGGTCTTTCTAGGGTACATTATTGCATAGCATAGGAGAGTTCATTTCGCGTTTAATAAAGAAAATATTGAATTTTATGAAATCATACTCTATCGCTTTTTACAAGGAAAACGGCTGCTTTCTCAAATAAAACTCTTATGAACTCACCAACTTAATTGTTGACGCTTTTTCAAACTACTTGTATTCTCAGGAATTCAGTGAAACAGGAAATCAACCGCTTTTGAGGATGGGACGTTAAATCGTCAAACATTTCATTTTTGTCATCATAAGTGTAATTGATTGGAAACATGTAAACACATACTATTGTATAACTTGTTCAATTATATTTATGATGGTTGTATTTACTTTGGGCACTATTATACTCGTTGTTGTGATACTATACATGAAGTCCTCCACCCCCGGACGTTTCCGCCATCCTTGGTTTGGGGGTGTGACAGATTGGTATCAGAGCATTGTTTATAGTGAACTAAGTATATCGAACCACATAAGATATACAAACTATAAATGCATTGGGACTTAAGTCTCTGATTTAAACATTTTTAAATAACTATACTTTTAGAAATAAATAGTTTCTTGTTAAAAGTATAAGTACATACATGCATACCGGTTTAGTGCCACATCTAAGGAAAACACAAAATTTAAAAATAGAAAAGTTGTGCAATGTGAATATGCCCTGGGATATGCAATCAAGTCTGGGAGGAATATAGCCTGATCAACTATATTCGTCCGAGAAGTGACTAGTATGTGCCGGGGGATAGTCATAGTGGACAACGAGTCTATCAACTTACCAACACCCATACCAGAAAATCGTTAACAACCAAACATAACATTTAAAATACTATAGGAGTATTTTGTAGTAGTATAACTTATGTGAAAACTAAACTGATTCTTGCTAGTAGGTCTACAATCACTAAATGTATACGCTAAAGTTATATATAACCTAGATATGTAACTAGTATGCACCATGTCATCATAAAAGTAACTAAAGAGGATCAAACCCCTATAAGTAATTCTAGGAATATAATTATTATATGCCTCTTACCTCACCCCTATTCTCGCACGGACACCATGAAAAGATCTTACTTACCGGGAGACCCCTACTTTCCGAACCCGGAAAGTTAGTGGGTGATGAGGAAAAGAGTCGAAGATGGAGCCAGAGGTCGACAACTCTCCTTACATAGCCAGGGCTCTCGCGAACCGCCTCGACTACATCGAACATGTGCCCCGTTGGGCAGCATTGATCAAGGGATGGAGTCGCCATCAGCAACAGCAATCGCCATTTGGGGACGAATTGTCGAGAGTAAAGTTCATTTTACTCACAAGACCTGCTAGATTAGGCCTATGAGTATGCGTTGGTGTTACTCCCCTCCATGTGTAGGCCCGACCCCGCGAGTTAGTGATTACACTAGTCGAGAGATTTATTTGCGGTCCAAACCTTTCCTTGCAATAATGTAGTGTAGACCTGCATCAGGCTCAAAACCTTTCTCTAAAAGCTAAATATACTAGAATCATACAAATGAAAGGGGCATGCGTATTATTTTCATTGGGAGCAATACTACTAAGAATTCATAAGTTTATTATATATAAACTCTCATTATGAATTGTTTTCAAAAGACACCAAAAACATTGGAACTCGATACACTCAGAACTAAGATAAACTGAGTGAGATAACTCCTGACATATAAACCCTTATTCAATACTCATTATCATTTCTTCTTTTTAAACCTCATGGTTGAAAAGTGCCTTTCCATAGACCTATAGGGTGCAGTCATACCAGCACTAATGCACCAGATCCCATCAGAACTCCTCAACCAAGTGTGTTTGGACAAACCTAATCCTAGGATGGGAAAAACTTAACGCCCGTACAAAACCTACTTCTACCCATTACCATAAACTCCGTCTCCGGAACGTTAGCAGAAACATCAAGACTAGTTCAGTAAATTGCGAAATTTATATATGTGTGTATGAATGATAAGGGTATAATTAGAATCATCCCCACTCACGAAATCATTTCTCCATATGCAACAGAGTTATGTCTTCACAAGAAGGTAACCAGCCAACAAGCAAGGCAGCAATCCTGCAGATAGACTACTACTTTTCAAGCTGCGGTCACGGCAGCCGTGACAGCCGTCATGGCGCAACTCAATACTAACAACGCCAGCAGAGATGAAGGCGGTGTTGACAATTCTAACCGCAGTAACAGTCAAGAACACCAGCGGGTTCCTACCCACGAGGACGCCTCAGACCACAAACCTAAGAACAAGAAACAAAAATTTTGGGACAAAAAGGAGTGCAACCTATCTCAAAAATGCGCTAAAGGACAACAATCCGTGGCTGCCCCTGTAATTACAACATCAGTCCCGACTCATGCCTCGACACTAGCCACAACGTCTGTCACTCAAGCACCGGTCAGACAATATATGGGAACACTTCCAAAGTGTAACAAGTGTGACTACCATCACAACGGAGTTTGCCGGGTGTTTCACTGTAAAAACTGTAACAAGAACGGACATATTGCCCGTTTCTGCAGGATCCAGACCCAACACATCGCTTCAATCACCAACATCAGTGTAAGTCCAGTATGCTACCTATGTGGTGAAACGGGACACTTCAAGAGGGACTGTCCAACTAAGAGGAATGACGGAGGAGCTGGAGGAGTGTGACAACCAAACCAGCAGGAGCAACACGGAACCTTATTAGGACTTTTGTAATGTTTCCAACAACAAAAAAACGTTTAAGTACCATATGTTTGCAATGAAATTGGTATGTTGCTAAAATTACCGTATATCAAAAAGTAGTTAAAAATACTCTCTCGTTCAATCAAATCAAAGAAACTTACATATGATCTTAGGATCATTACCAGTAAGCTGGGATAACTTGGTATATACATCAAGGTTAATTATAATCAAAATACTAAAGACTTAAAGCGAATAATTCCGTCTTAACTCCTATTCCATGTCTAGTAGTGAGATTAGGGTAGAGCCACCCACTCGACGGGTTCATCAATACCAATTTACATGCGACTTACATATACCGATCGATCATAGAATGATTGGTTGGGGATCATGATATAAGGAATCACTACTAGTATTCGGAACACACTTACTACCAGTGCTAGCTGTTGTGGTATGAATCATTTGCAGTAACAATAACACCGATCGAAACGGAGCACACTAACAAGAATCACATGATACTCCATCTCCCTAATGAATAATTCGTACGAATACAACCTAACACATGTGTTACTAAAAAGATCCGTTGTCATCATTCGATGTCGATTGGTATAGTCCTCACTTTCCCGATTACACGGCTACGAAAAGACCCTTCACCTAACCTCGAAACCCTCGTCTCTTATAAACGCAAATCCAACACGGATCTCCGGGCCATCTCTCGCTGTGAAACCTCAAAACACTCACCAGAGGAGTATTACACTTTCCGCACCTTTTCAAATTATTCCTAGTAAACCCTTCGAGAATATCACACGTATAACAGGACAAGAGCAAGCACAGAAACTTGAGATGAATACAGTTAGTCTATCACTACGAAGTGTATACGCGAGGATAATATATAATTAAGATTCTATGGACATTGGATGTGTGTTTCCGCTTTATTTTCTGTTCCTTGTCTGGTTGTGGACTTGGGGCGGAGTCACCCATCCACCTGTCTTACCAATCCTAATTACATACGAACTCTATACGCAAGTTAAAGATAGAGGGACCAGGTACGAGTCCTACCATGAACTTCGGGACAAGGCTACCCAGGAGTGCGAATGAACGTCCTACCATCCGAATAAGTCTAGTCTCGAAAACCGAACCCATATGCTCCCTACCGACCTAATCAAAATGAGAAACACTAAAGCAGACCTTATGCATCGCTCTGAGGGGAAGTATTACTTACGACTTAGTATAAATTCGAGAAAGGCTGAAAGCATCTCGAAGCCGACAAAAGAACTACACAGATAAGCGACGCAAACCCTCGAAATTGCGGGTTGGTGACCGAGTTCTACCAAAGGCCTCACCATTCAAAAGAATGATATGTTTCGGTAAACAAGGGAAACTAAATCCAAGGTACAGAGGACCATTCGAAATCCTTGCTAGGATTGGCTCAGTAGCATACAAACTCCGATTGCCCCAAGAACCTAATAATGTACATCCAACCATCCACGCGTCAAATTTAAAGAAAGGTATGTCCAACGAGACTCTTGTGATACCTCCCGACGAAACCAAAGACGCATCCCTGTTGGGAACATCTGTTGGATCATGAAACAAGGACCCGAGTTCACCTGAGAACGCGAAGGCCAAATAAAGCAAAAATACCCTCATCTATTCCCCAACCCTTGATGTCCCACTCAAATACAAATTTCAGGACGAAATTCCTTCTAACGGGGGGATAATGTGACAACCGTCAAATTCAAGTCAAAGTCAAAGTCAAAGTCAACAAGTCAAACCGGTCAAACTTAACTAGTACTTGTATGTTAAAAGTTATTCTATGTATAAAAATGTGCATCTTTATGTCAAAAATTCAAGTGTCTCGAAGAATCTATGTGTTAACAATGTAAAAACCTTAAAAGGGAGTTAAACGCATCAAAACACGACTAAGGACCCTTTCGGGGACTTAAAACGATCATTAACGAAGCATAAAGGGGTTCGCGAACCTTGCATTTGCGAGATTATGCGATAATAATGGCTAAGGTTAAATCTCTCTCAAATCTCTCCAAGCATGTGAAATCTCTCCCAAATTTCTCCAAGTATGAGAAATCTCTCCAAGCATGTGAAATCTCTCCCAAATCTCTCTAAGTATGTGAAATCTCTCCAAGCATGTGAAATCTCTCCAAGTATGAGAAATCTCTCCCAAATCTCTCCAAGCATGTGAAATCTCTTCCAAATCTCTCCAAGTATGTGAAATCTCTTCCAAATCTCTCTAAGTATGTGAAATCTCTTCAAGTATGTGAAATCCCTCCCAAATCTCTCCAAGTATGTGAAATCTCTCCCAAATCTCTCCAAGTATGTGAAATCTCTCCCAAATCTCTCTAAGTATGTGAAATCTCTCCAAGTATGTGAAATCTCTCCAAGTATGTGAAATCTCTCCCAAATCTCTCCAAGTATGTGAAATCTCTCCAAGTATGTGAAATCTCTCCCAAAATCTCTCTCAAACTTTTTATAGTCATCCGGGTCATCTCTCTCAAACTTTTGACAAGTGTCATTTCGATTCTGACGCCTAAAGAACGTCGTAAGCATGTTATTCTATCGTAGTATGGTTATAGCGACTCACATAGGGAGTTAACAATCTTTCAAGTTTACAGGAAAAATTCTACTTTGAAAAGGGGTTTTACTTCTAAATTAAACGAGTTTATGCCGATTTAAACTTGCATGAATTACTCTAAGTATGGAAAAATACTTGTATATTCTCGGTCTTGACGCTTAAGGCTACATGACTTTTTATAAGGAAAATATTGGATTTTCTTTGGAAACACATTCCCATTATGAACATTATAAGCACAAAACACACACATATTCTCTGTCTTAAGAATTAGGACTACATGACTTTTATAAGGAGAATATTGGATTTTCTTTGGAAACATATTTCTATCAAAACTACATTTCATCTAGAATTGTTAGACTTCAGCTATAATTGCTAAGTGTATATGATAGAGTTATATAAGAATCTAGTCGCAATCGACCTAGAATTGGTGGGCCCGCCTTACTTCCTGTTTCTTGTTTGGTTGTGGACCTAGGGCAGATCCATTATATTCGACCGTTTATTTAACTTAAATTTTATATAACTTATATACATTGGGTGATTATAGAAGGAATCTACAGGTCTTTCTAGGGTACATTATTGCATAGCATAGGAGAGTTCATTTCGCGTTTAATAAAGAAAATATTGAATTTTATGAAATCATACTCTATCGCTTTTTACAAGGAAAACGGCTGCTTTCTCAAATAAAACTCTTATGAACTCACCAACTTAATTGTTGACGTTTTTTCAAACTACTTGTATTCTCAGGAATTCAGTGAAACAGGAAATCAACCGCTTTTGAGGATGGGACGTTAAATCGTCAAACATTTCATTTTTGTCATCATAAGTGTAATTGATTGGAAACATGTAAACACAAACTATTGTATAACTTTTTCAATTATATTTATGATGGTTGTATTTACTTTGGGCACTATTATACTCGTTGTTGTGATACTATACATGAAGTCCTCCACCCCCGGACGTTTCCGCCATCCTTGGTTTGGGGGTGTGACACCTGTGTACCATTTCCAAAGAGTCTATATATTTCTATTGCCAAGAGAAGGGGCATTGGTTGCGAAGCTGCCTTGACTACCTGAAAAATCTGAGAAAAGGTAGAATCGAAAAGTTTGACTCTACTTCTGGTAAGTCTACTATCTAACTCTATTAAGTTCCTAATTGTTTATTCTTAATACATGATGTGACAAGGTTGCATTTTGATGTTTTGTAGGATCATGCAAAGGGAAGGAAACTTAAAGGAAGAGTATGCTGAATCTGATCGCGAAGATGGATTTCAATCGCATGGTTCGAAGATCGGATTTTTGAGCTGCTGCTTAGAGTTGTGATAGATTGCTAGGAAATATGTAATAACATAGTTTTCAATTTGTAATTGCATTGTAAGGGAAAACTTTCCGCATTTTATAAATAAATAAATTTTTTGTTGATTTTATCTTATCTTATATCTCCTTACAATGGCATTTATGAAAAATTGATGTTTGTATGTTTCTATTCTTATCAATATGGATTTGATTCTTTCATTTGTGGTAATGTCGAGTATTTTCCAAATAAGGAAACATTTTCATCACCCAAGTTTCAGTTGGACAGAAACTTGGAATCATGCAAGTTGTATTGTATGATGAATGAGAATTTTCATCTTTGGTAAATTAAGACTAATTCCTTATTCACATGTATATGTGAGTCAAGTGAAGGACTAGGGGATCGGGTACGCTGGGTGTGCGCTGGTCAAGATCCACCACAAAGATCGATAAGACTATTCGTCATGATTTACTAAAGTTTAGTAAACATGGTTATGCTTACAAGTTTAAGTATGATTCTGAAACATTGGAAAAGATAAAAGTTAATGTTTCTCCAATCTGAAAAGATCAAATAAGGCAGAAAGATAAAAGTTTCTCCAATCTGAAAAGATGGGAGAGTACTTTAGTATCGTATTTTATGATCATCTTAATGTTTATGGAAAACCATGTCACAATTGATCCTCTAAGGATATGTTAGTGTATTTGTATGGCTAAGAAGAGGAATCGTGAATTGTTGAAATAGTTTAAATCAAGAAGATGAGTCATACTTCGTTTCCAAAAAAAGTCTTAGAGTCATAGTCCAAGATTGTAACTCTGAGTGACATGATCTTAAGAAAGTTTTAAAACACTTATCAAATGTAGAGTAAAAGTTTTCTACTCTTGTACATTTGAAATTGGTAAGTTGTGATGTTTTGGATAAAACAAAGACCAACTAATGCCAATTGTGTGAAGTGTTTGTCTTGATTAGAATCCGCACTAACTCTTGAATATTTTTTTGTCAAGTAATGTTCCTTGACAAAGTGAATCATACATGTCAAGAGGTCAGTGGGAGTCTTAAAGATCTTGACAAGTTTCAAGAACTAATCAAGAATAAACCTATTGTCAAACACTAGCACACGACTTGAGGTTTGTGACCTATCGTGCTGACATATTCTTATTTATTTGCCCATTCCAGTTAAAGTTGACTATGCATATGAGTTCTAAGAGTTCTCAATTGGTTGGATAACAACCTGGAAGCAATGGTAGACCGTTGTGCTGCCAGGTGACAAGAAATTAAGAATGAACAAGTTCAGTCCATATGAGTTTGGATTTGTCACTAACCTTGTCTTGTGATTATGGTTTTAACAAATTCACATGGATAGGAACACATACACCATAAAATCTAAGTGTCATAAGGTTTCTCTCCGATTCATGAAAATGATGGTGAGGAAACACTTTCACTAAGTAGATTTTAAATAGTTAGCAATTGTGATACTTGCATTTCTCAAATTCGATTATGATTATGGCATCCCTCTTCATAGTTCGAATTTTGAGAAATGGAAAAGGTCTAAACAATTGAGACTATGATTACGCCATACCTCTTCATAGCTCTAAAATTATTTAGACACACATGTGAGCTATCTAAGGGAAGGTGTATGAGTTTAAGAAGCTTAAATAAAGTCTTATCGAAGCATCTAGTATCAGAAATCGAAACTTTGGTAAGAAATTCAACAAAGTGTTGATTCCTAGAAGTCCAACTGATTTCTGAATACATGTCAAAGCTAGTGGGAGCATAATCAATTATAGTGAATGTTGCAAGTTAGCAATGTTAATTATAGAAAACAAAGTTTCAATTTGCAAGTTGCACAGTTTGAAAAGTTGTTTTGCTATAATTAAGGGAGAGAAAATTATACTTCATTTCAATTCTAAAAGCTTAGATTGAGATTTTAATCACATTTAGTCAAATATATATATGAATGTTATGTTGGAATGGTTCAACATAAGGAAATTCTATATATGGATGTCTTAATTGCGTTCTCAAAATTTGATTATGATTACGACATCCCTTTTCATAATTCGAATTTTGAGAACATGGCAAATAACATAAAAAATATTTTAGCAAAAGACTGATCAAGTATCATGTCTTTATGTTAGACATTATGAATCGTGTCCTATATGCTTCGGGTATAGGATCGATTGCATATGCTATAATATTATCGTGTTCTAAATTTTTCCAAATGCCTAGGGCATTAAGAGGGAAAAAGGACTAGAACCGTTATGACTAAAGTGGTTGAGCAACTGTTAAGGGCAATCTATGGTTCGCCAAAGATTGGTCGCTTAAGGACAGTTGGAAGTATGGTAATGGAAGGACCATATTGACATTTGTCACACCCCCAGCCATCGGCAGAAACACCGGGTGGTGTAACGTCATTCTTCGTATCACAATTATATAACATACACTGGACAATACTAAAGAAAATACATAACTTTGATGCGATCACCATGCCTTTGATTTGCGATGCTAAACCCCAGATATATCACTCAATTTTCTTATATATTCAGGGGTTACAAGTGCTGGACACATTACTGCAAGATCATTAAATCTAGCGGTATAAGCTTTTATCTCTAAACCCTTCATGGTTAGGGTCCACAATTCTTGTTCCAGCTTATGTATTTCCTCCCTAGGACAATACTCCTCTACTAGCATCATTTTTAGCTCTTCCCATTTCATGGAATTTGCAGTATCAATTCCCATTGTATTCACATGGCTATTCCACCATGTAAGTGCTGCATCAGCGAAAGTACATGCTGCAAATCGTACTTTACAATCGTCTCGACAGAAGCTTATTTGAAAGACGGACTCTATATTTTCTATCCACCTAGTCAAATTAACAACCCCTTCATTTCCATGAAATCTCTTTGGCCTGCAATTCATAAAGTCTTTGTAGGTACACGTTCTAGCGGTCCCGACGTTGCCTTCATTTCTAACTCCACCTCTTGTGACATTAGATAGAGCCGCAACAATTCTTTGAGCTATGATTTCTTCAAGTTCTGCTGTACTCATTGGGGGGTTTGGTTCTAGTGGTTGTTGTTGTGGTGCTGATCGTTGGTTAGGGTTTAGCCGAGCACTACTCCTTCTAGGCATTTTGTTTTAGTTTCTATTATAAATAATAAGAATTTTATAAGTTTCATGAAGAATTAGTCATTTACTACACGAGTACTAAATACTTCAATTATTCTTCAAAGTGTAAAACATAATGGATAACACAATGATTACTGTAATATATGCTTCATATTATTACCAACGGTTACATCAGTTTATTTAGGCTTATAAGAGAAAAGTTTCTATAAACATTGCAAAATTTGCAAGGTTTTCTACATCCTTGCTATAAACTTTACTCTTCTTGCCTTAACTAGTCTGATTTTTCTATTTACACAACCACTAGTTTTAGCTTATCTACCAGAAACCTAAGTGATGACCTAGCACGTCAGTGACATTAACCACTTGCTCCTCAAGTGCTTGAGTTCTTTGCTCAAGACTTCCCGTACGTTCTTCATTTCTTGAGGTTTGATTGTAGAGTTCTAAATCTACAATCCTTGCATCGTGAGTAATCATGTCGTTATAAGCGAAATTTATACGATGATGGATATCCATCACCGATTCCTGATCTCGCGTCCTTTGTCCTTCTAGACTTCGTAATCTTCTAGAGAGATGAGTAGCCCTTCCTTCGACAATTTCCATCTTATCTTCAATTTTCACACTTTTCTCAAACAATTGAGATAAAGTGTTAACTTCAGAAGAATGTGGGAGATGTGGTCGAGATGATTGACCGGTCTCATACATCTTAGCAGCTCTTTCTTCTGCCACCCACCTATCAACGGTTTGTGCGATCCGTGCAGGTTCATCTTGAACTCTATGACTTCCTGAAGATGTCGCCTTCTGATTCTTCTTAATCCTTTTCCATATTGGTATGGATTTACGTGCCGTGCGTTTCATCTTTGCTCCTACTGGAACTTGACGGTAAAGAGTGTTCATTGGTTGTAAAGAAGATGCCACCGATTTTGTCTCCTCCATTGATTCGCTTTCTTCGATTGGTTCACTCTCTTCCCATTCATTGGAAGGTAAAGGTGCTCCATCGTCAGAAGGTTTTGGATGAAAGGTGGTTGGATTTATAGGGTAGTAAGGATCGCCTAACATCATGGGGAATGAAACTTCCTATTCTTCATCCGTATCCTCGATGATTATCCATTCTCGTGAATGTGCCATGTTGAATTCCTATACATTTTGGATCACCAAGAGTTTAGTCTATCAAATACTACTCCCAAATTAAATAGTTCATATGATCTGATCATAATAAAATGTAGTTGCGCACATACACCTAGTTGTGATAGGATCTACACACATATAAACTTTAGTTAGAACATTTGATCTAAATCCTTGAGATCAAAAACATTCCGGGTATTAAGGTGTATTCTCATCGCGGGTCTGAGTCTTTATATATGACTCTATATTCTTATTTATTGTATTCACGCTTTAATTATTGTTTGTTACTTCAGGTCTATCTGATAAGGCTCCGGCCAGTCAGGACAGTCGAAAGGGCAGGATCATTTTAGCATATAGCCGTTCTGGAATCCAACAACCCAAATCGACATGTCTATCCTGTCACCGCTCCCGTAAGTAATCCTTCAGTAGAATAATTAATAATACTTTTTAATGTAGGCTAAGGGATATACCTAAACCTAATAGAGTAAGCCCTAAACTATAGACGTGCTTTCCTAAGAAAGTACTAGTTCACTATAGTTAATAGCTCTGATACCAATCTGTCACACCCCCCAGCCGTCGGCGGAAACACCGGGTGGTGTAACGTCATTCTTCGTATCACAGTTATATAACATACACTGAACAGTACTAAAGAAAATACATACCTTTATTGATGATTGAAAGTTACATTATTGTTTTCCTAGTACTTATTACATAATATCCGACTATGGTATACTTCTTAATGAACACAAAGGTAATAGTAAAACTTCTCCTGTTCGAATACATACCAGCTTTTCAAGTTCCTGAAAACACATGCATTTTAAAATACGTCAACATAAAGTTGGTGAGTCCACAAGTTTTGACTCCATATAAAAATAATACATTTTCCAAGTTCAAAAGTATAGTTTTGAAAGTATCATTTTGACTCTCCAACGTTTTGTAGATATATTAGGTATAATAGTTTACTTATCAATTAAGTGATATACCTAAACATTCCATGTACCTAGGGTATAAGTAGGGGGAAACTTATACTTAACATTAATACTTGTATACGACAAAGTATAATGTTTCTAACAATTTGCTACCATGAGCGTGTAACCGCTGCTATGACATAATACCTCTGATAAAACACACTCATGATTTCCATGAGAAACAACACACTCATGATTTCCATGAGAAACAACACCGTACGTTTCATCGACGCCAGAACAATAACAAGTAAAAGGATAGTTCATCACTCGCTTATGGTTGACTGTAGCTAACAATCACAAGTGGGGTGGTCAACCCGTATACTAATTATACACGACTTCCTCGCTTACACGGGATTAACGGTTATAGTTCAGAGGATTTCCGCTAAGATCCCCAATCTTAGTTGATGAATACAATTACTCATGTAGACTCCGACGACTTCCTATAGCTCTAACAACAAAAGCATTTTCATGTCTAAAACCCTAAGTTATTAGACTATGCCTTTAAACATTACTCCTAAGTTCATATTACTTTAGGCAGTACAACAGCTATAACTTGAGGAAAAAACTAGGTTTTATCTTAACATAAAAACCAACAATAACAATACATAACATACCAAGTTTTATCTTGTCATAAAACCAACAATAACAACCTATAGCATACCAAGTTTTATCTTGACATAAAACCAATAATAACAACATACTTTTTAGCATATAGAACTTCCGAATATAACTTCGGAACTATATCGCACACAACATATATATAGAATCCCAAGTATAACTCAAGATCTACATTAGTACAAGAACATGCTAAAAAGTTGATAATAGTTGTATATATTCAAAATATTATATTTAGAACAACTATATCCCGGTTATTATAACTATCTACGTTGATACTAATATACTATCATATAGACATAATAATAACGTATATACAATATTTAGCATGTGTTTTCCCCTGAAAATATTAGAAAGTGGGGCCGTGAAATTCACCCTAGTAGCGTGATTTTATGTAATCTAAGCAGAAACAGTCAGCGGTACGAGGTCGTCGGGGCTCAGGATGCAAGAGGGCTTCAGCAAATGAGAGAAAGGAAAGAAGTTCAGGTGTAAGAATGGTTGAGGTCGAACTTGATATTTATAGTAAGTTTTTGGACCCTCACGCCGTGATTTTTATAAGACTCTCGTCGTGAGTCAAGCATGATCATCTCGTAGACTTGCCATTTGCGTCCCTAGCTTCGGAAGGTGGCCAGATGAATCCTCACGTCGTGAGATATCCTTGCTCACGTCGTGAGTTTGGAACTTATCCCTCGTATCCTCGTCACGCACCTTCTAGATCTGAAATGTGGCAAATTGAATCCTCACGTCGTGAGTTTCTATGCTCACGTCGTGAGCTCAGTCGGATTAGGGTTTCTGACAGCTGTATCTTCAGAAGGTCGTAACTTTCACATACGAACTTCGTTTTTGACGTTATTTATATGCACGCGTAGGTATTTACGAGTACTACAACTCTCTTTTAGACTCCAATAGCTAATTCTAAGTCTATTTTAAATTCCTCATATTATAGAGATTTATAGTGTTCGATTTATCATAACTTCTTCATGCGAAGTCAGATCCAGACGTTCTCTGTATTTTTGGAATCGTATGGACGTATACTTTGAGTTGCATCATAAAGAAAGTTGATATTTGTATTAGAATTTATCATGAACTACATAGCACTTTTATCACATTACTAGTTTAACAAAATCACATTACATGATTGGCATAATCACATGTGATTGTCTATTGACCTATTTTGACTGGTGTTACAACATTATTATGAATAGACAGGAGTCTATTAATAATGAATTGTCGTATGGCAAATATGGAATGTTTCCATATTGGGGGGGTTGGAGAATAGATGAGAAAGTTATTAACTTTTATGCAAGAAGGATGTTCAAAGGAATGTACTTTGAATTTGAAACTTCATTTCCATGGAATTTCCTTGTAACAATCTCCAAAGGAATATTTTGTAATATCGTTGGTCAAGTCTTTGTGACTTTTGGTACCTAGACATTACAAAAGAATCATTGCATGATAGTTTAAAATGTAACACTTTCTAGCAGTGACAAGAATTTGGTATTCTTACACTTGCAGTAAGGATTTGGGATTGTGAAATGAGCATCATTGGAATCATGTTCAATTGATCTATTTCACAATGTAAGGATCATAGAGAAACATAGTGTGCATGCGTGGAGCATGGCATAACTATTGTTTAGATAAACATAGTGTGCATACTTGGAGCATGGCATGACTATGGTTTTAATTCAAGTATTAAGTTGATTATTTGAAACATTACACAATGAATAATGAGTAATAAATATGACTCAAAAGTTTTTGGGCCATATTGGATTAGTATTATTCTTGTGTTTCACTTTGCATGTTTTGACTTCCCGAATAACTAGGTTATTCAAGCCATCCACAGTCGATCATACTTTGGAAGTAGGTATTGAGGCAAGACTGTCATGAATGGGTCTGTAGTTTGTCTGGGACAAAGTGGCTGCAGTGTTCATGAGTACTCCTGGAATAAGATTCGAGTATTGGATTCAACCCACGCTTATCTGAATCACTTCATGGATTTTATCATGAGTGGTCATGAGACGATAATATCTTATATTCTTGAAACGGAGACGTGTGAGTTGTAGTTGCATGTCGGTTGTACGTTGACATATGTAAATGCACCAGTAACTTGCATGTTATAAAACATATCGTTATGTGTAATTTGATGAGTAAGTACAAGCGAGCATTTGGGTCGAAGTTTATCCATTCCTTTTACCCTTGGAGGGATAAAAGCGATATATGCGGGCCCCTCGATGATTTAGTGATGACACCCCTAAGTGCTTGGCCAAGCCTAGACTGATTTGATTTGTTCAATTAGTCAGTCGTCATAAATCGGAAATCAGGAAACAACAGATGGACAGAGAGAATGATTATAATCCATATCTCAGTCTATATGATATCTAGAATGGAGGAATATATGATCCCTTATCTAATGGACACGTCATTTGACTAGGCCAGAGTTCGACAACGGCTTTAAGAGCTACGATTGCTAGTCGGGATCTTGGAGTCATACTTGAATAATAGTTTTAGACTTATCCAAGTGGGAGACTGTTGATTAGATGTCTAAGCCCATAACTATTATTGGTATGTACTCGACCCGAGAGTAGCATGGTCCATTTGGGTTGCATGGCATCAGAATAATTGGATAGACACATGAGAAAAGGTTATTTATAATTTATATTAATATATTATAAGTTCTAATATATTAATATGAAATCATATTCTTTAATTAGTATTGATCAAGAATTAATTTGGAATTAAATTTGTGATCAAAAGAGACTAATTAAATATATGGGGATTGATTTTGTAAATCATTCATTCTTATATATGTGGGCTTATGATCCATAGTTCTTCATGTTGGGCTAAACCCATGTGGTGATCCATGGATACTCCATGGAGGTTAAAACCCATGGATCATGAGGAATGTGGAAAGTCATGAGTTACATGGTGTAACCCTAAATGAGCCACACTGTATAAAGGACCCCATGGTTCATGAAATGGACTAGTGGAGACACAAAGAGGGCAAAGCCGATTTCATAGAGTGAACCAAGTAACCTCTTCTCAAGTTATTCCAATTGTTGGTGGTGTTGTGTGATTCCATATGAGGTGCAACACTTGGGGCACTAAGCTCTTAAAGGTTCAAGACTTCAAGCTCCATCAAAAGGTATGTCATCTAAATAGACTTTTGTAGTATAGATACTCCATTGTATGCTAGTTAGGATGATGCTTTGGAATTTTGAATGTATGCATGTATAATAGAGAAAACAGAGATCCAAAGCACATAGGGTTGCATGTACACCATAGGAGTGTTAGAATGCTCAAAACCCAACAGGTGAAGTGATGGTCATCCTCAAACACATGTCTCTGATAGTAGGGCTAATCACCTTGTGACTCAAAGTGCCATCCACCATATTATCCTTCCTTGGGTGATACAAGATCTTACAGTCGTAATCCTACACCACGTCAAGCCATCTACATTGCCTCATATTCGGATTTGGATGATCCATGTGATATATCAAACTCTTGTGATTAGTCTAGATAGTACAACAAACCCCATAAAGGTAATGTCACCAAATTTTGAGGGAAAATACCACTGCACACAACTCTAGATCATGAGTAGGATAATTATCCTTGTGAGGCTTTAGCTGTTTGTAAGCATACACAATCACTATATCTCGCTGCATTATTACCTCTCCCAATCTCGTGATCGAAGCATCACAATATACTACAAAATCCTTGACGCCTTCTGGAAGGGTCAATATTGGATCCTCACATAACTTCTGCCTCAAGGTCTTGAATGTCGCATGCTCTTAAGCCCCATCGGAAAACAATATTCTTCTTCGTTAGGCAGGTGAGAGGAACAACAATATTAGAGAAATCTTGAATGAACCTCCTGTAATATCCCGCCAAACCCAGGAAACTCCGGATCTTAGATGAAGACTTCGAGACCTACCACTGCATCACCGCCTCGATCTTGGTTGGATCGATCAGAGTTCCATTTAATTGATGAGGTGTCCTAGAAATTGAGTGTCATGCAACCAAAACTCACCCTTGGAAAATTTAGCATACAGTCTCTCCTTCTTCAAAACTCCAAGAATATCCCATAGGTGCTCCTCATGTTGCTCCCTGGTCTTGGAATAGACCAGAATATCATCAATAAACATAATAACTGACCGATCAAGCGTCGACCTACACACACAGTTCATCATGTCCATGAATGTTGTTGGTGAATTGGTGAGCTCAAATGGCATCACCATGAACTCATAATGGCCATAACGAGTCTGAAAATCTGTCTTCTTAATGTCCTCTTCTCTGACCCTCATTGGTGATACCCGAACCTCAAATCAATCTTGGAAAACCAAGATGCACCTTGTAGCTTATGAAAAAGATCATCAATCCTTATAAGTGGGTAACGGTTCTTCACGGTCAGCTTATTCAACTCCCAATAATCTATGAACATATGATACGAACTAACGGTGTATGTGGATCGGCCCACATACAAGGACGAGTCGACATAATTAAAAACAATCCGGACAAAGGCAACAAACCCAAATACAAATACGGTTCGGTAGCCAAGAGGAACTAAATACCCACTAATCACACCGAATAAAAATAAACTATAGCAAGGAAATCATTCATACGGATCCTCAGGTAATATCTTGGGAAACATGGAAAAAGCAATATTATTATATTAAAGGGTTCTACCTTTGCAACAGCTGGACACAAGCAACACCCAATTAGAATGGTAATAAAATGGACCGACTCACATGTATAAAAGGGGACCAAGCAACGAGGTGGCACTACTTTTTGAACTTAAGCAATTTTACTTATAGCTTCGACCGACATCTAACTTAGGCATCAGAGAGCAATATCGGGGTCCGTCCCTCGGTATAGCTTTCTAACCTTAGCATTTGTCTCCTTTTTTGTCGTGTATTCCCGAGTGTTCATTAGAAGAGGTGCTCAACAATAGGCTAACACGTATTCAGAAGACCATGTAACAACGTTGGCACCATCCGTATACATAACTGCAAGATAAAGGTCAGGTACCACGTCCCGCAGCAGACTCAAGTTTCAGCCCCATCAACTTAATCCTAATGTTCACCCCGATCACTACAATGACAGAAAGCACAACACCATCAACGGTTGTTTTGTCCCACCACACGGAACCTATGCAATTTCGGTAACACATACAGAAAGAAGGAGAACCACAACAGAAATCGCCAAGCAAAGGAAAGAAAATAAGACAGACAACCTCAGTAACGGTCGCATCAGATAGCAGTTCTAGTATAGGCAGACACAACGCACCAACATGAAAACATAAGAACACCACCAGGAACAACGAGTTAACAGTACAAGTCTTACCACCACTATTACAACAACACTTAATGACTACCGCAAAACAAACATAACAAAACGCACCGTTGTACATACCATTTCCACCACCATTCCCGTACGCATACTATCAGGCATTCTGACCTTCGCAACCCGATAAAGTCTATGCTACTCAATCCATTCTTGGAAATAAAGAAACACCACACATTCAATGGGTTGCACAAACCACAAACAATAATGGATTGAGAGACTTAAGAACGAACACTAATAAATGTCGAGTCTTGAGATCGGACAACTCACCTCTTATTAGAAGCATACGCGTGTATCAGTGTAACACTTAAATCCTAGTATGTTTCTTTATTACCCTTGATAATATCAAAGTTGATTTTTTGTCCTTAGGCAGTACGCGGGGCGTACCACATGGTACGTTTAGCGTACAAGCTCTAAAGCGAGTACGCGGGGCGTATCAATTGGTACGCTTAGTGCACTGATGCGAGGTTGAGGCGGGACTCCGGACACATATAATGGGCGTACATTTATATATGTGGGGCATACATGAGATATGTTGAAACCCTAATTTAGGGTGTTGCGCCCTATATAAAGGCCTCAAGTCCTCATGAATGGCCTCTTTACCAGCCTCCCTTGCCATAAAAACCCTAAACAGACCCTTAAGCCTCTTTGTGGTGTTCTTGAGCTATTAAGAAGACTTTGGTGCCCATTTTTGCCTTTGTGAAGGAAGTAGAAAAGCTTGAAGTTGCCTTGCTTGGTGATAAGGTTTTGGATCCAGAATCATCATCTTTTGTGCAATCTTTTTGAGGTATCAAGTTTTAATCTTGGCTTGTAAATGTTTAGATCTCTTTATGGGTTGTTTTTCTATGCTTGTGGTCCCTTTTTGGGTTGATAGAAGAGTTAGATGTTTTTGTTGGATTAGTGTCTAAGCCTGTAACTATATTTGGTAAGTACTTGACCCGGTTGTGCATGGTCCTTTTGGGTTGCCTTCACCATAGCAACTTGACAGGGTGATTTATGAAGAGAGAGAAGAGATGTTATTATATTATGAGAATAATATATTAAAGGAATAATAATATTATTTGATTAATATTAGTCACAAATTAATTAGGAATTAATTTGGTGACTAAAAGAGGTTAATTGAATAAAGGGGCTTAAACTGTCAAATGTGTGATAGTTGAGTTTTTGGGCTATGGATCCTTATGGGATATAGGGTGGCCGAAATTAAGGAGTATAAGCTCCTTGAATTCGTCCAAGCCTTACTCTAGAAGGATCCTTGGATTGCTTAAGGCCTAAGTTATTCAATTAGGGTTAAGGAGGTAACCCTAGTAGCTCATAGTATAAATAGACCCTATGGGTTGGAGAAATTGGCCACCTTGCTTCCGTGGGAACCCTAGAGCCGATTTCTACACCTCTTCTCTCTCTCCAAATCAACCTCTTGCTAGTTGGTGTTTGTAAGCCATTAGAGGAGTGACAATTGTGACTCTAAGCTCCAAGAACAAGAAGATTCAAGAAAGCAATCAAAAGGTATTATCCAGATCTGATTTCATATGTTATGTTTCAATTGTATTCACTAGATCTAGCATTGAAAGTCTTGGATACATTGCATGTTCAAATTAGAGAAACCTAGATCCAAGCATTAGGGTTTGCATGTGCACATAGGAAAGTTCTTATGGCTCAAACCCATCAGTGGTATCAAAGCTTAGATTGATTTCTATTGAATTGATGCATTGTTTGATTGTTCTTGCCATGAAAAATCATTTTTTTTGTGCCCCTGACTGACAGACTCGGTGAGTCCCATTATGGACTCGACGAGTTCATGCTACTCAGCGAGTCCATGATGGTACTCGGCGAGTCCAATCGTCTGTCAGAGTGATTTTCGGGATTTCTTGCTGTTTTGCTTGAGGATACTTGCCTTAATCGTTTTGGGTCAATAAAATCCGAATTTTATCATATATTTGACTATATCCTTGACAAAACAAAAGATAATTACCATTTAGTTAAATAATAATTTCCTTATGTGATAATAATTGACAAAACAAAAGATAATTACCATTTAGTCAAATTTAGATAACCACTAAATTAATTAGTTAATTTATATTATTTGATATTTGATCCTTTATGTTTTGAAAAGTTCAAAACTTGTCCTCAAGTTTTGAAATTTAAGTTTTGTGATTAAAAGTTTTAATTTGAACCATTTAAATTTCAAACCTTAGAATTTTACAAGTTTTAAAATTCAACCTTATACTTATAGTATTATAAGATTAATATATATACGTATAACTTAAATGCTAGTCTTACCGTTAGTAGGCCTCATTCACGAAGCCGATCTATCAGGGGGGGTATAAGGTTATGGCCTATAAAATGGTCGTTTAATGGGTGTCCATTCTCACCCACCGCTTCCTTGATTGGTGGAGGGTCGTTAACCGAACGGGTAGGATCGGGCAAACCTTTCCTCATTAAAAGTATAATGAATCTATATAAAGTAACTAAAACGTTTTTCATAAAATTCCCAATCTTAGTTACTTTAGGCAAAAGTGAATTGATGCAATTCCATGAAATTACACTTTGTATCCTTGCTAAGACATTAATGGAGCGCGTGTGGTTAACCGACACATTAACTGGGTTCTAAGCAATAGTAGCAAAGGGTGACTCATTGTTTGTCATAGTTCGATGGAGCGTGTGTGGTTAACCAGCACATCGAATAGGTGACTGTAACAATGAGGGCACCATGTACATTTGCATGGTTATTCACACCCACTTTGTGATCCTCGACATCCCAGTCACAAACTAGAGGGGCATATCGAGATTTAAACATGTCATTGAAAAGTTCAATGTATCTCAAAAGATCTAGGAGTTTTCAATACATTTAAAACCTAATTTCTTTTTCGTTTTTCATGGAGGATAATTAGTGAATCGACATTCACTTGCCTTCAAATTATTTACTTGTTAGATTACGACATCCCTTTTCTAATTTGTAAATAATGTTGTTGGTTCCTAGCCCTAATTTCTCATTTGGGTGATTAATTGGGGAAATTCATTTCTAATCAACTTTGTTCTTTTTCCTTTTCAGATGTCGAACACAAACAACAACGCTTCTGGTTCAAACTCCTCTGGTTCATTCTCACTCATGAACTTGTGTGGGAAAGTGATCTTCGATGGGACCACTTTCAGTAATTGGATCCGCAACATTCACATGGTCACTCGCTACGAGGACAAAGAATATGTCCTCGACGAGAAGCTAAAGGAGATTGATATCGAAACTGCTACTGCCGATGAGATTGCGGCCTACGAGGCCCACGAGCGTGATGCCACGAAAGTCCATTGCATCATGCTCGCGACCATGTCTGCTGAACTCCAAAAGTCCTATGAGGACAAGTACCCCTATGAGATGCATCAGGATCTGCTGGAACGCTACCACCAGAGCGCTAGGCAAGAGAGGTATGAGATCATCACTTTGATGATCACTACCAAAATGGGCAATGGATAGTCCCTTACTGCCCATCTGCAAAAGATGCAGAGATATGTTGATCGCCTGCTGAAGTTGAATGTGAACTTCGATGAAGAGCTGGCAATTGACATCATCCTTCACTCATTGCCTTCCTGCTATAGCCAGTTCCGCATGACCTACAACATGAATAAGGAAGAGGTCTCCTTGAGCAAGATTCAGGGCTTGTTAAGGACCGTTGAGAGCAACCTCAGGGATAAATATGTTGCATCGCCTCCAACTCCAGCTGATGCCCCTGTCTTGGCAATAGGGCAAGGGAAGGGTAAGAAGAGGAAGGCCTCTTCAAGGGGCCACTACAAGGGAAAGTCCCAAGATGGCACCTCTTCTAGTGGAACCAAAGTTGGTTCTGCTAAACCCAACTCTAACCCTAAGGAGGCAGAGTGCCACCACTGCCACAAGATAGGGCATTGGAAGAGAAGTTGCCCAGAATATCTGCAAGCCATCAAGGATGGAAAGATCAAGCCATCTTTCGCAGGTATTTACACGATTAAATCTAATAGTTTATCACATGCTACTTCTTGGGTTCTTGATACAGGATGTGGTTTCCACATATGTTCTGATTTGCAGGGACTAAAAGGAAATAAGGATGTGGAGAGTGGAAGGATGAATCTGATCATGGGAAACAAAAGATCGTTGCCTGTGACCAAGATTGGAGTTTATTCCTTAGTGCTTAGTAATGGTTTAGATTTAAATTTGAATAATTGTTGCTATTCACCAGATATGGCTAGAAACATCATTTCATTTCATGGTTTATATAAACAAGGTTTTAGATATTCATTTGATAATGAAAAGGGTTCTATTTATGCTTATTTTAATAATGTTTTATATTTTGAAGCATTGCCTTGTAATGGAATATATGAAACTGTGATGGTTGTAGACAATTTAGGAAATGATGTGTTGTGTGTGGATTCTTCCAATAGTATGGATAAAGCATGCTTGTGGCATTGTCGTCTAGGACATGCCAACAAGAAACGCATAGCCCAACTCCAAAAGGATGGAGTGTTGGAGTCATGCGACCTTAGGGACGATGATGTGTGCGAGTCTTGTTTACTTGGAAAGATGACCAAGTCACCCTTCACTGGCACTTGTGCGAGGGGTGAGGGTTTATTGGATCTCATACATACAGATGTATGTGGACCCTTTAGATCCACCACGAGGGATGCAAATCGCTTCTATGTGACTTTTACAGATGATTATAGCAGATATGGGTATATCTACTTGATCAAGCACAAGTCAGAAACCTTTAAAAAAATTCAAAGAGTTTAAACAAGAAGTGGAGAATTAGTTGGGCAGGAAAATCAAGATGCTTCGATCTGATCGATGTGGAGAGTACCTAAGTCTTGAGTTCCACGACTACCTCAAGGAATGTGGAATAGTTTCACAATTGACGCCACCTAGGACACCACAATTGAATGGTGTAGCTGAGACATGGTTCGTTCCATGATGAGTCGTGCTTCACTACCTATCTCATTCTGGGGGTATGCCTTAGAAACTGCCGCCCATATCCTTAACTTAGTACCTACGAAGAAGGTTGCCAAAACACCTCACGAGATGTGGACAGGGAAGGCTCCCTCGTTGGCACATATTAAGGTTTGGGGTTGCGAAGTTTTCGTAAGACGAGAAACTCACGACAAACTCGAACCTCGTAGTGAGCGATGTATTTTCATTGGCTACCCACAGAAATCCTTTGGATATCTCTTCTACAGACCGAGTGACAATGTAGTCTTCGTTGCGAGGAGAGGGGTTTTCCGAGAGCGAGAACTCATAAGCCAAGGAGACAGTGGGAGGCAAATCGATCTTGAAGAGCTTCAAGAGTCGAGCGATGAAGGAACCTCTAACACTGGCGCTCAACCCGAGGAGGAAACTTCGGTTGAACCGATTGACGAGTCATTACCTCTTAGACGTTCCGAAAGAGTTAGTGTTCCACCCCAGTTTTATGGTTTTCATATTACTATGGAAGGGGATACGTTCATTAGTAATAGTACACTAGTGAATATGGACGAACCTAACAACTATAAGGAAGCCATGGCAGGTCCAGAGTCTGCAAAATGGAAAGAGGCTATGGACAGCGAGATTCAATCCATGTATGACAACCAAGTTTGGAATTTGGTTGATAATGTACCAGGTCGTAAGACGGTCGGGTGCAAGTGGATCTTCAAGAAGAAGACTGACGTGGATGGAAACGTGCACACTTGTAAAGCGCGATTGGTTGCGAAGGGTTTCACTCAAACTCCTGGAGTTGACTACGACGAAACCTTCTCACCAGTTGCGAAGATAAAGTCTATCAGGGTAATGTTGGCCATTGCTGCATTGCATGACTATGAAATATGGCAAATGGATGTCAAAACCGCTTTCCTTAATGGGAAGTTGGCTGAGGATGTTTACATGGCTCAACCAGAGGGTTTTGTCAATGCGAAGCATCCCAACAGAGTATGTAAGCTTGAGAAGTCCATTTATGGACTTAAGCAAGCGTCTCGCAGATGGAATCTTTGTTTTGACGAGAAGGTCAAAGAGTTTGGTTTTCTGCGAAGCGAAGTTGAATCATGTGTATATGTCAAAGCCAGTGGGAGTGTAGTAAGCTTTCTCGTATTGTATGTCGACGACATACTACTCATAGGAAACGACATCCCGACACTGCAGGAGGTTAAGTCCTGGCTCGGGAGGTGCTTCGCTATGAAGGACCTCGGAGAGGCTTCCTATATTCTGGGAATAAGGATAGTGAGAAACAGAAGTAAGAGACTAATATGACTTAGTCAGAATACTTACTTAGACAGGGTACTAAAACGTTTTAGTATGGAGAATTCGAAGAAAGAGGAGTTACCAATCCAGAGTAATGCCAAGTTGAGTAAGACTCAGAGTTCGAGTACTGAAGTCGAGATAGCAGAGATGATCCGAGTACCTTACGCTTCCACAGTTGGCTCAATCATGTATGCTATGACTTGTACTCGCCCTGATGTGGCCTTCGCCTTGAGCATGGTCAACAGATATCAAGGAAACCCTGGCAGAGCGCATTGGATCGCGGTCAAGAATATTCTTAAGTACCTTCATAGGACCAAAGAATGGTTTCTAGTCCTCGGTGGGAGTGATGACTTAAAGGTGCGAGGGTACAGTGACGCCAGTTTTCAGACCGACAGGGACAACTACCGTTCGCAGTCGGGCTGGGTCTTTACCCTCAATGGAGGAGCAGTGACTTGGAAAAGTTCCAAGAAGGAAACCGTAGCTGATTCAACGTGCGAATCAGAGTATATTGCGGCGAGCGAAGCGTCAAAGGAGGCGATATGGCCGAAGAACTTCATTGGAGATCTTGGAGTTGTACCAGCTATAAAGGAGCCTATGAAGATTTTCTGTGATAATGAAGGAGCAGTTGCCTTGACCAAGGAACCAAGAGATCACGGTAGATCTCGACATATCGACAGAAAATATCACTTTATTCGACATCAGGTGGAAGAAGGACTCCTTGTAGTAAAGAGGGTATCGTCAGAGGATAACCCAGCAGATCCGCTTACGAAGGGACTGAGCAGGTTTAAGCACTTGCAGCATGCTAGGAGCATTGGGCTGAAGGACGATATTAGTTTAGATTAGATAGTTTGGAAACGTGTAATAGATAAGTTGTTATTAACATTTGATGATTAAATAAAGGAGTATTATTTATTAGTAATGTTACTATCTTATGTTAATCTTTTACCTATTGTTTCAATTTTGCATGTTTTGACTTCCTGAATAATTGAGTTATTTGATAATAATCAAATTATTCGAACGGTCCACAGCCCTTCATATGTTGGAAGTAGATATGAATGAATACTATCATTAATTGGTGTGTAGATTGTCTAAAGTGTATTAGACATAGCAAAAGTTTGATACAACGTTCATGAGTGCTAATGAACTTGATTAGAGCATTGGAATAAACCCACACTTGCTGGAATCACTTCATGGAATTTATCACGAGTGATCGCAAGATGGTAATATCATATGGTCTTAAAACCTAGATATATGGTTTATTGTTTGTTAATTAGTTATGCATTGATAATGCGTCAACGCATCAGTAACTTGATGTTATAAAATGCATTGTTGTGTATGATTTGATTAATGGATAATAAATGCATATAAGTCGAAGTTTATCTGTTCCTTTTATCCTAAGAGGGTAAAAGCGATATCAGGGCCCCTCGATGATTTGATTTGACTTATGTGCCGGGCCCGGTCAGGACTTGTAATGCCCGCGTTTCTAGGCTAGACATTAATATTGACATTATAGTCTAGGTTAACCTTTGTAACTCATTTTGAAGAAATGAAAAGGAATTATATGAATTATGTGTTTTATGCTTAATTATTAGGGTTTAATTAATTAAGAATAAAAATGAGCGTCAAAAATTAAATTTTAGATAAAGCCGATATCTATTAAGAAACTTGTAGTGGGCGTGACAAGGATTACGGATATATAAAGAATGCCGAAATCCGAGTTATAACGAAGAAGTTATGATCTGTTGAAGTTTCACGATAAACCGACACGGTGCCGAATGTCGTAAAAAGTGAGTTTTTGATAAACCACTTTTTAGCCTTATTAATCTAAACGAAACTCGTAGTGTTCGTTAAACCGAGAGTAGGTATAAAAAGAACGCCCAAATCTGACTTCGTATGAGGAAGTTATTATTTTTCGAAGTTTCAGCTTAGCAGTAGACAACTAAAAACTCGAATTTTAGATCGAGTAATTTTTAGCCGACACGACCTAAACGAGAATCGAAGGTCTCGTCATTAGTAGCACAACGGTAAAAAGTCTGACGAAAACGGACGTCGGATGAAGAAGTTATGAATTTTTAACGGATTTCCTGTCCCGGTCTGTTAAAAATAATAATATAAAAATTAAATTCAAAATTAGCCAACGAAGTCTAAACGAAAGTTGTAGAGCGTAAATTTACCTACGCGTGCATATAAAGAACGTCAAAAACGGAGCTCGTATGCGAAAGTTATGGATTTTAAAAGTTTTGACGCGAAAATCGAGGAATAATGCCAAAACCGGGAATTTTCGCACACGTGGACTTCGGCCACGTGTCCTCGCCTCGCATGTGCCACGTGTCCGAAATGAGGCTGAGTTATCCGAGCTGCTGAAGCGGTCCAATACCTGTCCGACGTGTGCCCTTATCACGTGTCCGAAGCCCTCGCAGCGAGCCACGAACCCTCTACCTCGGACCACTAGGCCTCGGTCCAATCAGGAGCTGCTAGCAGCCACTTCGCACGCGCAACCCATGTGCGAGCACCTACGCACCCTCGCCTGCGGACCCCACCTCCCTAGCCGACTTCGGACCCTATAAATAGAAGGGGTATGCGAGCCTTCTCGGGTAGTTTTGGAGTTTTGCCACTTTTAACCCATTTTTCCATATTTTCTTCATCTTAACATTCCCCAAAGCCCCGGTATCGATTATAACCCCCGGAATATGCCACGAAGTGCCCGAGAAGCCCGAAAAATTTATCTTTTCGGTTTCGAAGCCTGACCCACTCAGCTGTTTATATTACAGGTAGAGGACCCCGAGCATAGTCGGATGATGATGATGAGTGATTTTTGGATTAT
Organism: Lactuca virosa; assembly: GCF_052849685.1. Taxonomy (NCBI): domain Eukaryota; kingdom Viridiplantae; phylum Streptophyta; class Magnoliopsida; order Asterales; family Asteraceae; genus Lactuca; species Lactuca virosa. The sequence continues at coordinate 268,146,945 of NC_136427.1, forward strand.
AGGTCAGTAGTTATAAATAAATGTTGTAAGGCTTATAACGTCTTGTTTATGCTTTTGATCTGTATCGGAACATGACATCCCGAGGTTTTTATATAAAAGGAAATTATATATTCTTAAAGAAAGGTTTTGACAAACTTTTATCATGTATTGTTTTGGGGACCAATTCCGCAACATCTTTTAAAAAGATTTCTCTGATTTTATTTTAAAAAGCATAAATTAAATCGGTCTTTTCTTGCCGAGAAATTAGGGGATGTCACAGTTGGTATCAGAGCATTAGTTTAAGCGAACTAAGAAATTGTAGGATTTCTAGACTTAAACTTAGAATGCTAAGTGATGATTGTGAGATGAGTGTCTACCATAATTTAGACACGAGCACTAGTTTATTTTAGGAAAGATGCCTAAAATGTTTTTATGTGCTAAATGCTATATGTTTGCCATATATGCCATTATTTGTTCGGATCTATGGTCTGTTGCCGACCGGATCTGGAAACCTTATGTGTGTAAGATTCTAAACGTATGATTACGATATTAGAACTAACATATAAACGTTTCGGAGTAATAACGAAGGTTTAACGTCTATCGAAAATAAAGATCTAAATTCACCTACGATTGGTGTATAGATCGAAATGGCGAGTACGCAAAGTGAATTCGGAAACGATAATCCGCAGCCTGAGCCAATCACGATGACTGGGGTGCAGGAAATGGTGCGTACGATGTTAGATGAACAGATGGAAGAAACAAAACGATTACTTCAACAAAGTAAGGATGAACTTACTGTGCCAGTATGTCAGGCATCTGTTCTTGAGGCAACTATTAGGGTTGCTAAGTCTATTGAAGAAATGATCAATGACAGAACCGCCAACAAGGTTGAAGTTGACAAAAAGAGGAAACTTGAGAGGTCTTCAAGGCCCAACAAGAGCAACATATCCTCAAAGTCTGGAAAAAGAAGAGATAAAGGAAAATGGTGCGGGAAGTGCAAAAATAAACACTCTGGGAATTGTGACGGGAAGGTGAAGTGCTTTAGGTGTGGAGAAATAGGGCATTATGCCAATTAGTGTATGATTCTCAAGGGGGTGTGTTATATATGTAAAGAAGAAGGCCATATTTCTAAGAACTGTCCAAAGAACAATGAAGTAACAAGGCCAAGTGCACCGCCAACGCCAAGGGAATTTCAGAATATCCTTGACGAAGCGATTAATAACGCTAGGAAGTAGAAGTAAAGACTTGATACCCGAAGATCAAGTTACGAAGTAGTAATGTGAATAGTAACAAGTGGTTTAGCCTATTAGAGGCATAGTATAGGGTAAACTTGAACCTTTGTGTAATCGTTTCAAGGAAATAATATAAACCCTGGTTTTGTCATCTGATGAATGGAATGATTGGTGTAATTCTTGAAGTTGTCCCATCGTCTGGAATTTCCATCACCAACCAAGTTGAAGTAGAGTTGATCATTGAAGATACGCATGGAAGAAGTCCTAGTAGAGTCTAGGAAAATTTTATGATTAATTGGACACATTCGTATGTGTTAAATTGTTTTGTGATTTTAGGACTTGGGGACTGCGAGACAGTACTTGGGACGAGTATGAGTAGGTGTGAATAGTAGTAGAGATCTATACTACTGGAACCACGTGACTCACACTTGGATCAGGGAAAGTCACAAGGTTACCAAGGAACTAGTAATTGACTCCGTCTGATTCTAGTCTGTCGTTACCATCGTTTCGGTAATGACTAAGAAGATGATTGTTATTCCGACCTTAGAGGTCATATCGAATCGAGTCCGACTAAGATGAGTGTGACACGTGGTTCCGAGAACCAAGTTCGATGTAGCATTTGACTTAAGCCAAATGATTGAAGTGAAAGATGATTAAAACGATCAATAGAAGTATCACACTCATTGTTGAAGAAGTTGATAGTTAGAAATGATACATGTTGAACTGTGATTGTCTCACATTAGAACATGAAGGTAGGTATAGTTTGTTCTGAAATTTGTCCCTAAGAGATCTGAGTCTAAGTAGTGCATTATACAATGAGAGATCATTAGAACATGACCTATCGGTCTGTTACAATAAACGAAGGAAAATACTTATTCTAAGAAGAAGAAGGAGTCCTCAATAAGGATTTATTTTGTAACTCGAAGGTTACAATTGAAAGTCCTACGGAGATCTGAAGCTTTTTAAGATGCGTCAGATATTACCGAAGGTTTATCCAAGGCTTTTCTTCGATCGCGACTCCATTAACAACTTTGACCCACAAAGGAGCTGTTTTATACTTGGAATGAGAAGCATAAGGAAGTTTTGAGAAGTTAAAGAAGACGTTGTGCGAAGCACCAATTCTTTCGTTACCTGAAGGAATTGATGACTTCACATTTTATAGTGATGCCTCTGGAGTTGGATTAGGTTGTGTTCTGACCCAAAGGGATAAAATGATAGCGAATGCATCGAGGCAATTGAAGGAGTATGAAAAGAACTACCCTACTCATGATCTGGAGTTGGCAGCAGTAGTATTCGCCTTAAAGATATGGAGGCATTATCTTTATGGTACTAAGTGTAAACTTCTCACTGATCATAAGAGTCTTCAATATCTCTTTAATCAGAAGGAATTGAACATGAGACAGCGGCGCTGGCTGGAACTACTCAAGGACTACGACTGTGAGATACTTTACCACCCTGGTATAGCAAATGTTGTTGCTGATGCTCTCAGTCGGAAGGTAAATCTTGAAAAGAGAAGGCCAAGAGCGCTGAGAATTGAAGTCGTCTCGACAATTGTGGAAAGTATAAAGAAAGCTCAGGAGGAAGCTTTAGAAAAGAATGACCGAAAGGAGGAACGTTTGGGAAAAACGTTGGTGTTTGATGCAAACGGTCATGGATTGAAGGTATTCAAAGATAGGATTTGGGTACCTAAGACGGGAGGAGTAAGAGGTCTTCTGATGGAAGAAGCTCACAAAACCATGTATTCGATTCATCCCGGCAGTACGAAAATGTATAGGGATCTAAAAACCCTATTACTGGTAGCCGATGATGAAGCTCGATGTTATTAAGTATGTGGCTGAGTGTGTAACTTGTGCTAGGGTTAAGGCACAACATCAGAAACCGTATGGGAGTTTAGAACCTAACCTGTACCCATGGGTAAATGGGAGGACATTACCATGGATTTTGTGACTAAACTGCCCAAAACAAGGAACGATCACGACATGATTTGGGTGGTCATTGATCGCTTCACTAAGAGTGCACATTTCATAGCCGCCAACGGGAAATGGTCTATGGATAAACTTGCAAATTCTTATGTGAAGGGAATTATGAGGCTTCAGGGTGTTCTGATAACGATTGTATCTGATCGTGATAGTCGTTTTACCTCAAGGTTGTAGAGGAGTTTATAAGAGGAATTGGGTACCAAGTTGTGTTTGAATACAGCTTACCATCCGCAAACCGATGGTCAGAGCAAACGAACAATTCAAACCTGGGAGGATATGCTGAGAGCATGTACCCTGGAATTCCAAGGTAACTGGGGTAAACACTTACCTCTGGTAGAATTTTCCTATAATGATAGTTTCCACTCGAACATCTAGATCGCACCTTATTACGCTTTGTATGGGGAAAAGTGTCGAACGCCGTCATGTTGGCTGGAAGCTGGGGAAAAGCTGTTTATGGGACTTGAAATAGTCCATCAGACTGCTGAAAAGTTGAAAGTGATTAGGGAAAGGATGTTAGCTGCTCAAGAGAGCCATGCTGACAATAAAAGACAACCGATATCATTCGAAGTTGGAGATTCGGTTTTACTTAAAGTCTCGCCGTAGAAGGGACTTATAAGATTTGGTAGAAGGGGAAAGTTGAGTCCAAGGTTTATTGGACCATTTAAAGTTCTTCTGAGGATCGGGAATCAAGCTTACAAGCTAGAATTACCGGAAGAACTAAAGGGTATTCATAACACCTTTCGTGTGTTCTATTTGAGAAAATTCACGGGAGGAGTGCCCGACATAATTCCCATTTCTGAATTAAGGTTGGATGAAAACAGGAGGTTAATGGAAGAACCTGAGGCAATCGTTGACCGTAAGACTAAAAAGTTGTGACGCAAGATGGTCGATTTAGTGCTTATGCGTTGGAAACATACGAATGGGCCAAATCTCACTTGGGGAAAAATAGAGAGTGACATGATGAGTCGCTACCCGTATTTGTTTGCCGATGTGTGATTCCGGGGACGGAATCATCCTAAGGGGGAGAGAATTGTAATGCCCGTGTTTCTAGGCTAGGCATTAATATTGACATTATAGTCTAGGTTAACCTTTGAAACTCATTTTGAAGAAATAAAAAGGAATTATGTGAATATTATGTGAATTATGTGTTTTATGCTTAATTATTAGGGTTTAATTAATTAAGAATAAAAATGAGCGTCAAAAATTAAATTTTAGATAAAGTCGATATCTATTAAGAAACTTGTAGTGGGCGTGACAAGGATTACGGATATATAAAGAATGCCGAAATCCGAGTTATAACGAAGAAGTTATGACCTGTCGAAGTTTCACGATAAACCGGCACGGTGCCGAATGTCGTAAGAAGTGAGTTTTTGATAAACCACTTTTTAGCCTTAGTAATCTAAACGAAACTCGTAGTGTTCGTTAAACCAAGAGTAGGTATAAAAAGAACGCCCAAATCTGACTTCGTATGAGGAAGTTATTATTTTTCGAAGTTTCAGTTAGCAGTAGACAGCTAAAAACTCGAATTTTAGATCGAGTGATTTTTAGCCGACACGACCTAAACGAGAATCGAAGGTCTCGTCATTAGTAGCACAACGGTAAAAAGTCTGACAAAAACGGACGTCGGATGAAGAAGTTATGAATTTTTAACGGATTTCCTGTCCCGGTCTGTTAAAAATAATAATATAAAAATTAAAGTCAAAATTAGCCGACGAAGTCTAAATGAAAGTTGTAGAGCGTAGTTTTACCTACGCGTGCATATAAAGAACGTCAAAAACGGAGTTCGTATGCGAAAGTTATGGATTTTAGAAGTTTTGGCGCGAAAATCGAGGAATAATGCCAAAACCGGGAATTTTCGCACATATGGACTTCGGCAACGTCTCCTCGCCTCGCATGTGCCACGTGTCCGAAATGAGGCTGAGTCATCCGAGCTGCTGAAGCGGTCCAATACCTGTCCGACGCGTGCCCTTATCACGTGTCCGAAGCCCTCGCAGCGAGCCACAAACCCTCTACCTCGGACCACTAGGCCTCGGTCCAATCAGGAGCTACCAGCAGCCACTTCGCACGCGCAGCCCATGTGCGAGCACCTGCGCACCCTCGCCTGCGGACCCCACCTCCCTAGCCGACTTCGGACCCTATAAATAGAAGGGGTATGCGAGCCTTCTCGGGTAGTTTTGGAGTTTTGCCACTTTTAACCCCTTTTTCCATATTTTCTTCATTTTAACATTCCCCAAAGCCCCGATATCGATTATAACCCCCGGAATACGCCACGAAGTGCCCGAGAAGCCCAGAAAGTTTATCTTTTCGGTTTCGAAGCCTGACCCACTCAGCTGTTTATATTATAGGTAGAGGACCCCGAGTATAGTCGGATGATGATGATGAGTGATTTTTGGATTATAGGCCAGTAGTTATAAATAACTGTTGTAAGGCTTATAACGTCTTGTTTATGCTTTTGATCTGTATCGGAACATGACATCCCGAGGTTTTGATATAAAAGGAAATTATATATTTCTTAAAGAAAGGTTTTGACAAACTTTTATCATGTATTGTTTTGGGGACCAATTCCGCAACATCTTTTAAAAAGATTTCTCTGATTTTATTTTAAAAAGCATAAATTAAATCGGTCTTTTCTGGCTTAGAAATTAGGGGATGTCACAGGACTGAATTGATGTGTTCAATTAAGTTCTATGTCAAATGAATCTGAGATCGAGAAACCAATTGCTAGACAATAAGTATGACCATGTTCCATGTGATTGTCCGCACGATATCTAGAACAGAGGATTATACGATCCCTTATCTGAAGGACAGGTTACTGATAAGATCAGAGTTTGACGGCGTCTTTGAGAGCTACGATTGCTAATCGGATTAGGCTTGCATTTAATGTTACTAGACTTATCAAAGTGGGAGACTGTTGGATTAGTGTCTAAGCCTGTAACTATATTTGGTAAGTACTTGACCCGGTTGTGCATGGTCCTTTTGGGTTACCTTCACCATAGCAACTTGACAGGGTGATTTATGAAGAGAGAAGAGATGTTATTATATTATGAGAATAATATATTAAAGGAATAAAAATATTATTTGATTAATATTAGTCACAAATTAATTAGGAATTAATTTGGTGACTAAAAGAGGTTAATTGAATAAAGGGGCTTAAACTGTCAAATGTGTGACAGTTGAGTTTTTGGGCTATGGATCCTTATGGGATATAGGGTGGCCAAAATTAAGGAGTATGGGCTCCTTGAATTCGTCCAAGCCTTACTCTAGAAGGATCCTTGGATTGCTTAAGGCCTAAGTTATTCAATTAGGGTTAAGGAGGTAACCCTAGTAGCTCATAGTATAAATAGACCCTATGGGTTGGAGAAATCGGCCACCTTGCTTCCTTGGGAACCCTAGAGCCGATTTCTACACCTCTTCTCTCTCTCCAAATCAACCTCTTGCTAGTTGGTGTTTGTAAGCCATTAGAGGAGTGACAGTTGTGACTCTAAGCTCCAAGAACAAGAAGATTCAAGCAAGCAATCAAAAGGTATTCATCTAGATCTGATTTCATATGTTATGTTTCAATTGTATTCACTAGATCTAGCATTGAAAGTCTTGGATACATTGCATGTTCAAATTAGAGAAACCTAGATCCAAGCATTAGGGTTTGCATGTACACATAGGAAAGTTCTTATGGCTCAAACCCATCAGTTTTAAGGGTTTGTTGTTTTATATTTGAGCTTGTTATGGACTCCTTAAGCATAAAGGTGCAAGCTTTATGGGATTTTTGGTCACATGCATGCATTAAGTCACTTGTTAAGTCCTTTCTAAGCTTAAGAGCTTCATTTAGCCATGCATGAATATAAAGTTAGCAACTTTACGTGATGTCCCAACTCAAGGAATTCAGATCTATGTTTTGGGGCTATGTATTAACGGATTAAGGACCGAAAATGAGTTTTGGTTGAATGGGTGAGTACGATGGGCGTACAAGCAAGTACGCTTAGCGTACAAGCCCTCAAGTGATTACGCTGAGTGTACGTGCTGGGTACTCCCCGCGTACTCAGTCTGGTGGACTTCGCATATTTGGGCTTCGGTTTTGGGCTATCTTTTAAGCTTAGTTGCTTGGGGCATTGTTGGGCCACCTGAATGCAAGTATTTGGACTAGGAAATTTTTTTGGGCCTTAGAGTAAGGCCCATGTAGGGATTTGGGCCCAATTTGGAAAATTGGGCCATATGTGGGCCTTGGATGGATAGTTGGTTTTTGAGCCTTTTAGATTAAAAGTTTGTGCTTTAGTCTTGGTCCAAAACAAGTGAGGGGTAAAATGGTCTTTTACCCTAAGTATGGATTGAAGGATATAGATTTGATTCCAATTGTTAATTGGGTGTTATTTGATATTGATAGCTCGGGGATTTTTCAGACCAACAGCCAGAGATTATCAATGTGATTCAGCAGCCTGAGGTGAGTTTCCTCACCATGTATAGCGAGTTGAAGGCACCAATGCCGACCCATGATCTGTTATGGTAGAATACTCGTTGTCTATGTGATACTAGTATGTGCGTGTTCTTGTATGCTTACTGGGCGGGGCTAGATGATTATTTTGTATGTTATTACTTGTTATGTATAACGAATTGTATGTGGGCGGGGCACGTGTGACATCCCCAAATTTCACAGCCAGAAAAGACCGATTTGTTTATGCTTTATTTTGAAAATCAGAGTAATACTTTTGAAGAAAAATGTTGCAGAATTTGTTCCCAAAAAAGAAAATATATATAAGAATTTATCAAGTCATCTCCGAAGAAATGTATTTTCATTATATTACAAAACCTGGGATGTCATTGTCAATATAGATCAAAAGCATAAACAAAACAACATAGGCTACAAAACAACATAGGCCTCAAAAACAACATAGGCCTTACACATTCTATTTATTTCTACTGGCCTATAATCCACAACCTCTCATCAGATCATCGCATCTATGCTCTTGTGTCACTACCTGTAGTATAAAAACTTAGTGGGTTAGGCTTGGGAGCCTGATGAGCACATAGGGTTTTCAACCCATAATAGTTAAGTTTATTAACTTCATCAAATAAATCAACCCGATTACCCGTTCCAGTTATCCTTACTTTACGTCCCTAAAACACCTATCATAAGGGAACTATCCTAAGGAATTTCATCGGGATGGACACTACTGCTAAGGGGATTCCTCAACCATATATGTCTGTAAGGCAACCATGAGGGGGATGGAGTACACCGGTGAACACATCTTTCACAAACACCTACAGGTTGCGAGTTTGCTTGCGTTCCACTGGACTGTCTAGAATAGTCCGTGGTCGTTATCTATACTCTGCTAGATGACTGGATCACCGTCAACATCGAGGCCTCTCATCATTTTATTACACATCAACTATTTCATCTACTCATGTTTTACCCAATATTTTCGTAGATATAAAATAAATATACAGTTTAAATCATTTAAGACATGTATAAATCGTTCATCCAGCAAAGATCTCAAGATATAATATACATATACAATTTAGATCTGAAAAAAAAGTTTAAATATTTTATCCAGCACAGATCTCAAGATATAAAATACGTATACAGTTTAGATCTGAAAAAAAAGTTTAAATATTTCTTCCAGCACAGATCTAAAGATATAAAATACGTATACAGTTTAGATCTGAAAAAGGAAGTTTAAATCTTTCACCCAACATAGATCTCAAGAAAACAGATAATATGCACACATAGCACGTAATTTATATAAAATATTTCATATCTATGTGTAAGATGAAAGTAACTACGCACTCACTTGATAAGGTGGTGATTCCAACTTGGACAGCGCTGCGCTTCGACGAAACCGGGAGGTTTGCTTGAAAACCGGACTCTGCAGGGGCATAGTTTCCAAACCGAAAAAATCTTTTTCTCGGAGCCTCTGGGTGCTCTAGGGCTTTCTTCTAGTGCTAGGGAAGTTTCCTAGGCTTTTGGGGGTGTTTTGGGACGTTTAGAGAGTGTGTAGAGAGAGAAAGAAGTGGGGAAGGAATGAAGTATGAAGGCTGGCCTCGGTTGGTATTCATAGGCTGAAAAAGTGATGCACTCGTCGAGTTCTGACCCAACTCGTCGAGTTTCTGGCCTCAAACTCGTCGAGTTCTTGGTAAACTCGTCGATTTGGTGCCATGTTTTGTCATCTGGTGGGGAGAAAGCAATGGCTCAGATTGCACCACGTCACCCACTTCGCAGCAGCACCCTTCCGACTTCTAAGCCACGTAAATTTCGCATACGAGCTCCGTTTTAAACGTTATTTATATACACGCGTGTGTATTGACAAGATCTACAAGCCTCCTTTTGACTCCATCGGCTAATTCTCGACCGATTTTAAATTTAACAGTATGAGAAGATTACACTGTTTAAGGACCGTATAAATTCATAACTTCTACATACGGACTCCATTTTCAACTGTCTTTTTATCGTTGAACTCTTATTAATGAGATATTCAATTCTCATTTAGGTGGTGTTGGCTAAAAATCGATCGATCTAAAATTCGAACTTAGGGTTGTACACTACTATGCCAAATCTTAGAAAATTCATAAATTCCTCATACGAAGTCAGATTTGGACGTTCTTTTTCTGCATGCTCTCGGTTTAACGTATACTACGACTTTCGTTTAGATCACTATGGCTAAAAAGCTCTTTATTGTAAACTCACTTTTTACGTCACACAACGTCGTGCCGGTTTTATCGTGAAACTTCGACAAGTCATAACTTTTTCGTTACAACTCGGATTTAGGCGTTCTTTATATCTTCTGAATCCTTGTCACGACCACTATAACTTTCTTCATAGATATTGGGTTTATATATTTTTTTTATTTTAATGCTTATTTTCATTATTAATTTGTAATATCTTATAAATAAGTATAATGCACATAAAATCACACAATTCACAAAATATTCACGTAATTCCTCTTTATTACTTCAAAATAAGTTACATTTGTTGACCCTAACTATTACATCATCGTATCAATGCTTAGCCTCGAAACACGGGCATTACAGCATGTTATGCGAGTTAGGGTGGGGCCTGTTATACTCATTGGGCGGAGCCTGTTATCCGAGTTAGGGCGGGACCCGTTATACTCATTGGGAGGGGCCCGTTACGCGAGTTAGGGTGGGGCCCTTTATACTCTTTGGGTAGGGCCCGTTATGTGTTATATGATTTGGTATGCGGTATCTTGGGGAACTCGCTAAGGTTTGTGCTTACGGATTTCAGTTTATGTTTCAGGAACTTCTAGTTCCAAGGGGAAGGGCTCGGGATGAATGCAGAGCACACACCACCTCGTTCCGCTTTTTGTGATTCACTCTTATTGATATGATGTTTGACACATTTATTTTATTTGGTTTGTACCGATGATGTTTTGGAAATACTGATTTTACTAAATTAAAAATTAAATTTTCAGGTCTTATTTTTTGGGATGTTTCAGTCAGCTACCTATAGGAGCAAATATACCAGAAATTTCGAAGTATGATGGGTCTGGTGATCCAAATTTATCACATTGAAAACTATAAGTTGACAATAGATGCTTACTTCCTAGACAAGAAGTACTGGTGTATTATCCTCCAAACCACCCTATCGGGGCCAATACGGTTATGGTACAAAAGCCTACTGGTAGAAAGCATACATGATTTAATCAACTAAGAGAAGAGTTTGCCAATCACTTTATACAACAAAGAAGGTATACATTGGAGGCTCAGGCCATATTAGGATACATATAACAAGAGGACGAGTCATTAAATGCCTTTTTTCACCGTTTTAACAAAGGCACACTCAACGCTCTAGAAAGAGCAAATAACATGGTAATAGTCGTGTTCACTTATGGTTTACGCCCGAGAGCCCTATTCAAAAAACTAGTCGGTAAACCACCAAAATCGAGAAAATATATGATGAAAATACTTCATCGCTACATGAAACGGGAAGAAGCAGCATTCGCAAACATAAAAACCAACCAGGGAGTTCAAAAAGATAATCATACACATTATATGAGAGATAAAGTTTAATACCATAAAAAGTACAATAATGTAAGGCTATCCCGATTGAACCATTTCCCACACCAAAACCATAATCATCAAACAACAAGAAATGGAGGAAAGAATGATGTGGAAACAATTGGTGAAAGCAAGAAGAATAATGGAGGAAGAGCAGGGGAAAAACTAGGAAATAAAGATCATGGGAAGTATTGTGAGTTTCACGAATCCACCGGGCACAAAACTATCTAATGCACCATGCTACGATGAGAATTGGAAAACAAGATGTAGTCCAGACAACTAACCGACCTGATAAAAGGGACTCTAGTCCAAACATTTGGAAAGTATCGTACCCATCGAAACAAAATTAAAGAATTCAGGGAAAATGAAGTTTTCAAGTTCAGTTAGTCAGATCAATCCGAAGCGGATCATGAGTGGGATGACTTTAGGTTTACCTTCGATAAATGGGATTACAACAACATCAGTAATAAAGGAGACAAACTCATAGTAGTTGCAAGATTCATTGGCAAGAATTATGTAAACGATATTTATGTAGACAGTGGAAGCTTAACAGATGTCATGTATAATCATTTCTACAAGCAACTCCGAAGCCACGTTTAGAAGAAGATATAGCCACCTGAAACGTATCTAATCAACTTTATTGGGAACAAAGTGTGGCCGAAAGGACCAATTAAGCTACCGCTTACCCTAGTTGTTATGTCCGCAAAAATACAACCCGAAAATTTTTCATTTTTAGATTAATAAAACAACAACCCAAAACATTGTTATAAAACCAATATCATCAAATGTATCAATACATCCTCAATATCCGAGTAAATCACAAAGATGCGGAAACGAGTGGTGTGTGCTCTACAATCATCCCGAGATCTTCCCTTTGGAACTGGAAGTACCTGAAGCATAAACTGAAACCGTAAGCACAAAGCTTAGTGAGTTCCCAAAGATACCACATACCATATTTACTAAACACATAACGGGCCCCGCTCGGTATACATATAAACATATAACATATAAACACATACACATGCAATAATCACAAAGATACATAACATACAAAATCGTCATCAAGCCCCACCCATTAAGCATAAGAGTACATAACACATGAAAGAGTCACGCAGACATCTAGCACCCTAACATAACAAAATCATGGGCCGACATTGGTGCCTTCGACCCGCTAAACGCAATGAGGAAACTCACCTCGCATTGTCGAATCTCACAGAAAGAATCTCTAGCTGCTGCCTGCTAAAATCCCAGCGCTATCAACCACAAAATAATCATCCAATCAATAATTGGATCCCAACTCACACAAAGAGTCTAAACTGGGGTAAAAGACCTTTTTACCCTTCCCTATGCTTGGCCCATGGCCCAAGCCCAATCCAAATTATCCAAAAGCCCAAAATTCCAATATAATCATTCCAAGCCCAGTTATGGCCCAATTTTCCAAATTAGGCCCAAATCTCTTTCATGGGCCTTTACCAAGAAAACCCAAAACAAGCATCAACCCAAAAACCCGATGGCCCAATAAGGCCCTAAGAATCTAAGTCCAAAAATGGCCCAAACCAAAGCCCAAGCATCCGAAGCCAAGTCTGTCCAGTACACGGGGCGTACTCAACACGTATGTGCAGTGTACTCGCTATAGGTATTGTACGCTAAGCGTACCTGGTTTTATGCCCAACGTACTCCCCCATTTGGCCCACTTCCATTTTTCTAGTTCTTGATCGATTAAGACCTCCATCCAAACTCAGATCTGACTTCCTTAAGATGATTTATCACATAAAGTTGCCAACTTTACGTGCATGCATGGCTTAATGAGATTCTAGAGCTCAAAAGAGCATAATAAATGACTTAATACATGCATGAGCCCATAAACATCAAAAAGTTTGCACCTTTAAGCTTGAGGAACTCTCCAAGCATCTAGATCTACAAGATTTAGCTTCTAAAACAGCATTAACCCATCAAGACCAACCAAAGAGGGACAAAGAAGCATAAAACCATAACATGAAGAGATCTAAGAAAAGAGTAGACAATGTATGAACTTTATACCTCAAAAGTCACCAAAAGATGGAGCTAAATATGGATCTCTAGGCTTCCTTCCAATGAATGAGTCTTCAAAATTCTTCTTTTAACACTTCAAGGAGTACAAACCACCAAAAATCAAGACCAAGGCTCAAAAACACTCAAAGATGCTATTAGGGTTCTAGATTAGGGTTTTAGAACAATGGAGGCTGATAAAGAGGCCAGTGCTAGGGACTTAAGGAGCTTATATAGGGTGCAACAGCCTAAAATTAGGGTTTCATTAAACCCTCATACAGCCAGCGTAACCCTCGCACGCCTAATGTACGAGGCCTAGGTCCCGCGATCAACCCCATTTAGTACGCTAAGCGTACCATGTGGTACTCCTTGCGTACTAGCATCTCAGCCAGTACGCTATGCGTACCCAATGGTACGCCACGCGTACTGCCCTAAGGACCAAATTGTAATATTTTGAAATAAAAAGGGCTAAAAGGAAACATACCCCAATTCAAGTGTTACAATTCTTCCCCAATTGAATCAGACTTCGTCCCCAAGGTCCGTTGCCCCCAAATAACTTTGGATAATGCTCCCTCATCTCATCTTCCGGCTCCCAAGTCCACTCTGAACCCTTTTGGTGCTGCCTTTGCACTTTCACCAACTCTACAACCTTGTTCCTCAAGATTTTCGTCTTCCAATCCAGAATCGTCACCGATCTCTCAATATAATTCAGGCGATCATCCAACTGAATATCCTCCAACGGTACTCCTACTAAATCATCCACTAAGCACTTCTGCAGCTGAGAGACATGGAACGTGTTATGAATCCGACTGAGCTCATCCGAAAGATCCAAACAATAAGCAACCCAGCTCACCCGGGCCAAAACCCTAAAAGGACTGATATACCTGGGGCCCAGCTTGCTATGCTTCCTGAACCGAATGACACCTTTCCAAGGTGACATCTTCAAGAGAAACATATCCCCCACCTGGAACTCTAAATCTGATCAGCGCCTATCGGCATAACTCTTCTGCCGACTTTGAGCTGTTTGGATCCTGCTCCGAACCTGCTGAATCAGCTCAGTGGTCTTGAGTACCACCTCGGTACTCCCCGTAACCTGCTGACCGACCTCGCCCCAATAAAGCAGGGTCCTACACTTCCTCCCATATAACATCTCGAAAGGAGGGCGATCAATGTTGGCATGATAACTGTTGTTATACGAAAATTCTGCTAACGGAAGATACGTATCCCAACTCCCACCAAAATCCAAATCATACGCCCGCAGTATATCCTCTAGGGTATGAATAGTCTGCTCGCTCTGACCATTTGTCTGCGGATGAAATGCTATGCTAAAATGGAAACGAGTCCCCAAATCGTCATGAAACCTCTTCCAAAACCTTGAAGTAAATCGAACATCTCTGTCAGAAACCACTGAAACTGGCACCCCATGACGTGCCACAACCTCCCTGATATAAATCTCAACCAAATTCTCTACAGAAATACTCTCCTGAATCAGAATGAAATGCACGCTCTTGGTCAACCGATCCATGATGACCCAGATTGAATCCACTCCACGCGTAGTCTGGGGTAACTTCTTGATGAAATCCATAGTAATATCCTCCCATTTCCATACGGGAATCTCCAACGGTTGCATCTTGCCATAAGGTCTCTGATGCTCGTCCTTGACTTTCCTTCAAGTTAAGCACCACTCCACATACCAAGCCACATCCCGCTTCATGCAGGGCCACCAATAATCAGGACGAAGATGCCTATACATCTTCGTCGCCCCGGGATGAATGGAGAACCTAGATTTGCGCGCCTCCTCTATCAAAACCTAATGCACACCGCCCTAATATGAAACCCAAACCCACCGATGCAGAGTTAACTAACCACGACTATCATAATCGAAGGAAGCCACCTGACCCACAATAAGATCATTCTTCCGGTGCTCTTCCTTCATAGCCTCAACCTGAGCCTCACGAATCCGCTCCAACACTGGAGTGATCACAGTCATCCTCAAACATAAGTCTCTAATTGGAGCCACGACTACCTTGCGGCTGACAGCATCGGCCACCACATTGGCCTTCCCCGGGTGATAAAGGATCTCACAATCATAATCCTTCACCACATCCAACCACCGACATTGTCTCATATTCAGATTCAGCTGATCCATAATATACCTCAGGCTCTTGTGATTTGTGTAAATAGTATAACGGACCCGATAGAGGTAATTCTGCCAAATATTGAGGGCGAAAACCACGCCCCCCAACTCCAAATGATGCGTTGGATAATTCGCCTCTGCATCAGCACTGCCCCTAATCCTTTGATTGGCGCATCACAATAAACCACAAAATCCTCGAAACCCTCTGGCAGGCTCATAATCAGCACCTCACGCAACCGCTGTCTCAAGGTCTCAAAAGTTGCCTGATGCTCAGCCCCCCCAACGAAATGTAACTGTCTTTTTTTTTCAGTCGGGTCAAAGGAACCGTTATCTTGTAGAAATCCTGGATGAATCTTCGATAATAACCCGCCATACCAAGAAAACTTCGAATCTCAGATGGAGACCTCGGAACCTCTCACTGAATCACGGCCTCGACTTTGGCCGGATCGACCAAAATACTATTCTGGTTGACAAGGTGCCCCAGAAACTGCACCTCACGCAACCAGAACTCACACTTGGAGAACTCTGTGAAAAGTCTCTCCCTCCTCAATGTCTCCAACACTTCCCTCAAGTTCTCCTAATGCTGCTCCTGAGTCTTGGAATAGACCAAGATATCATCGATAAACACAATCATAGACCGGTCCAGCATCAGCCTGCACACACGCTTCATGAGATCCATGAACGCGGCTGGAGCATTGGTGAGACTAAAAGGCATCGCCACGAACTTGTAATGACCGTAACGAGTTCGGAAAGCAGTCTTTTGCACATCCTCATCCCTAACCCTCATCTGATGATAACCCGATCGCAAATCAATCTTTGAAAACCAAGATTCACCCTGAAGCAGGTCAAAAAGATCATCAATCATCGGCAGTGGATAACGGTTCTTCACCGTTACCTTATTCAGCTCCCAGTAGTCAATGCACATACGATGAGACCCATCCTTCTTCTTCACATACAAGATTGGTGCTCCCCAAGGCGAACTGTTCGGTCGAAAGAATTCCTTGTCTAACAGCTCCTGCAACTGTGTAGACAACTCCTACATCTCGAGATAAGCCAACCGATACGATGCTTTGGCTATCGGAGCCGCACCAGGAACAAGATCAATTCGGAACTCAACCTGCATTTCAATAGGCACCCCAGGAAAATCCTCTGGAAAGACATCTAGATAATCCCGCACAATCGACACATCATCTACGGTGACCTTACCCTTCTCCCGGGTATCCATAACATAGGCGACATAACCAGAATAACCCTGCTGAATATAGTGTCTGACCCTCGCTGCTGAACACAAAATTGGCTCACGCTAAGATCTATATCATGAACCACTAACTCTCCCCCACTTGGGGTCTGAACCCGAACTAACTACTGCTCATAATCGATCACTTCCCCATTAGGGCTCAACCAATCCATACCCACAATAACCTTGTTCTCACTCAAAGGAATGGGAACCAAATCAACCGGATACTGCTAACTGAATAATGAAGAGTACAACCCCGATGAACCCTCGCAACCCAAACATATCGATCAATCTCGACGTCTAACGGACAATCCAGCTCCCCCGGAGCTCCAGCAAACCTCTTACTAAGCGCAAGCGACACAAATGATCGGGTAGCCCCCGAATCAAACAATATGAATGCAGAAATATTGTTCACAAGGAACGATCATAAAATAAAATACATAAATATAAGCAGAAATTCAATATTAAGAAAGAGATAAGGAGAAGATAGATACCCGTCACCACGTCGGGAGCTGCACGAGCCTCCTCGGATGTCAGCTGAAAAGCCTTGATCTTCACCGCAAGTGCGTCTTGCAGCTGGATCGGGTCACAAACTGCCGAATGTCACTCCTCAACATCTCATGATACCTAGCCTTCTTCATATCCTCATCTGCTACATAACGCGAAACCAAAAGTGCCCTCTCCCAGAACATCACGGTGATCTCAACCACTGTCTCAGTAGTCTGCCGGAGATCCTGACACTCTCGCGCCAACTGCTGCACTTCAATCACCGGTGCGAACTCAGCCCTGAACGTGGTCACAAAATCATACCAGGTCGTCGAATCAATGAACTTATACCAACTGCGCGCCCGGCCTCCTCCCACCAATCTCGTGCCCTGTCCTTTAGAAGGCAGGAAGCAAGTCTGACATTTGCCCCCTCAGGGCAACTGCTGGTGCGGAAGGCATTAACAACATCCACTAACCATCTCCTGCTCGCTATCGGGTCCTTCGCCCCATGATAGTCCAGAGCTCCACATGCCTGAAACTCCCTGAAGGTCAATGAACGAGCCCCTACTAAGGCCACCATCTCTGAATGAAAGGCACTCAACCACTCATCCAAAGTATCCAT
Source organism: Lactuca virosa (assembly GCF_052849685.1). Classification (NCBI taxonomy): domain Eukaryota; kingdom Viridiplantae; phylum Streptophyta; class Magnoliopsida; order Asterales; family Asteraceae; genus Lactuca; species Lactuca virosa. The sequence goes on from NC_136427.1 coordinate 268,164,652, forward strand.
AATACCCTCCTTGATCATGCCAAAGATCACAAGAGTCTGCTCAAGAATGCAACGCGTAATCTCACACGAGATGAACTTCCTAGTATGATCATCTAGCTGCCCGACTCTAGAACCTGAGCCCGAGCCCTCTCCAACACATGAACTGCCAATAGGTCTGCCTCGTAATGTCACCATACTGAAAATAGACCATATAAACCATTAGAATAAGCATCAGAATATATCGAGGGATCACAATCTCTACAAGCTTCCTGTTTCATCGCTGCTCTCCTTGACTCGAGTATGGATCCTCTGCTTCTAGTAGTACGGGCCTATACTACCTTCCACATCTATCTGAACTTTCCTCAAGGATTGCCTCGATTCTTCCAAGTCACTTTATATCCATACAATCAACCCTCATCAAATAACGCTCCCAACATTAGATCTCATCCTAGGTTTTCCTAGGGCAAACTACACACCAATCTTCGCCATCAGCTGCAGAAGGAACTCCCGCTAACTTTCTCTAACTAGCTCACGAGTACAATTACATATCACTAAAACCAGATAATTCTTCGAATGAAAGGTCTCACACTACAACGGTTGGACTCAGACAAGAGCTGTGCAATAGAGTTAAAACCTAACCTTCTGAAATTATTTAGTTCCCATAATATGTAACTTAGCATATTCGCTTACTAGTTAGCCGAAGCTAGTGAGAACTCATAGAAATCACAAAGCAAGCAGCATTTGAGCATCAAGTAATCAAAACCAAGCATCACCTAATCAGGCAATCCTATCACTGACTGGTAAATACTAGCATTCAGGTCTACAAGCTCATACATTAGGCATACAAAGGCATCTCTCCTAGCATTCTATCATGCAAAAACTGAGCAGATCCTTGGCCCTAACTAGTATGCGATTCACAGATTCACATATCAAATTATATCAGATAACATGTATGGGTATTTTGGGAAAACTTACTTGAGCTCGGTCGATTGCATGCACCACACCCTTTCTTGTCTTAGAAAATTCCTTTCTTTAAAACATTTATCTTTCTTTCTTTCTTTCTTTCTTTTTGAAAAACTTTACCAAATCCTCAGTTTAAGTTCAGACACACCCGAGGGTATGTCCGAATCCCTCAAACTAAGGCTCTGATACCAACTTCTAACGACCCCATAAATACGAACCGAAAGCACGAGCTCTTCCCTTTGTAATCATCCCGAGCTCTTCCCTTTGGAACTGGAAGTACCTGAAACATAAACTGAAAACCGTAAGCACGAAGCTTAGTGAGTTCCCCAAGATACCACATACCATACATACTAAACACATAATGGGCCCCGCCCAGCATCGAGCCCCGCTAGGTATACAGATCGGGCCCCGCCCGACATACATAAAAACATATAACATATAAACACATACACATGCAATAATAACAAAGGCCCGATAAGCATAAGAGTACATCACACATGCAAGAGTTACGCATACATCTACCACCCTAACATAACAAAATCATGGGCCGGAATTGGTACCTTCGACTCGCTAAACGCAGTGAGGAAACTCGCCTCGCATTGTTGAATCTCACAGAAAGAATCTCTAGCTGTTGGCCCGCTAAAATCCCCGTGATATCAATCATAAAATAATCATCTAATCAATAATTGGATCCCAACTCACACAAAGAGTCTAAACTAGGGTAAAAGACCTTTTTACCCTTTCCTATGTTTGGCCCATGGCCCAAGCCCAATCCAAATTGTCCAAAAGCCCAAAATTCCAAAATAATCATTGCAAGCCCAATTATGGCCCAATTTTCCAAATTGGGCCCAAATCTCTTTCATGAACCTTTTCCAAGTAAACCCAAAACAAGCATCAGCCCAAAAACCCGATGGTCCAACAAGGCCCTAAGCATCCAAGTCCAAAAATGGCCCAAACCGAAGCCCAAGCATCCGAAGCCCAATCTGCCAAGTACGCAGGGCGTACGCAGCACGTACTCGCAGTGTACTCGCTTTAGGGCTTGTATGCTAAACGTACTTGCTTGTACGCCCAGCGTACTCCCCCATTTAACCCACTTCCATTTTCCAGCTCTTAATCGATTAAGACCTCCATCCAAACTCAGATCTGACTTCCTTAAGATGGTTTATCACATAAAGTTGCCAACTTTACATGCATGCATGGCTTAATGAGATTCTAGAGCTCAAAAGAGCATAATAAATGACTTAATACATGCATGAACCCATAAACATCAAAAATTTTGCACCTTTAAGCTTGAGGAACTCTCCAAACATCTAGATCTACAAGATTTAGCTTTTAAAACAGCATTAACCCATCAAGACCAACCAAAGAGGGACAAAGAAGCATAAAACCATAACATGAAGAGATCTAAGAAAAGAGTATACAAGGTATGAACTTTATACCTCAAAAGTCACCAAAAGATGGAGCTAAATATGGATCTCTAGGCTTCCTTCCAATGAATGAGTCTTCAAAATTCTTCTTTTAACACTTCAAGGAGTACAAACCACCAAAAATCAAGACCAAGGCTCAAAAACACTCAAAGATGCTATTAGGGGTTCTAGATTAGGGTTTTAGAACACTGGAGGCTGATAAAGAGGCCAGTCCTAGGGACTTAAGGAGCTTATATAGGGTGCAACTGCCTAAAATTAGGGTTTCATTAAACCCTCGTACACCCAGCGTAACCCTCGTACGCCTAATGTACGAGGCCTAGGTCCCACGATCAACCCCACTTAGTACGCTAAGCGTACCATGTGGTACTCCTTGCGTACTAGCATCTCAGCCAGTACGCTATGCGTACCCAATGGTACGCCACACGTACTGCCCTAAGGACCAAATTGCAATATTTTGAAATAAAAAGGGCTAAAAGGAAACATACCCCAATTCAAGTGTTACAATTCTTCCCTAATTGAATCAGACTTCGTCCCCAAAGTCCGCTGCCCCAAATAACTTTGGATAATGCTCCCTTATCTCATCTTCCGGCTCCCAAGTCCACTCTGAACCCTTTTGGTGCTGCCATTGCACTTTCACCAACTCTACAACCTTGTTCCTTAAGATGGTTTATCATGTAAAGTTGCCAACTTTACGTGCATGCATGGCTTAATGAGACTCTAGAGCTCAAAAGAGCTTAATAAATGAATTAATACATGTATGAGCCCATAAACACCATAAAGTTTGCACCTTTAAGCTTGAGGAACTCTCCAAACATCCAGATCTACAAGATTTAGCTTGTAAAACGGCCTTAACCTATCAAGACCAACCAAAAAGGGACAAAGAAGCATAAAACCATAACATGAAGAGATCTAAGCAAAGAGTAGACAAGGTATGAACTTTATACCTCAAACGTCACCAAAAGATGGAGCTAAATCTGGATCTCTAGGCTTCCTTCCAATGAATGAGTCTTCCAACTTCTTCTTCTAACACTTCAAGGAGTGCAAACCACCAAAAATCAAGACCAAGGCTCAAAAACAATCAAAGATGCTATTAGGTTTCGAGATTATGGTTTTAAGACAATGGACGTTGATAAAGAGGCCAGCCCTAGGAACTTAAGGAGATTATATAGGGTGCAACACCTTACAATTAGGGTTTTATTAAACCCTCGTACGCGCAGCGTAACCCTCGTACGCCCAGCGTTCGAGGCCTCGGTCCCGCGATCAACCCCATTTAGTACGCTAAACGTACCATGTGGTACGCCCCACGTACTAGCTTCTAAGCTATTATGCTAAGTGTACTTAATGGTATGCCTTGCGTACTACCCCAAGGACCAAATTGCAATAATTTTAAATAAAAAGGGCTAAAAGGAAACATACCCCAATTCAAGTGCTACACTAGTACACTATAACAATGGTTGGAACGACACTAAACCAGACATGTTCATCATTATCAATGCATCATCGCCATACAATGTAATTTTTGGAAGAACAACAATGCATAAGTTTAGGGCCATAGCATCAACCATGCACGATGTCCTCAAGTTCCATACGATGTCGGGGTTCAAAACAATACCAACGAAGAAAATAATTGGAAAATAGAGAAAGGACAAAACAAAAAAAACACTATTTGTGGTGTCGGCAATCCTGCACGCCCGGAAGAAAACAAAACGCTTACAATCAAAACAAACAAAGGCTGGCACCGAAAAGAGGACGAAAAGAATGGAGTGTCCGATACAATTAATCTAGAGGCAAACAACAACCTAAAAGAAGTAGTCAGAGCACTAGCCGAAGCAGCAACATGGCGACTGAAAGAACAAGATGCCTCGGTGCTTGCGAAAAAGTTCATGTGGACAATAACGATATTAACAAGCAGTGATCAAAAGGATGTTAGGGCTACAAAAGGGAAGCAGAACTAGGTAACGGGAATACAAAACAAAGAAGGATCCCAACCAAGCAGTTAAAAAAATGACCGAGAGGGGCAAGAAAATGAAAGCAAGGGAGAATTAGGATTAAAGGAGGAAAACAAGAAAGCAAGCCAAAAACAAAGAGACAACCACAGAAACAGAAGACAACAATCAGAAGCATGTGAGCAATTTATGATAGAGAGAAGAAACAGGAGATAATTACGAATGTTATAAAACGAGGCATCTGGGAAAACGCACCATCGACAACTTGCTTCGCATCATGGGCAATTAAGAAACGAAATACAGCAAGGAAGGAAATGGTAGCACCAACTGATCTTGGGGAGCACATGAGAATGGAGTAGAATCACATCAACACTAGTAAAAGCTGGCTACATGCAGTCCGGGTAGTTACTTTGACAAAGAAAGAATAGCGTTCTACGTGATGCATAATCGCGGACAGTATAAAAGCAATAACCATTTTGTTCAAATTTAATGAAACAATGGTTAAATGAACGAACAACAAAGAATACAATTATTCTATAAGTGTAGCTCGGTCAGCCAACTACACTAATATGTTGGTCAAACGCAACATATTGGCCAAGGCTACCTGTTTTGCCAAATAATACAATTAATATATAAGTGTAGCTCGGTTAGCCGACTACACCAATATGTTGGTCAAACGCACCATCTTGGCAAAGGCTACTCGTTTAACCAAAGAATCCAATTATTCACTAAGTGTAGTTCGGTCAGCTGACTACACCAATACGTTGTTCAAATGCAACATCTTGGACAAGGCTACCTGTTAAGCCAAAGAATACAATTATTCTATAAGTGTAGCTCGGTTATCTGACTATGCTAATATATTGGTCAAACGCAACATCTTAGCCAAAGCTGCCCGCTTAGCCAAAGAATACAATTATTCTGTAAGTATAGCTCGGTCAGCTGACTACACCAATATGTTGGTCAAACACAACATCTTGGCCAAGGCTATTATTTAGCCAAAGAATACAATTTATCTATAAGTGTAGCTCGGTCAACTGGCTACACCAATACGTTGGTCAAATGCAACATCCCGGCCAAGACTACCTGTTTAGCCAAAGAATACAAATATTCTCTAAGAGTTGCTCAGTCATCCGACTACACCAATATGTTGGTCAAAACCAACATCTTGGCCAAGGCTACCCGTTTATCTAAAGAATACAATTATTCTATAAGTATAGCTCGGTCAGTCGACTACATCAGAACATTGGCTAAATGCAATATTTCGACCAAGGATACTCGTATAACCATAGAACACATCAATTCTATAAGTGTAGACCGAATAACCGATTACACCCGTGCGTTAGTCAACATAGAAGATCCGGACCAGGACTACACGTCCACCTAAGAATACAACCAAAAAGTGCAACCCAATTAAAAGAAAAACGTATCCTAAGCGAACTAGTTAACCAAGAAGCAACAGATTAACAAGCATGGTTGAAACAAAACAAAGTAATATCACAATGAGGAGTACAAACCAAGCTAGAAAAGGTAAAAAAAAATTAACACATCAAGAACTTAACAAAGATAGTTGAATCAATACACTACAATTAAGAAGCATCCAAATAAAGGAAAAAAGGACATACACGAGCAACCAAGGATTAAAGAAAGATCACAAGTCTTAACCACAACATAATTCATACCAAGACAAGCAAGAAAGAACTAGTAAAACTTATCCCAAAAAACCACACACATCAAAAAAGAAAAATCATCCATCCTTACCTCTCAAGCCTCGTCGTTACCTCCATTACTCGTAGAGGCTTCACCACCAGCACGATCAGATACTAGATCCCACAACTGATCCATGAAGCTCAAGGGAAAACCCAGCTCAACAAGATAGTAACTGCAGAACGATGCAAGAAATGCCTCTTACATTCGTTGTAGCCGGGTCGGATCATACAAATTTGTATCCTATGTGGATAACGCCAAGGAGTGTTCGATATTCATCATTTCGCACCCTTGTCTCCTGCCAAGTTCAATGCAAGTAGCCTGAAGGTCTCGATTAGAATCATAAAAGGATGAATCAGTAAACAACTTATTGTAAGTCCCTAATCTGCTTGTGTATCAATCAGATCCGTTTGATGGTGCGGAATCCCAATCAAACGGATGATGTCAGATCAAATAGAAGAGAAGGAGAAGAAGAATAATATGAATCTTGAATGTATTGATGATATGAATTAAGTTCCTTACACAAGATTCACACACTTACACACACTAAAACTCTTTTCTCTCTCTCTTGGCCGTACACTCTCTTCTGTTCATCAATCTATTCCTCACACCCCTCACCCCTATATATATACATGAGAAACATGAGCCGTAAATGGGTTTACGGCCGTAAATGGGTTTACGGCCGTAAATGGGTTTACGGTCATAAACACCCATTGGGCCGTAAACAGGGTTTACGGCCATAAACAGGGTTTACGGCCGTAAACCTGTTTACGGCCGTAAACACCCAATTGCCGTAAACCTGACCGTAAACTCATAAAATATTACAGAAAAATACAATTGCCTAGAAAAGCAAAGTATAAACCATATTTTTGACCCAACAATCTCCCCCTTGGTTTATAGCTTTCTTTTCTTTTCTTAAATGAACCAACAAGCTCCCCCTAAAAAGTAGCTGGCTTTTCTTGTTAATCTTCATTGGGAGCTTTGGCTTCAACATTAATATTCAAATTCTTCACGACTTCAAGATGAACTTGATGAATCTTCAATGAATGGCTTCATCTTGAGCAGTTGGGCTTTTCTTCAGAATTTGACATTGAACACACATTGGGTGAGGAGGCTTTTTGTACTAATTCTTGAAAGATAATGCTTTCAGTTTGAGAATCTTCAGAGAGAACATCAGAGAGAACTAATCTTCTGGATCACTTCAGCAGGTACAAGATAGCAGCAGACTGATTGAGGAGGCTTCAATGCAATCCGTCACATAATCTTCAATTGCAGCTTCACCTTGCTTATGGGGTTGAAAGATTGAATGCCGAAAGAATAATCTTCATTTCTTGATCCTTCGAATGAGAATTCTTCGATGATCACAGATGAAGCCTTGGTTCAGAAATTTTCGACACAAACTCCATGAGTCTCATCTACACCTGAATTCACTTTTCAAGACAAAACAAAACTAAAAGAAAACTTAGCACACAATATTTTTGAATTTTTCATATTTTCTGAAAAAGATATAAAACATAAATAACACTATTTTTGGATTTTTAATTTTTTTTAATTTTTGTTTGGTTTTTTTTAAAATTTTAATTCTCCCCTAATATTTAAATTAGAAGAAAACTATGAATAAATTTAACAAAAATAAAAATGATATCTAACTTTAAGAGTGATTTGGGATCAAAGTTTTTAAACAGCCTTTATCCGTTTATCAGTACCTATCCCTTCATGAATAGATCTGGTCAATCGCCGATATTGTGGTCCACTTAAACACGAGAGATTGTGACAAAATTAGGACATACTATAAGTGACAAGACAATGTGATCCTAAGTTCCTAGATAATATTCCTTAAGGACTATTCAGCTGACGACGACCAAAGATATTGTTGTCCACGTAAATTGAGCAGCGAGATCTACAGACAACCTAGTGATTGTTCAATTTTAAATGTACTAGAACATGTTTCCCGCTTCCTGACATACCCCAATAATCAGGAACTTCCAAAGTACTCCTTACTTTAGGTGAGCAGACAATTATTATGAGAGAAGTCAGATTTAGAATGCATATGCTATACACCCAGGTCGGATCTCTTCCAATCTCGCAGAGGGTGAAACATATGACTAACCAGATTTAGAGGGATTGAGAAGTAGAATGGTGCATATGCTGTGTACCAGGTCGAATGTATTTCAATCACGCAAAGGAGACATCATATGACTAACAGACAGGAAGAATTGCATAGATAGAAGATGCAGAGAAATAGAATTCCATATGTTGCAGTCCAGGTTGGATGTATTTCAATCACGCAGAGGAGGCAACATATGACTAACAGAAGGAAAGTAAGAAAATAATTTTCTACAGACCTATTTTATCGGAATTCCCCAGTCGCCCCATCAATACCGGAATTAAGGACAAAGTCTGTACATCGAGGAAGAGTTAAACCACAGTTCTAGATACGGATAACTTTAATGTGACCGGTGGATTATCATGTATATCTCCCTGCTCCACCTATCTGAGCGTCGTATTGTCAGGCTAAATGGATCTATCTAGGTCAAGATTTTTCAAGTCTCTAGATTCCTTAAGTTCATTAATGCCTAGTCAGGTCCATTTTAATCTTTCGTGCCTACCAGCACATCGAACACAGAGCCTAGACAATTCAGATTCAGTCCCTTACACAGATTCAGATTGTCTGTTATCACATGATTATATCACTTCCCAAAACATCTCCCTCAAGCACATTTCATTAACACCATATTTTTGGATTTTCTAATTTTCTAATATTTTTTTTTATATTAATTTTCTAATTTTTGTTTTGTTTTTATTTCTCCCCCTAAATTTGTGCATAGAAGAGAAACGAAAGTAAATGCGCAAATTTAAACTATCCTAAAACAAAAATTAGTCTTTAAAGCGAACCAGCTTAAGAAAAACTCAGGAGTATAGAGAAGAAAACTCAAACCGTAAGTCACCGATTGAATTTGCATCCAGAAGGTCTGAGAACTGCACGCGTAATCTCAGAACAGATCCGAAAATTCTTCATGTCATTAAGCACTAACCCCATGAGTGATCCCTTCCTTTCTTCCCTTCCCGCAAAGGACACATACTCTCAAACAATGTTCTGAGTGTTGTACAGTTGAGAGATGCCTCCTATCATGTGCCTGGAACAGCCACTACCAACAAATCGAAGTCTGATGATATGCCTCCATAGCTGCTCCGACACAGAGCGGGATTAGTTGGTCATTGGAACCCAGTCCATTTTGAAACTGGGTCGACCTTTGTCATTCTTGCACGATACTCTCTCCCATGACATATCCTGTTTATCACAAACAGAAGATGAAGAAATATTAGAGTCATTAGTTGATTTGGGAGAGTGAGCCTTTGGAACCCATTTGTAGTTAGGTTTAACCCATTTCTTTTTCGATCTGATGGGTGGCTCAGTACTTGCTTTTGATCTTGATGTCGGCCGTTGAGATGACTTTGATTTTGGCTTCACGGGAGCATCTCTTGGATTTGGCTTCTTGGCCGACATTCCCTTATTGCCCTTGGGATTCGGATTCTTGGCGTTGTAGGTTTGATTCTTGGCCTTCTGCGCATCCCAGTCACCATGGTCTAAACGTGACCTTGAGGGGTTTCTTTTGAAGTATCTTCCTCTTGGCGCGTTCTGCCAGCCTTGTGCATAGTAGGGAACGTATGCACGATTTGGACAGTTTCGGGCAATGTGTCCAGGTGTTCCACAGTGAAAACATGTATTTTTCTTCACTGTGATGTTGTTTCTTCCTGCCCCTGGTGGCGTATCCTTGCCTTGTCGCTTGTTGTTCCCACAAGCACACTTGCAACAGGCACTCTGATTTGCTTGTTTTGGTGGCCTGTATTTACCAACAACAGGTTGATCAGAAGCAACTAAGTTCAAAGCAACAGATTCAGAGTTCAAGGAGATGTTGGTTTGTTCAGTGGTGTTCTCCTTGTTCTCATCCTCTGCTACTTTACCTGCACATGAAGTAGATGTGCTAGAAACAGGAACATCAGTATTTTCAAACAAATAATCAAATATGTCAAAAAAATTTAACTCAACATGATCCGATGCAAAAGCATCAAAAGCATCACAAGATGTATCATCAACTTTAATATCAGAAACATAAGGTTTTTCATTGGAAACAGAAACATCAGGTTCAGGCTCAGTTTTGTTATCAGAAACAAATCCTTCAACTTTGTGCTTTGACTGATCTAAGGATTGATCTGCAGGGGAAGTAGAAACGTTAGTACTTTCAACATTAATAAATCCTCCTGAAACGAAACCATATGGCTTGCCGTAAACCATGAATGGTTCATTGGCAATCTCATCTTTGGATAAGGGTTGATACTGATATGTATGATTATAAGGAGGAGGTACACTATCGTATCCTTAACCCTTTTGTTGGTTTCGTTTGAACTGCATGCAGTGATCAATCATGTTGGCAACTACCTCGCTTGATCCATCAAATTTTCTAAAATCAAGATTTGCAGTTTCAAATTGTCTCCTTAATGTATCAAGCTCAGTAGTTAACTCATCATTTTGTCTTTTAACATAATCATAAAGTTCACATTTTTCACTGTATTCTGTCTGAATTCTCTTAAAGTCCTTTATTTTTGTCTCTAACTGGGCCTTAAGGGGTTTCTGTCATTTCCTGAGTTGATATCCTTCATATCTCAGGTCCTCAACTTCTCTTTTTAATAAATCAATTTGTTCCCGAAGAAATTTAATCGTAGTTTCACAAGCTGGAGTACATGAAACTTTATTTACCGGAATGGATTCGGAATTCATTTTTTTTATTTAATTCTTTGACTAAAAACTCAAAAGTCAACCTTAAAAGTCAAATTTAAAGAGTCAAACTCAAAAGTCAAACTTGAAAAGTCAAACTTAAAAGTCAAACCGAAAAGCTAAATTTGAAATTTTAAAAGTTAAATGAGAAAGTCAAAGTTTAAAGTCAAAGGTAAAACTTTTAAGTAAAAAGTCAAAATTAAAAGTCAAAAAAATAAAAATAAAAATTTAAAGTTTTGGGTTGAAAATTGAATTTAAAATAAAAGGAAATTGATTTTGGGGTTAAAAGTGTCAAATTTTCGAAATTAGATGCGAAAGGGAGTGTTTATGAATTAAATTTCGAAGTGTTCTTCCATCTAGCATGCTAGATCAGCTGGTAAGACGCATGAAGAAGTGAATCAGAGGTCCCGAGTTCGAACCCCGGCACCTCCAAATCCGCTTCCTATTTTTTAGATGCGAAGGCGAGACTGCTGCTTGCGAGGATGTAGCGCGATGCGATGCGAGGTACGAGGCGAAGATGCGATGCGAGGACGAGGTGCGAGGATGCTACTGACTGTAAACGAGACCGAACACGTGCGAGTCGTAAACTCCGAGGGCCGTAAACTAGGACCGCAAACTCCGGACCGTAAACTCCGGACCGTAAACCTCGGACCGCAAACTCCGGACCGTAAACCTCGGAAACCCTAGCTGCTGACCGTAAACGCCGCCACCCCCTCGCTGGTTACGACCAAAAACAGCGTTTTTTCGGCTTTGAAGCTCCAAAACTCGATCAAAAACCCCTTTTTATCAAAAACACGAAGAACAAACCCCCCTAATTTTCAGAGATCTATCCAAAAACGCAGAAATCTTTCAAAAATAAGATCAAATAAGCTCCAGATCTGACAAAAATGATTGATACAACCAAGCTCTGATACCAATTGTAAGTCCCTAATCTGCTTGTGTATCAATCAGATCCGTTTGATGGTGCGAAATCCCAATCAAACAGATGATGTCAGATCAAATAAGCTCCAGATCTGACAAAAATGATTGATACAACCAAGCTCTGATACCAATTGTAAGTCCCTAATCTGCTTGTGTATCAATCAGATTCGTTTGATGGTGCGGAATCCCAATCAAACGGATGATGTCAGATCAAATAGAAGAGAAGGAGAAGAAGAATAATATGAATCTTGAATGTATTGATGATATATATTAAGTTCCTTACACAAGATTCACACACTTACACACACTAAAACTCTTTTCTCTCTCTCTTGGCCGTACACTCTCTTCTGTTCATTAATTTATTCCTCACACCCCTCACCCCTATATATATACATGAGAAACATGGGTCGTAAATGGGTTTACGGTCGTAAACACCCATTGGGCCGTAAACAGGGTTTACAGCCGTAAACCTGTTTACGGCCGTAAACACCCACCTGGCCGTAAACCTGACCGTAAACTCATAAAATATTACAGAAAAATACAATTGCCTAGAAAAGCAAAGTATAAACCATATTTTTGACCCAACACTTATCCACCACCTTCGCCACTCCCTATGAAAATACCCACGTCATATCCTCATCAAACTTACGCACCCGATAACTTAGCCCAATTATAATAGTGTGAAAATATGTGTTCTTTAAAGATATGTACTGAGTTCACCCTTTAACTTTTGCACATTATGTTCCAAAGAGGCAACCTTCCCCTGTAACAAAGGAGATATCATCCTTCAAACGTTGGTGATATGCCAATTTGCTCTCAAAAATAGCTTTCTCCTCCCATAGAGACACCAATTCACCTTTCACACCATTTAGTTTCGCCTCTGGAACCATCCTAGCACTAGAACCAATTCTTCTCTAACTCAGTAACCTTCTCGGAAATGCTCACCTACTAATCGCAAAATATTTGAACATTACGTGACAACCCCGCAGATGGAGCAACAAGGGGATTTAAAAGTTCAGACACCTTTTTGAATTCACCATGCAAATCATGATTCTCTCGATGCATCTCTTCATTCTCCTCATACCAAGACATCATTTCATGAACCAACACCCAATTTTCCACAAGTTTCATCTTAAACAAATCTCGAGTGTGTTCCCTATTTCTTCTCCCCAAGGTGAGCTTAGTGCCAAGGGAAGCAAATTTCTCAAAAAAACGACATGGTTGCATTAGAGTCAACAAAGACTGTTCCCACCTACATTCCCATTGGTGAACATAAATTGCCCCAACATGATGTGAAGTATTTATATCTCGAGGGGGGCTTGCCCTGTTTAGCTGCTCAACATAAGTAAGAGGCCTAGTAACACCCAAAATGTCAGCGAAGGACCGAAAAGTAGTAACCAAAGAGCAAGATTTCTTCATAACTCTACCCCCACTTTTGCCTTCTCCACCAGATAATGCCACCGTAAAAGTGGCTGATGCAACCGATCCCCTGTCAGTTTTTCGGCGAACCAAACCCTTATCACCACCCTTACCTTCACCATCATCATCATCATTCACCACAACATGAGGAACAACAACACTAGGGGCTTGCTCGTTAGTACCATCATTGGCATCATAAGAATCGTAAACCTGAATGGAAGACTCATATCCCTCTTCGTCCTCTACATTAATACATTCATCCTCATAGTCATTTAAGTTATCATCAATTACAAGAAATTCAAAGTAATCAGTGCCCAAATCTCGGCCAGAAATCCAACCCTCAACAAAATAAGGTAATAAGAATGATAACGGACTCCCATCTAGAGACATAATCAAAGCATTCAGATAATTGATACACAAGAAAAAGAAACAAATACAAAAGTATTAAAATAACACATGGCCCTCGAACATACAACGAAGGAAATGCATTCAAACAATCCAGTGAGGGCTCATACCAACTTGCCCTAATACCTCATCGAGGAATTTCTTCATCGATACATTCAAACAAGAGATCTTATATACATCCTGCGCAAAGTCAGAAGTCTAATCGGGTTTTTGATCGTCAATAGTACCAAGAAGATGAAATATGTTACAATATAAAAAACGAAAAGAATTCAACCAAATAAATTCATTTTTCCATCTTTTTATCAACTTCGAAAGACCCTCAATAAAACTTTGCCACTAAAGTGGAAGTAAAACCAGACACCATTACTACAGATCTGGAAGAAATACTGAAACAAGTCGATAGTGGGAACAAACAACGAAGCATGGCACAACAATTCAAAACAAACTATCTTTGAGATGGAGCTAGGATTTAGTTGGAAAGTATCGATCTTATAGGCCTCAATAATATGGCCAACAAAATAAGAAAGAGGAACTCACAAACCAACCTCGAAATAATAGAGATAAAAGCCAATGTTATCGTACAGAGGGCGTCGATGTTCGTCGTAGCACTAAGAATAACAACCCCATCCTCCTCAACAAGATGGTATTTTAGAGAAATCTGGTCTAGGAGTTCGTGAGTAACGGTCGATGTAAGGGAAGACGTCACAGGGGGAGACATTATTTCTTCTTCTTCAAAGAAAATGAAGTAACAAGAACAAAAAGAATAACTGAAAAAATAGTGGGGAGAAAACAACAGGATGTGACAAGCATTTATAAGGAACAGTGGCCGGGAGAAAAAATCGTTGAAAAATCAAGGAAACAAACGGCCATACGGATACCGAGCTACATGTAATACACAACGGACGATTCGGTAACCTTGACATTTTAATGCATAGTTAAGCCCAATTATTAAAAATCGTTTAGCAATTACCTTTAACAATTAGGTTGTGGGGGGGGAGGGGTTTAATGGTGTATGGAGATCGACTCAGGTACAAGGACGGGCCAACATAATTAAAAACAACCAACATAAAGACAAGCCCAAATATGAATATGGGTTGGTAGCCAAAGTAACTAAAAACCAACTGATCACACCAAATAGAATAAACTATCGCAAGGAAATCCTCTGTACCAATACTCAGGCAATATCCCGGGAAACATGGAAAAAGAAATATTATTATATTGAAGGGTTTTACCCTTGCAACCACTAGACAAAAGCAACACCCAGTTAGAAAGGAAACAAACTAGACCGACTCACATGTATAAAAAGGGACCAAGCGCACATCAACGAGGTAGCACTGCTTTTCGAACTTAATCAATTTTACTTATAGCTTTGACTGACATCTAACTTAGGCATCGAAGAGCAATATTGGGGTCCATCCCTTGGTATAACTTTCTAACCTAGCATTTGTCTCCCTTTTTGCAACATGTATTCACGAGTTCTCATTAAAAGTGGTTGTCAACAACTGGCTAACACGTATCTGGAAGACCACGTAGCAACACGAACCATCCTTCTTCTTCACACAAAGGATCGATGCTCCCCACGGAGAACTACTTGATCGGTTGAAATCTTTGTTGGATTAGGTGTCTATGCCCATAAATATAATTGGTATGTACTTGAATTGATTGCAGCATAGTCCTTTTGGGTTGCCCTCAAACCTAGCAATTGGACAGGGAAATTATGAAAAGAGAGAAATTAATTTATTATAAGATTAATAAATTAATATAAATGATTTATTAATGTGTTATGAAAATAATGTATTAATTAGAAATCATAATATTTAATTAATAGTTAACCAGCAATTAATTAGAATTAATTTTGGGGTTATTTGTATTAATTATAAAGTGCAGTGACTAGTTTGTAATTATTATATAGTTGGAAGGAATGTTCTAGAACCTCCTTGAGGAGGTGGATGAAATTCATAGGGGGAAACCCTAATGAATTCGTCCAAGGCCCAGGATAAGGCTTCTGGAATTGCTTGGGCCTTAAGCAGGGGAATCCTAGGGTTATCCCTTTAACCCTAACTTTGGGGCCAAGCTACCTTAACTATAAAAGGAGCCTTCTAGCTCCCAAATTCGGCTACCTCTACTCTTGGAGAAACCCTGGCCGAAAATTGCATACTCCTTCTTCTCTCTCTATAGTTTCCTTCTTGCTAGCTCTTGGGTGTGATTCCACTAGAGGCACGCCAATTGTGGTGCTAGGCTTCCAAGAAGATCAAGATCAAAGGATTGTCAATTGTTTACTTTAACAATTGAAAGGTATGTAATTCTAAAACCCTTTTTAGTTATTTTCGAAAATAACTTCATCCCTTAGGTTTCTTGTTTTTCAATTCATAGTTGTAGATTCAATAGTTAAAAACATAGATCCAAAGTAGGTTGCATGTGAACTTAGGAATTGTTTTTCTAGTTTATTTGTTTTACATAAAACCTAACAGTGGTATTAGGTCCATTGGTTTTGTTTTAAATTGAATTGATATAATAGTTGAATTGCAAATTAGTGTTTATAGCTATTAAATCCTAAATGCCAAAATTTCCGTTTTAGGTTTTTGGCTAAAGGGTTATTTCGCAAACCCTAGCCTCCATAAACCCTAATCAAAATTAGGGTTAGGGTTTTGGAAAAACCCTAGCCTCCCTCCCATGATTTCGAAAAAGCCTTAGGGTTTTAGGGTTCCTATTTAAATAATTGTTGCTTAATTGGATTGATTGGATAAGTGGTAAATAAGGAAAATATCCTATACCCTAATTTTCGAAATCTAGAGGGTTAAGGATTACGATTAAATTAATTGTTTAATTTAATTAGATAATCCTCACAAGATTTAATAAATTAATTAAAAGTTAATTAATAGATAATTATTAAATCTAGTTTTTTTTGGTTTATTTTAAATTTAAAATTAATATTTTAATTTTTGGAACATTTATATAAACCTTAAAGTTTTAAAAGGTTTAAAACACACATTATATATATATATATATATATATATATATATATATATATATATATATATATATATATATATATATATATATATATATATATATTAGAAGTTAAATATTAAATATGTATAAGAATTGGTCAATCAAATCGCTAGTATGCCTCATTCACGAAGCTAGTCTATAAGGGGGGTATAAGGAAACTGCCTATAAAATGGTAGTGTAATGGGTGTCCACTCTCACCCACCGCTTCCTTGATTATTGGAGGGTTGTTAGCAGAACGGATTTGATATGACACGTTAATCTCAATAAAAGTATAATGCTATTAATAAAGTACTAGAACATTATTTTATAAAATCCTAATTCTAGTTACTTTAGGAAAAATGTGAATTGTATGTTAAACCATGAAATTGCACATTACACTTTATAAGTCATTAGTGGAGCGTGCGTGGTTAACGAACACACTAATAGGGACTAATAAAGAGTCGTAATGGGTATCTCATAATTATGTGTGTGGTTTACCAGCACATCAATAGAGATGATAAAAGAGAATGAGGCTACCAAACATATTTTCATGGTTATTCACATCTTGTTTGTGATCCTCGGTATCCCAGTCACAAATAGAAGAGCATAATATGAGATTAAAACATGTCATTGAATAGTTTCAATGTATCTCAAAAGAATTAGGAATTTCACTTCATTTCATTTCGTCTTATGGTGGAATTGGTGAATCGTCATTCACCTACCTTTATGAAATTTGCACTTGGATCTCGACATCCCATTTCTAAGTTGTGAATCTTCATAGTTTGATCCTAACCTTAATATTATATCTTTGGGTTATTATATTGAGGTATCTTGAAATCTAACTAAAACTATCTTCTTTACAGATGTTTACTCCTGGAAACACTTCTGCTTCATCATCCTCCAACCATAATTTCTTTTTGCTCTCCATTTGCTCCAAATTCATTATGGATGGCTCGAACTATAATGATTGGATGTGCAACATCAAAATGGCGCTTTGCTTCGAGGATAAAGAATATGTCCTTGAGAAGGATCTCACTGAGATTGATGAAACCAAAGCTACTCCTGAAGAATATGTTGCCTACAAGAAGCATTATGATGATGCAACCAAAGTGGCTTGCATCATGGTCACAACCATGTCCCCTGAATTGCAGAGGTACTGTGAGGACTACTGGCCCTTTGAGATGAACAAGGACCTTATCGAAAAATACCATAAGTGAGCTCGTCAAGAAAAGTCCGAGGTAGTCAAGTCACTCATGGCTTGCAAGATGAAGGATGGGGACTCAGTTTGTAGTCATGTGCAAAGAATGCAACACTACATAGAGCGTTTGGTCAAGCTTAACGTGCACTTTGATGAGGAATTGGCCATTTACATGGTCTTGAACTCATTACCTAGTTGTTATGATCAGTTCATCTTGACTTATCATTTGAACAACACTGAGCAGATGTTGGCTCAATTGCACAACTTGTTGCAGACAGCTGCAGCAGGGATGAAGGGTAAAAGTATAGCCTCCAGTCCTGATAGTGCTCCCGTATTAGCTATTGGACAGGGAAAGGGGAAGAAGAGGAAAGTTCCTCCTAAGCAAAATTGAAAGGGCAAGGCCCAAGATGGGTCATCTAGCAGTGGCCCAAAGGCCAATCCCAATTCTGGTATATCCCCATGTTTCTGATCCAAAGGAGTCTGATTGCTTTTATTGCAATGACAAGGGGCAATGGAAACAAAGCCTCCCAAAGTATCTGTAGGACACCAAGGATGGAAAAGTGAAGCCATCTTCATCAGGTATTTACACTATTTCTTCTAATAACTCATCATATTCTCGTTCTTGAGTTATTGATACAGGATGTGGTTTTCACATTTGTTCTGATTTGCAAAGGCTAAAAGAAAGTGAGGAGGTGGAGCGTGGGAGGATAAACTTGATCATGGGAAACAGAAAGTCTTCACCAGTAACCAAGATCATAATTTATCAACTTTTTCTTAGTGAGGATGTTAGATTAGATTTATTAAATTGTTGCTATTCGTCAGAAATGACGCGAAACATTATTTCATTTCATGCATTGTTCAAACAAGGTTTTAAGTATTCTTTTAATGATTTGAATGGTTCAATTTTTGTTTATAATAACGGCATTTTTATTTTTGAAGCTTTTCCTTGTGATGGTGTGTATGAAACAGTGACTTGTGTTGATAGCTTAGGTAATAGTGTTTTTTTTTATATTGACTCGTCTAATAGTGTAGACAAGGCATGCTTGTGGCATTGTCGTCTTAGACACATTAAGAAGAAACGCATAGCCCAACTCCAAAATCATATGATACGTGTGAATCTTGTCTTTTGGGAAAGATGACAAAATCACCTTTCACATGATCTTGTGAAAGAAGTAAAGGTCTTTTGGACCTCATATATACAAATGTGTGTGGACCCTTCAGATCAACCACAAGGGATGCTAATCGATTCTGTGTGACTTTTATTGCTTATTATAGCAGATATGACTATATCTACTTAATCAAGCATAAGTCAGAAACCTTTGATAAGTTCAAAGAGTTTAAAAATGAGGTTGAGAATCAATTGGGCAGGAAGATAAAGATACTTAGATCCGATGGAGGCGTAGAGTATCTTAGCATCGAGTTCAACAACTATCTCAATGAATGTGGAATAGTTTCACAATTACCTCCTCCTAGGACACCACAGTTAAACGGTGTGGCTGAGAGGCGTAATCGGACCTTGTTAGACATGGTTCGTTCTATGATGAGTCGTGCTTCACTTCGTATTCATTTCTGGGGGTATTCCTTAGAGACAGCCGCCTACATCCTTAATCTTGTCCTTACAAAGAAGGTTGCCAAAACACCTCACGAGATGTGGACGGGGAAAGTTCCCTCGTTAGCACATATTAAAGTCTGGGGTTGTGAAGCTTTTGTAAGAAGAGAGATTCACAACAAGCTAGCAGCAAGAAGTGAGAAGTGTATTTTCATTGGTTACCCAAAACAGTTTTTGGATATTTGTTCTACAAACCTAGTGAGAATGTGGTTTTTGTAGCACAGAGAGGAGTCTTTCTAGAA
This sequence comes from Lactuca virosa, assembly GCF_052849685.1. Taxonomy (NCBI): domain Eukaryota; kingdom Viridiplantae; phylum Streptophyta; class Magnoliopsida; order Asterales; family Asteraceae; genus Lactuca; species Lactuca virosa. Next base: position 268,184,233 of record NC_136427.1, read on the forward strand.
AGAGAGCTCATATTCAAAGAGGACAGTGGGAGTACCATTGACCTTGAGGAAATTCAAGAGTCAACCAATGAAGGAACCTTAGATGATACTAGCACTCAACCAGAGGAACCAGTTCCGGTTGAACCAGTTGATAACTCATTACCTCTTCGAAGATCCACTAGGGTTAGTGTGCCACCTGAATTATATGGTTTCCATATTACTTAAGACGGTGACACATTTATCAGTGACATGGCACTGGTAAATCTGGATGAACTAGCTAATTACAGGGAAGCAATGGCAGGCCCAGAGGCTTCCAAGTGGAAAGAGGCAATGGACAGCGAGATAAAGTCCATGTATGACAACCAAGTTTGGAATTTGGTTGATAATGTACCAGCTCGAAAGATAGTTGGGTGCAAGTGGATCTTCAAAAAGAAGACCGACATGGAAGGAAATGTACACACATTCAAGTATTGACTGGTCGCAAAAGGTTTCACTCAAACCCCGAGGGTTGATTATGATGAGACCTTCTCACTGGTAGCTAAGAGTAAATCTATTAGGATAATGCTCGCCATAACTGCCTTTCATGACTATGAAATCTGGAAGATGGATGTCAAAACTGCTTTTCTTAATGGGAAGTTGGCTGAGGATGTATACATGAATCAGCCTGAGGGTTTTGAAGATGCAAAGTCTCCCAACAGAGTGTGCAAGCTTGAGAAATCCATGTATTGATTGAAACAGACATCTCGCAGCTGGAATCTTTGCTTCCATGAGAAAGTCAAAGAGTTTGGTTTCTCTAAGAGTGAAGATGAGTCCTGCATGTATATCAAGGCTAGTGGGAGTATAGTAAATTTTCTGGTGTTATATGTTGATGACATACTACTCATTGGTAACGACGTTCCAACCTTGAAAGATGTTAAGTCTTAGCTTGGAAAGTGTTTTTCCATGAAAGACCTTGGAGAAGCTGCCTATATTCTTGGGATTAGAATATTGAGAGATAGAAAGAAGAGACTAATTGGACTTAGTCAGAGTACATACTTGGACAAGGTACTAAAGAGGTTTAGTATGAAAAAATCCAAGAAGGGAGAGTTACCTATCCAGAGCAATACCAAATTAAGTAAGACTCAATGTCCGAGTATAGATGAGGAAATAGCTGACATGAGTCATGTACCTTATGCTTCCGCTATTGGATCGATCGTGTACGCTATGACATGTACTCGCCCTGATGTGTCCTTTTCTTTGAGCATGGTCAGACGCTGTCAGGAAATCCGGGTAGAGCTCATTAGATAGCAGCTAAGAATATACTCAAGTATTTGCGAAGGACGAAGGACTGGGTCCTTGTGCTTGGTGGAAATGATACTTGGAGAGTAGACGGTTACAGTGATGCCAGATTTCAAACGGATATGGTCAACTTTCGTTCTCAAGCTGGCTGGGTATTTCTACTAAACGGAGGAGCAGTTAATTGGAAAGTTTCAAGAAAGATACGGTGGCTGATTCTACTTGTGAATCAGAGTACATAGCAGCGAGTGAAGCGTCGAAAGAAGCAACTTGGTTGAAGAACTTCATCGGAGATCTCAGAGTTGTTCCAACCATTCAGGAGCCTATGGAACTGTTCTACGATAATGAAGGAGTGGTTGCCCTAACAAAGGAACCTATAGATCATGGTAAAACCAGACATGTCGACAGAAAGTACCATTTTATCAGACATACAGTAAAAGAAGGCCATCTTGTCGTAAAGAGGGTATCATCTGAGGATAACCAGCAGATCCCCTCACAGAGTGTGTAAGTAGGGTTAAGCACATTCATCATGCTTAGATCATTGGACTGAGAGATGATATTAGTTTTATCAGTTAGATTAGTTTATTCTGAAACTTGTAACAAAGTAAATGTAATTGACTTTTGGTGATTAAATAATAAAGTACTATTTATAAGTTTGCTTACTGCCTTTTGTCAATTGTTTATTCTTGTGTTTCATATTTTGTATGTTTTACTTCCCGAATAATATGATTATTCAAACTCCACAGGCGCTCGTACTTTTGGAAGAAAGTAGTGAATTAAGACTGTCATGAATTGGATTGCAGATTGTCTAAGGGAGTTAGACATAGTAATAGAATTGTTGCAATGTTCATGAGTACTTAGAAATGGAGATTTAAATATGGGATAAAACCTCACTCAGAGTATGACTTCATGTAATTCATTACGAGTAATACTAAGACGATAATATCTTATAATCTTGAAACAGAGATATATGAGTTGTGATTTACAAGTCAGTTATACATTGGTGATACGTAAACGCATCAGTAACTTGATATTATAAAACATATTTTCATGTATGATTTGATGAGTAAAAGATGCAAGCATATGAGTCAAAGTTTATTCGTTCCTTTTGCCTTAACGGTAAAAGCGATATATGTGGGCCCCTCGATGATTTGGTATTGACTTATGTGATGGGCCCAGCCAGAACTAAATTGATGTGTTCAATTAGAAGTCCTATATCATCACAAATCAGAAATCGGGAAACATAGATTTTAGACAAAGAGATGGATTGCATTCCATGTCTTATGTCCAAGGATATCTTGCAGAACGAAGGATTATATGATCACTTATCTTAGGACACGTAACTGACTGGGTCAGAGTTCGGCAGCAGCTTTTGGAAGCTACAATTTGCTGGTCGGTTTAGAGGTCATACTAGCAATTATAGTTACAGACTTATCCAAGTGTTAGACTGTTAGATTAGGTGTCTAAGCCCATAACTATAATTGGTATGTACTTGAACTGATTGCAGCATAGTCCTTTTGGGTTGCCCTCAAACCTAGCAATTGGACATGGAAACTATGAAAAAAGAGAAATTAATTTATTATAAGATTAATAAGTTAATATAAATGATTTATTAATGTGTTATGAAAATAATATATTAATTATAAATCATAATATTTAATTAATAGTTAACCAGAAATTAATTATAATTAATTTTGGGGTTAATTGTATTAATTATAAAGTGCAGGGACTAGTTTGTAATTATTAGATAGTTGGAAGGAATGTTCTAGAACCTCCTTGGAGGAGGTGGACGAAACTCATAGGGGGAAACCCTAATGAATTCGTCCAAGGCCTTGGATAAGGCTTCTGGAAATGCTTGGGCCTTAAGCAGGGGAATCCTATGGTTATCCCTTTAACCCTAGCTTTGGGGCTAAGCTACCTTAACTATAATGGGAGCCTTCTAGCTCCCAAATTCGGCCACCTCTACTCTTGGAGAAACCCTGGATGAAATTTTCATACTCCCTCTTCTCTCTCTATAGTTTCCTTCTTGCTAGCTCTTGGGTGTGATTCCACTAGAGGCACGACAATTGTGGTGCTAGGCTTCTAAGAAGATCAAGATCAAAGGATTGTCAATTGTTTACTTTAACAATTGAAATGTATGTAATTCTAAAACCCTTTTTAGTTATTTTCAAAAATAGATTCATCCCTTAGGGTTCTTGTTTTGCAATTCATAGTTGTAGATTCAATAGTTAAAACATAGATCCAAAGTACATTGCATGTGAACTTAGGAATTGTTTTTCTAGTTTATTTGTTTTACATAAAACCTAACATTCTTTGCCTAACAGCTCCGAGAGTCGGGAGGAAAACTCCTGAATCTCAGGTGGTGTGAGGTGATGTGGCGTCTTAACAATCGGGGTCGCCCCAGGTACCAAATCAATCCTAAACTCAACTTGCCTCTCAAGAGGCACACCAGGCAGATAATCCGGAAAAACATTAGGGAACTCGTGAACCATCGGTACATCCGATATCAAATGCTTATACTCTCAAACATCAAGCATGTAAGCAAGGAATCTCGTACAACCCTGCTGCAAATATCTCATAGCTCGTGTGGTAGAACAGAAAGGCGAACCAACTCTAGTACCATCGTAGAAATGGTCATCTCACCCTTACTTGGGGTACGAACCACCACCAACTGCCCCTCATAATCGAACAGAGCCCCGAACCGGCTCATCCAATCTATCACACCCCTGGCCGGCAGCGAAAACATTAGGTTGTGCGACGTTAGGGATGTTGGGATTTCAAGCCATAGATATACATTGAGAAATACACATGAGTTATTAAACAAATTAGCTATTTATTTATTAAATAAATAGGTTACATAATTATTCGAGGTACAAGTAGGTTACGAAAGCAAAGTATAATAGTAAAGCACATAGACTCTTGGATGCATCACCACGGTTATCTCCTCCTTCATACGGGTTCATTCTCCTAAGAATACATGTGGTTTGATAGGTCATTATCATGTTGGTGAGTCCACTGGGTTTATTGTTTATAATATGTGTGTAGGTATTTTATTTATTTGTTTATCCTAAACTCACTTCCTTGAGTTTGTGAGTACTATCACTACTTCCATAGGTAGGTTCCTAGTGGTAGTCTAAGATAGTTAGATGTTGGTTGACCTAAACTTGCTTCCTCGAGTTTGTGTGTACTATCACTATTTAGTTAGGTTAGTTCCTAGTAGTTGTTTATGATAGCTAGTTTTAGTTTGAAAAAGTTATGATGAGTTCATATAATCGAGCTATGATTGTTGATCCCGAAAATCCACGACACTTCATCAAATGTCGATGTGTTTAGAAAGTTATGCCTGCTTCGACTTGTCGCCGGGTTGTAGCTAGCAACCATAGGTGGGAGGGTCAATCACATATAGATCTATACATATCTCTCTCCTTCACTTAAGAGATAACGATTATAGGTCGGGCGCTAGCTAAAAATCTATCAGCTTGTTGATGAATCGTGTCTCATCTAAATCTTGGCGTGGGGGCTCCCCTAGTCGGTCGTGTTGTTATTCGTGTTATTCGATGTGTTTAGAAAGTTATGACCAGATTTGGTACGTTCCATCCCCTTCGCTATTACCTCTTGCAACCAAATACATCCCTTTCGTCTTGACTCTGACCTCTTCTAGCCTCTCAGTATAATACGCCTCATCCTTCACTCTTTCTTTCTTCTCTTTTCTCTTCCTCAACATGCAATCACTTTCCATATGGTTTGTACCATTACAGTAATGGAAATCGAAACCAGAGTCCCATTTCAGCTTCTTCTCTGGCTTCGCAACCTCATACTTATTATTTTTAATTTCCACCTTTGTCTCCTCTCTCATACCCTTCGCATTTGATGAGTTTCCCTTAAAATCACTTTTTCCTTTGAATTTCGAATTAAATGGTTTCTTGAAAAAATTCTTCACTTTATTGTTTGAGTAGAAAGCCACTGCTTCGTCATCAAAATTAACAATCAGACCTTCATCTTCGGATCCATCATTCTCAGCTGACTCGACCTCAGTTTCTCTAGCTGTTACCTTCGACATCAAGGCTAGAGGACCACCCAAACTCTTTTTTGTTTCTTCAGCAATTTCATTGATCTCGCTTTCATGAGCCTTCAAAACAGTGTAGAGATCACCAAGAGAAAAGTCGTCAAAACTTTGTTGGGTCTTAATCATCAGACTAATGTTACGCCACTCTTTGCGAAGCCCCATCAGAAAAGTCAAGTTGTATTCAAGAGCTGTATGACTGACTCCATATCGACTGCATTTGAAGATTAATTCATTAAGACGATCATAGTAGAGTTCAATGTTCTCACCTTCCTCTTGTTTGAATTCTCCTAATTCAATTAGACACTGCTTAACAGAACTTTTCTTCGTCTTCTCGCTCCCTTGATACTTATCTTTCAAAGTATCCCAAATCTCTTTAGTTGTTTTGCATCCACTAACATAGTTATACACCACTAGAGGAAGAGCTCCACGCAGTTCATGTATACAACGTTTTCCATTTTCTTTGTATTTGTTAGTTTGAGTAGCAACATCAGCAGATGAACCCGCATTTCCGATTTCAATAAGCATCGAAGGACGAAATTTTCCACTAGATCTTCATCGATCCGAGTCAAATAATCTTCCATCCTATCAGTTCGTTGATCATAGTACTTAGGAATTAACATAGGAATTTTGGTTGAAGAATCAAGGAGATGAGAAAATCTAGTCATTGTGTTCATGTTGAAGTTCACCATTAACGTACGGACATATTTGATGAAAAGCTTCAGAAAGAAGATATTAAGAAGTAGATCTTCCAGAAATTAATCACTAAACACTCGATTTAACAAACTATAAGCAGAATCAAATCGATACAGATGATCAAAACATATTTTCAGACTCAAAAGTGCGGAATATTTTGAATCTAGAACGAGATTCAAAAACTTTTGAAACCTATAGAAAATCAGAGATCAGATGTAGGAATCCTACTTTGATACCAATTGTAGTTGATAATAATCAAGTAAATGAAATGAAATCAGAGTTTAGATTGAATCACGAACATAAGGAGTAAATATGATCCGGATGGCTTAATTAAACTTCCGAAGATACAAGAGTGTTTCTTAGAGTAAGAACATCAAAGGCTTAAAAGTTACTCTATCTCTAGTACCTATCCCTATTTATAGGAATGACAGAAGTTTACAAAAAATACATAAGGGCTAAAACTATTAAGCTTTGACATACAAAAATGCACCTATGAAATACATACAACGAAAGCTGACAAGCAGTCTTCGACACTAAGACAGACTCATAACACTTCGACACCTCACAACACTACTCGACCTCAACATTTCTGCATTGACGATTAATGATATTACTATGATGTTTAAATGATATATTCACTTTGATCGGTTTTGAAACAACTCGTTTGTATGATTTATTGTTTTAAAAATGAAAAAACTTAACCTTGGATTTTCGGGACGTTACAGCCCAACAATCTCACACTCAAAGCAGGCTCAATTATTTGGCAAGGAAACCATGCATGGGTTGGTTGTGGTGGTAGGATTAATCGTCGGTTGTCGGAAATACTTCTCGGTACGCCCTCTATGATTACACCTAGTACAATGCATGCAGTTACTGGAGTGGTGAAAGTGACACGAGTTAAACTTCGGGTGTTTTCCTGGATACTGTCCTTAGGATGCGGGGACTACAACTGGTGTCAGGGCCGGACTGATCGTATATGCCCTGACGTTTCCTGTCTTTTGTTGGGAGCTTGCTTGGGGGTACCCTTGAATCCACTTCTGGATTTATGCTTGTTTTCCCTTGACCTCGGGATGTTGGTCTTTCTTGACCAACATGCCTCGTCTTATTTCCTGTTTGGTCAGGCTGTAAGCCAATCCTTTGGTGCTATCGTATTTCGATGGTCGTGAAGCCGTGACCAACCCTTTGTTGAATCATGAAAAGTGACCCTCTTGAACTTCAGCTACCGCAGTCAAGCTCCCTCTTCAGCAACCGCATCCGAAGTCATCTAGTCAACCGCAGTCATTCTTACTTTACTTAGTTTATTTTGTCTTTTTGTAATACTCTCTATTGTCCAGTATGCCTTGCATGGCTACTCTTAGAGAATGATTCAATTGTAACTTCTTGAGTCTCTATAAATAGAGATCATTCTCACTATCTATCTATTGATCTGAATACACATCTCTGAAGTTATCTTTTCTATCTCTCTATCTAATTACGCATCTCTTCTTACTCACAAATCTTACTAGAATATAACTGATTACACTCTCTCTTCGGAGCAAGTCTTTTGTGACTTAATCACTATGTTTGATCTCACTTATTAACTTGGCTTGAATGCATTCCTCGTTATGAATCAACTTATGTGCATACTTGATATAACAATTATTGTCATTTCCATTGCTTTACTTTTCCGCAACTAACTCTCTAACTATCTAACTCTAAATATTATTGTTGAGCGTTTAGATCCTTCGAGATTAACTATTCCGCAATATACTTGTTCTAACGTTTGTTCAAGTGTGTCTTAAAGTTTTTCTCTCAACAATTGGTATCAGAGCCATAGTGGTTGCTTTTTGAAAAACGGAACTCTGATTTTCAAAGGGCTTTCTATACCACTAAAGCTCATTTCTTAAAACAAAATAAACTTCAAAAAAAACAAGGAAATATGGCACAATCGTTATCTCTGAATGTTTCCAACAGTGTTGGTGGTTCTAATCGAGCCCCAATATTGGTTGCAAATGAATATCATCATTGGTCTCAAAGAATGGAAAGATACTTAAGGAGACTTGGTAGAGACGTATGGCGATCCGTAGAAGAAGGACCACATGTCCCAGTTCTTACACCAGTCCAAACTGACGACGCTACAACCAGACTAGGAGGAGGTCAACCAGTTATGAAACGTCCCACCAAGGATGATCTCGATAAAATGGAAAATGATGTTGTTGCTTTTTATGAAATCTCCTGTGGAGTTGCTCCTGACAACTTCGATATTATCATAAATTGTAAATCAGCAAAAGAGATCTGGGAAGTTCTCAAGAATCTGTACGAAGGCTCAGAACAAGCACAAGACAAGAAGCTTACAACCGCACTCAATGAGTTCAACAACTTCAAAGCTCATACTGGCGAAAGTTTGGAAGACTCCTTCAAAAGATTCAACTTGATAGTCACCAAGTTATCTAATGCGGGCACCATCCGCAGTAACCATGAAACAAATCTTCAGTTTCTAAATGGTTTGGGAAGACATTGGACTACGGCTAAGATGATAGTCCAAGGCGATAGGAAGATTCACTCTTTGTTACTCTACAAGCTCTATGGAGAACTCCAAGCACAAGAATCCACCGTACTCAAAGACTGTGCTGACTTCGGAGGACCACTTGCTCTCATAGCACAAGCCCCACATAATCAATCTTACTCTCCCTCGTATGACACTCCACCACAGTCATACGAAGCTGATTCAGAGTATGTTTATGAAGAAGTGTTTCAGAAGGCTATTGCTCTGGTTAGCCAACAGTTCAACCGTCTACCACCTCCTTCCTTCCGTAAGAATCAACAGTTCAACAAACCTCCAATCAATCGTAACTTCAACCCGCAGAATAACCATCCTCGATATCCCAAAAGTTCTCATCCACCGCAATCTCAAAATACTCAACCAAAGGAGGCACCGCAGTCTACTCAAACCACTGACTCCGGTACTCCCTCAGAAGACAAGACTGATGTTGTGATTTGTCACAAATGCAACAAATAGAATCATTTTGCAAGAGACTGTAAGGCCAATGTAGTAAAAGACAGAGCATTCTACCTTAGAATGGCTCAAGAGTTAGAAGATAAGGAAAAGGCAAGCGCATACGTAGCCCATGTCAAAAGAGACCATCAAGTTTGGTCATCCGGAGACGAAGATGAAGCCATCAGCAGTGTCAAAGGAAAAGGGAAAATCTGCATGTTGGCAACTACGGATGATGATGGGTCTACAAAGCTAGATAAGAACTACTGCTACATGGCAAAGGATGGAACTCTAAGCATTGTCGAACAGGTAAAACTCATGATCCAAACTCTAAACTATAGCATGCATGACTTTCAACCCTACATAGATGATCTTAATGACACTTGTGCTGACGTCCTTACAGACTATAACAAAGCCTTAGATGAGAAGAACATTGCGTCCCAAGAGATGTTCCATGTGAGAGGACGACTGGATAACAAAAGACTCAAAATGGCTATGTTAGAAAAGGACTTAGAGTTAGAAAAAGATGCAAGAATGTTGAGTGAAACACAGTTAGAGATAGCTCTGAACCAGAGAGATTTAGCTCAGAGTAAATATGTACGCTTAAATCTCTTAATCGAAAATTGTTCAATGAAAGTGAAGCTATTGAAAATTTGGTAAATAATGGAACCATGGACAATACATACAATTGGGGTTGGTCAAATGGATATCCTACCGCAATGGATTCCTCACCCCGGTTCAACAAAGACAGACTGTATGTCCCTCCAGACCGAGAATTTCATTTCCCAGTCAATGACAAGACCTTTCTCGAAGATATCAAAACTCACTTCGGTAGACTTCATAATCTAAGCAATAATTGTGTCATTGAGGAAATTGTGTCTGAGGTTTCGGGTCACACAAGTGATCAAATTCCTATCTGTGGCACATTTACCCAAATTCTCAAACCTCATCTGTAGTTGATGAAGAAATTGTCATTGAGGACCCCGAAGTCTCGAAAGACTTTCCATCTTTGCCCTCAGACCGCAGTGTCTCACACTGTAGTCAAAAGTCCCACAAAAGTCCCACTAAAGTCCCAACTCAGACTTACTCCGCAGTAGTCAAATCATCACTACCGCAGTTATCAGTAAAAGGAATTGTGACTCTTCAGCCAATTCATCATGAATTACCCATAGAAAACTTTGAAGTAGGTCAATGCTCTCAAACCCCTGAATCTTCAAATTCGGATGACTAAGCCCACTTTTTCAAAAAATTTCTAAGAATTCCAAGAAACCGCAGTTGAACATCAAAGACTGCGGTTCCCCAAAAACTTTATCAAAAAAGGCTTTCAAAGAGGAAATTCGCTCCCGAGGCACAAATAGACAATTTTTTTCGAAAAACAAGAAGCATGTCAGATTTCCAAAGTCCATAAGTCCAGAAAAATTTGTTTTCTCACACTATTTTTCGAAAAACTCTCCCATCAAGAAAACATACAAAAAGGAATGTATAGTTTCAACAGTCATTCCTAATTCATCTGACACAACCCAAAAAGGTGTAAAGTCTTTTTGAAACAATGGTTTTCAAATCTATTCCTCAGATGATCCGAAATGGAAAGGTATCTTACCCACTCCAACACTTTTAAAGTCACATCAAAATTTTAACAAGTGGAAGGGTATTCTACCAAATCCAACAGAAAGGACACAAAGATCTACACGTGCTAAACCTTTTTCAAAACAAACTTTTCAGAAACCAAACAACACTCATGTCAGATCTTTTCAACCTCGGACCGGTCCCAAGTCCAACTCATCCTTTAGACCGCTGACCAAACGTGGTGTCAGAACAAAAGACAAAATCTCAACCTGTAAATGTTAGTGTAGTTGCCAAAAGGATTCATCCAATGTCAAATCTAGTTGGAGTCAGAAACCTCGTAATTTTTCAAAAACACACAACCCTCCAAAACTACACAAACACCCAGGACTAGGATTAAAAGTTGACAAGAAACCAGTCCCTGCAACCTCGGTCCATGCATCATTCAGAAAATCATCTGTTGTCCCAGGCTCCAAACTAGTTTGGATGCCTAAACTAACCGTGTAATTCTCAGGCTTTGTGCAAGGAGGAACAAGAAGAAGAATGGTTAATCGACAGTGCCTGCTCCTTGCACATGACCGGAAGGTTAGAATACCTTCGGGATTTCAGGCCAATTTGCAACGGTGGAAATGTTACATTCGGCAACAATGCGAATGGGATCATCCGAGGTTATGGTGTTCTCATTACGGGGAACTTCTCTATTCAAAAGGTTGCTTATGTAGAAAGCCTTAAACACAATCTCATCAGTGTTGGCCAACTATGTAAGACAGGCCATCGAGTTGAATTTGATGATCAATTTTGCTATGTAATGACAAGTGATAGGAACACATGTTTGATCAAATCTCGATCCGAAGGTACTATGTATCCTCTGGATGTCTCTCTGATCATAGGCAAACCGCAGTTATGTTTCCTATCCAAAGCAGTATCCGAAGTCAGCTGGCTATGGCACCGCAAGCTAGCTCATCTCAACTTCAGATACATCAACAATTTGGTTACTAGAGAACTAGTCAGAGGACTCCCTATTCTCAAGTTCAGCAATGATACTCTCTGCCCTGCATGTGAATGTGGAAAGCAATCCAAATCAAGTCACCCCATGGTGATTGACTCTTCAATTTCTGAACCACTAGAGCTCCTTCACATTGATCTCTGCGGTCCATCAACCGTAGCCAGTCTCCATCACAAGAAGTACATACTGGTTATAGTAGATGACTTCACACGCTTCACATGGGTTTTCTTCCTCAGACTCAAGTCATAAACAGCGCAGATTCTCATCAATTTCATCAAGGAAATAGAACTTCAGATAAAGCTACCAGTACGACGAATCCGCAGTGATAATGGAACCGAGTTTACTAATCATCTCCTCAACAGTTTCTTGGTGTCCAAGGGCATCACTCACAACTTCTCAACTCCCTACACATCGCAACAAAATGGAGTAGTAGAGAGAAGGAACTGCACTCTAGTAGAAGCAGCCAAATCCATGCTCAACTTCGCACACCTTCCTCTCTACTTCTGGGCTGAAGCAGTAGCAACGGCATGCTTTGTACAGAACCGAAGCATTGTGTGCAAACGTCTCAATAAAACACCGTATGAGGGCCTTAACAACCGCAAGCCAAATTTTCGCTTCTTTCATATCTTTGGGTGTAGATGCTTTGTGATCAACAACAGAGATCATCTTAACAAATTTGCACTGAAGTCTGATGAAGGCATCTTCCTTGATTACTTCACTAACAAGGTTGCTTATCGAGTTCTCATTAGACGCACAAGGTTGATCATTGAAAGCTTCAATGTGAAATTTGATGACTATCACATCCGCAACACCCCTCCATCCACTGAAACCACCGCAATCTTGGAAAGTGATATTCCTGCCTCTTTGGGTCCATTAAACTTAGTTGAAGTCAACTATGACGATCTCTTCGACCCTGTAGAAACAGCCAAATTATCCGAAGTTCTTGTGTCTCAAGAAGTTCAACAGCAGCACGCTGATGTATCTGGTCCTTCGCTATCCGAAGTAGCATCTCTCAATACTTCCACCTCGCCGGTTGAGGGGGAAAGCTCTACTCCGGATCAAGCAACAACCATCGAGGTTCCAGTACTTGATACAGCTCAAGTTCCCATCTATAGAGAATCATTACCATCCAACGTTTCTTCCGACTCGGATGATGAAAACATAGAGAACATTGACACAAGAACAGACTCAAGGATTATCACTCTTCCATCCGCAGTCCAGGGGGAACCTTCTCAGGTTCCAGAGGAACTCCCATCAGCAATCCAGGGGGAACCTCTTCCAACTGCTCAAGAAAATTCCATTTTCGCCCCAACAATCCAAGATGATTTCGCAGGATGTTCTCAAGTCCAGGGGGAACTGACATCTCCAACCGCAGAATCTTCTGATATCGAAGACATTCCATCTACCGCAGCTGCTGATCATCTGCAACCCCGTCTACACGTATGGATGAAGGACCACCCACCAAGTCAAATCATTGGCAACCCATCCGCAGGTATCCAGACTCAATCTTCCGAGGACGTATCTGATCATTGTCACTACGCAGCCTTTATGTCCTCGGTCGAGCCCCGAACAATCAAAGAAGCATTAGTAGAACCTGATTGGATATCCGCAATGCAAGAAGAGCTAGAAGAATTCAAAAGAAACAAAGTGTGGAAGCTCATCCCGAAGCCACATGGTCACACCATTGTTGGTACTAGATGGGTATTCAAAAACAAGCTGGATGAATCTGGTGCGGTAGTCAGAAACAAGGCAAGGTTAGTTGCAAAGGGCTACAGTCAACTTGAAGGTATTGACTATGATGAAACGTATGCTCCGGTGGCACGAATGGAAGCCATCTGAATCTTCTTAGCATACGCAGCCCACAAGAACGTCAAGGTACACTAAATGGACGTTAAGAGTGCATTTCTCAATGGGGAATTAAAAGAAGAAGTTTATCTTCAGCAACCTCTAGGTTTTGAAAGTATTGAATTCCCAGACCACTGCTACAAACTTGAAAAAGCAGTCTACGGTCTGAAACAAGCCCCAAGAGCGTGGTACGAGACTCTCTCTGAATTTCTTGTCTCGTCCGGATACAAAAGAGGAGTGATTGATCCCACTTTATTTAGAAAAGCAAATGGTGATCACCTTATGCTTGTACAAATATATGTGGATGATATCATCTTCGGATCGACTGATCAAGGAATGGTGGATGAATTTGCTAAGCTCATGACCAACAAGTTCAAAATGAGCATGAATAGAGAGATTAACTTCTTTCTAGGACTTCAAGTGAAACAAGTTCCACAAGGAATATTCATTCATCAGGAGAAATACACCACTAAACTGTTAAAAAAATATTCTATGGACAACTGTTCTTCGGCTAAGGTCCCCATGGCCTTCGGATATAAGATCCTTGCTGATCCCTCAGGCGAATCTGTGGATCACAAGACTTATAGAGGTATCATAGGCTCTTTGATGTACCTCACCGCAAGCAGGCCAGACATTGTCTTTGCTACAAGTGTATGCGCAAGGTATTAGGCTGACCCAAAAGTGTCACATATGACCGCGGCCAAACAGATACTACGGTACCTGAAAGGAAGCAAGTCTCTTGGTTTATGGTACCCCGCAGGCAATAATTTCAGCTTTCAAGCATTCACAGATGCGGATCACACCGGATGCAGACTAGATCGAAAAAGCACCTCGGGTGGATGTCAATTTCTGGGTGGAAGACTCGTTAGCTGGTCATCAAGGAAACAAAGTTGTGTATCTCTGTCTACTGCAGAAGCTGAATATGTGGCCGCAGCCAGCTGTTGTTCATAAGTTCTATGGATGAAGACACAACTTATGGACTATGGATACAGAATGCTGCGGATACCAATTTACTGTGACTCTGAAAGTGCTATAGCGATTTCTCACAATCCTATTCAGCACTCCAAGACCAAGCATATTGAACTACGGTATCACTTCATAAGACCACATCCTGAAAGGTAACATTGAACTCATATTTGTCCACACTTATGAAGAGATTGCTGATGTATTCACAAAGGCACTTGACTCTACAAAGCTCAACACTTTCTTACAAATGTTAGGAATGATGAATTCGGACCCACAATTCTTTCTGAATTGATAGGTACCGCAGACCATCCTTGGTCTCAGTTGCGGTCCTAACTAAAGTTACTTATGATAGATGGTTTTGGTATATCCTGTGTACCGCAGTCTATATACCGCAACCATATATCATATTTATTCTTCACTGGTCCTTATTGTTTGTTGTTACTAAGTTCTTGTACAAGTGCTTTCCTCAGTTCTTCTACTGCAGTCACATCTACCCATCCGCAATGAATGATCCATCCGCAATAGCAAAGGATCCATCCGCAATGAAGTTTCCATCCGCAATCACATTAATAATTTCTCAACTGTTTCATTAATCTTTGAATCATGGTGTGCTATTTAATGACCCTTCATTAAATAAAACATTAAATAAAAACATTCCTTGAGAAACTGTCTCATCTCCTTTTTGAATAAACCTTGTGTCAGACCTATTTTAGGTATGATGACAAAAACAACGTTTTTCCATAAACACATCCTAAATCTGTCTTTTCCTCTTACCCAGCACATCCAATCCGTTAGAACTTCTTTTTTGCACAACGGATCAAACCAACCCTCACCACACGATCACCAGACGTGATGATGTACGTCTGACTTTTCATTAAATGCAAACCCCTTTTTGGCAAAATCTCAAAATTTTAAACCGTTTCATAATATGTGGCTGAGATTTCACCTCCCAAATCA
This sequence comes from Lactuca virosa, assembly GCF_052849685.1. Classification (NCBI taxonomy): domain Eukaryota; kingdom Viridiplantae; phylum Streptophyta; class Magnoliopsida; order Asterales; family Asteraceae; genus Lactuca; species Lactuca virosa. The sequence goes on from NC_136427.1 coordinate 268,199,557, forward strand.
AAAGAACCCCCAATTTTTTTTACCTTATCCTTTTCACCTAGGGTAAAAAACGTTTCCCGCTCCCATAAGCCCCTATAAAAACCTTTCTTCTTCCCCAAGAACCGTTTACGCTCTCTGAACTTTGAACCCTTTCTCCATTATCACACTCTTTTTCTTCACTTTTTCTCAAACTGCTACAATGGTGAAATCTGGCGTATCCAAGAAACAATCCAAAGCTTCTGGATCCGTGAACCCTACTGGTTCAGACTCTTCTTCAAGACATCCCACTCCCACGATTGCATCAAGCAATTTCAGAGCTTTATTCGAAGATCACTCATCTTACAATGCTCCAATCAAGCTGATGATCAAGTTCTTGAACAATCACCCCCTGTTTGGCCCCTTCGATTCGTTTATAGACGTTGTTCCTCTTTCAACCCTATTCAAATGTGCCTTTTCAGCCTATCGACCACTCGAGAACCCACAAGAAGTGCATCTAAACCTAGTTAACGATTCTTTAGTAATTCTGTCTAAAGAAAAGTTTCTTTCTGCGATTAACCTTCTTGTTCATCCTTCAATCAAGATTTTTACTCCATCAATGGCGGACATCACTTCTGCACTTTACCAAATGGGATATCAGAAGAAAATCAAAGGCATTGGAGAATTCAAGAAAAACCAACTGCCTGCGGTCTGGCAATTCGTTTGCCATTTTGTCATCTGCAGTCTATCCGGCAGAACCGGAGGCACGGATAATATGGGACTCAAACTCCTGAAGTTAGTATGGAGTATCTTCACAGGCCATGACGTAAACTATGGTCAGATTCTATGGGATGATTTTCTACAATACATTCCCAAGGAGAGCCCAATGGAGAACCCTACCGAGCTTAAATTTGGAAGATTCTAGTCCCTCTGCATTTCAGACCTTCATGCGGACGCAGGAATCAGCATGGGCAACGACATCAACTTCATTGTCACCAAGGATCTTAAAAGGTACAATCCCTCATCTGATCAATCTGTTTTTGGACCAATTAGAAGACTTCCAACCCACATTCTCAACACTCTTGGTCTTGAGACTGCTGATGTCTCAGATCATATTGAGGCTACGGAAGGTATTGCCCCATACCTTCCTACCCCGCCTCTTCAAACCCCATCCGCAATCATTACCCCTGGAAGTACCGCAGTCCCATCTTCCACTACTCTCTCCAATCTTTCTCAAAGAAGAAAGAAATTGGCCTCAACTCATCAAGGCCCCCGCAACGTCTCAAAGAAAAAAAGAACCCCGAAGAAAGATGCTCCCAAACCAACCGCACCCTCCAAGAAATGCAAAACCAAACCAACCGCACCCACAAATGACAGTGACTCTGATGAGGATGCGCAACCAATTGCCATCCTTAAGAAAAGAAAAACCAATCCCACTGGCCAAATGCGTGACCGGACTGATACCTCAGCCTCTCAAAAGGCTCCGGTAGTCCTTGGGGTGGCCGCAGACCCATTCAACACCACCATCGAATACCACTCAGGCTCAGAGAGTGAGTCTGTTTCATTACCTCATGGAGACTCCCCCCCCCCCCCCAGTTTATTCCCAAGAGGATAACACTGGTTCTGTCCCTAAGGTCTCCAGGGCTTCCCAACTGCATTTCTTTTCTCCTGAGGAGTTGAACTCCATCCTCTTAAATGTCACCCATACACTTCAAACACCTTCCCAACCGCAGGGCACTTATTCCGCCCTTGCCGGAACTGAGCCGAGGCTAAACTTGACTACGGGTCAAGGAGACCGAGGAAGCTCATGAAATCCTACTCTGCTTACATCAGTAACATGTGGTTTAGGCACGGTGAGTACAAATGTGCAAGGATCCGTGGACCCGAAGGACACTTCGGTGCGATACAAAGGATTTAACGGTGAAGACTCTAATGACTCATGGTTAAACTACACTTCGGTATCTGAGGCCGACATTCAGAAATATGCCGCTTTTTGTAGGGCATTCCAAGCACGAAAAGATCAACAAATCAAGCAACAGCAGCAAAAGGAACAAGAAATCCAAGCTGTGGCTAAGTATTGGGCAGATGCAATTAACAATGCCAATACCGTAGCCACCATACTGAAAGTTCAAGACTGGATGACTGAGATGACTGAGACAATCCGCAAGGCTCAGTCCACTCATGACGGTGCTGGTGCTTCCAAAGTCCCTCCAACTCCCACTGTTCAAGAATCACAAGACGAAGGAACCGCAATCGAAGTCAGTTCTGCTCCCACCTTCGGTTTTGATGATGTTGATCTACAAGAGGTAAATAAACCCTCTCCCTCTGATGATGATCTTATGATGTTTGATGAAGAAGAAGAATCCAGTGGCTCTCACCATTCAACTTCCAAGCCCAAAGAGAAGAAGAAAAAGAAGAAGAATACTGTCACAAGAAAAGAATTTTTGAGCCTACAAGAAAAGGTCGATCAAATTTTTGCTGCGGTCAAGCCAACTCAACCGCAACCAGAAGACACTCCCGGACCGCAGTCCTTGATCGAAAGGATTGAACGCTTGGAAACTCGTGAGAGATTGGCTGCTGAACGAATTTCTCTCAAGGTCGAAATGGGAATTCGATCCCTGGATAACAATCGTCAAGCAGATCACAAGGACTTCATGGCTGCTGCGGAACGCCTCATCTCTGAGGTGACCGCAATCAAGAAAGATCTACAAGCAGCCATTGCGGATCAAGCCACCCAATCTCAAAAGCTGATAGCTGAGACTCACACTGCATATGAGTCCACTATCTCAGTCCTTCAAGCTACTATAAACCGATTGCAACGCTCCTTGTCAACCAACTTCCATGGTCCTGAAATCCTTCAACTCACCAAGGAAATTCACAGGCTGCTCTTCAACTCCACCATCCCCAACAATCAACAACTGGCAGATGCCCTCAAAGCTCAATTTCAAGAAGTCTATGCCAAAGTTGATGGCCTTAGACAATGGCTTGAGGAAGCTCCTGCGTTGCATTCCTCAAGAGGGGGAAGTGAAGAAGAATAAGACCATCACTCCAAAAGCATCTCCCAACATCAAAGCCCCCCCATCATTACAGAAAAAATTCCTACACCGCAACCCTCACCGCAACCATCTCATCATACTCCACCACAAAAGGAGATCACTCTTGAGAAACCAGAGACTCCCCCTCACTTCAAAAATCTGGTGGATCACATGTCCTCTCCAAGCTCAAACGACTCCCCTGCCACCACCCAAAGGAAAAAAGATTGGAAAGCAGCTAAACTTTCTGAGCTTATATGGAGAGAATGCGGTTTTGACACTGTCATGGATGAATCCTTGATAAACTCTTGGATCAATCCCCACCGCAGACTGCTGGATGATGACTACAAGCCATACCTCACATATGCTGAACCCCCCACGGATGGCTACTGGGATGTTCCAATCTCCCCAAATGCCAAATACTTCACAGTGTTTGAGCAATTTGACCGCAGCCTTCCAGACCACAAAAGACTGCCAATGGAATTCGAGAGACTTAGCCGATTTTATGCTAAGCATTCCTCTCCCATTGAGAAAATCTGGTCTAACGACAGACCATCCGCAATCAAAAACTACAAGCCCCGGAAATTCATGAAGGTTGACTTCATCCAATACACTCTCACTAGAAGGGAACACGACTATGTCCGCACCCAAGCTGACTTCCCCTGCATGAATCCTGAAGAAGTCTTTCTCATAGCTAAGGTGTTCCAAAACAAGTCGGAGAAGCACCCGAAGATGAAGATAGCTCTTGAAAGGGCTAGTACGTTTTTGAAGGAGACTGTCTGTGATTTTGCTAAAATCGATGCAGACATCTACCCCACCATTGCCAAGAAGATAAATCTACCACCACTCGATCCTGCACCAATGCCTACCGAAGGCTATCAAGAAAGATCCTTAGGTGCAACCAACTTCCCTGAGCTCGGAGTCATTTTCAAAAGGAAAATCGATAAAGTCAAATACTTTATTCCTATGACTGCCATGAATCGCCTCACCAGGAAGCAACTTGAAATCTGTCGAACCGCAGTCGAAAGATCAAAGCACACAACTGCCGAAGTCAAGTTCGAGATTTTAAGGAGGTTCACTTGGTTGGAAAACATCAGGAAGTTTTGGTGGATCCTGATCAAGTTTATTAAACTTGATAGCTGAAGAAAAGTTAAAGAGGTCACTTAGGGGGAAATTGTTGATGTTGGATTAATGTCTAAGTCCATAACTATAATTGGTAAGACTTGACCCGACCCGGCATGGTCCATTTGGGTTGCATGGCATCATGCATTTGGATAGACTATAATGAGAGAAATAACACTTAAGGTTGGTTAATATATTATAAGTTCTAATATATTAATAAGGTTATTTAATTAGTATTGATCAAGAATTAATTTGGAATTAATTAAGTGATCAAAAGGAGACTAATTAAATATATGGGTTGATTGTGTAAATCATTCATTCTTATATATGTGGGCTTGTGATCCAAGATTCCTTATGTTGGACTAAGTCCATGGGGTGACCCATGGATACTCCATGGAGGTTAAAATCCATGGAGCATAAGGAATGGATAAAGTTATGAGTTACATGGTGTAACCCTAATAGCCATCATATAAAAGAATCCCATGGCTCAAGAAATCGTGCACTAATGTGTGAGTGTGAGGGCTAGACGATTTCAAGGAGTGTTCAAGTTTCTCTCAAGTTATTCCAAGTGTATTTGGTGTTGTGTGAACCATTTGAGGTGTCACACTTGGGGCACTAGGCACTCAAGCTTCATGAAGACATTCTACATCAAAGAGGTATGTATTCTATCTTGTTATATTTATTATTTTGTATGCTAGATTAGGATAATACCTTGGATGTTCATAATTGTATGTATAATAGAGAAAACATAGATCCAAGGTATTTAGGGTTGCATGTACACTTAGGAGTGTTAGAATGCTCATAACCCAACAGTGGTATCAGAGCCTAGGCTTGTTTTCTTGTTATACTTGCAAAAGTAGCTGAAAAATCGAGTTGGATGCATATATTCGATTGTTTTGGCTGGAATTGGACTAGGAACATTACCCTAAGATGTTTTTGGACTTATAAACTTGTTTTTGATGTGGTAATGTTCATGCTAATCCAATTTCTAAGATAATTGTCATAATTTCAAGATTTGTATTAGTTTGTATGTTCATGCTAATTTCTTGAAGATTGATGATTTGAATTATCTTGTTCTTATGAGGTTCTTAGATTAATAGAAAAGTTGTGTGAAATAGTTGTTTTCAATCCATTTTAATCTAAGAGTTGATTCCAAAGTGTGTTTTTGTAACTTGTCCTCAAGTTATATGAAAAGTCACATTTAAGAATCATAAAACTCATAAAAGTTGGCAAAGGTTACAAAATGAAGAGTCTAGTTCTAATTAAATGGTTTTATGACTCCATAACTTGTCCTCAAGTTATGGAGGTTCAAGAGTCTCTTCATTAAATTAAAAAAAAGTGTAACCTTAATTAGTTCCATAAGTTACAATAAAAAAAGTTATTTTTTTTTATTAATTAGTTTAAAGTCTTCCATAACTTGTCCTCAAGTTATGGAACTTGAAGAGTTTTTTTTTTTTAATTAAAACTACTTTAAACTCATAAGTTATGGAATTAATTAGTTTTGAATAGTTTCAAAACATGCCCTCAAGTTTTGGAATTTGAAAAGTTTTCACTTCAGAATACTTTAATTCCAAGTTAGCCCTTAGAATTTTAAAAGTTAAAATTCAACCCTTATACTTTATAATATTATAAGTTAATAATATTTATATATATGTATAAGAGTAAAGTCAGTCTTACCGTTAGTAGGCCTCATTCACGAAGCCGGTCTATAAGGGGGGTATAAGGTTACTGCCTATAAAATGGCAGTTTAATAGGTGTCCACTATCACCCACCGCTTCCTTGACTGGTGGAGGGTCGTTAGCCGAACGGGTAGGACAAGGACTATAATTCTCCTTTCATTAAAAGTATTAATGATAAATACTAAGTAACTAAACTCTTATTAATACCCAATCTTAGTTACTTAGGAAAATGTGAATTTGGTGCTAACCCATGAAATTACACTTTGCACTTTGCTTAAGTCGTTAGTGGAGCGTGTGTGGTTAACCGGCACACTAACCTGGACTTAACAAGGTAGGCAAAGGGTAACTTAATATTTATCATAGTATCGGTGGAACGTGTGTGGTTAACCGGCACACTGATTAAGGGGTAAATATTAAGGGTACCAAGTATATTTGCATGGTTATTCACACCTTGTTTTGTGATCCTCGGCATCCCAGTCACAAAACCTGAAGGGCACACTCGAGATTGAAACATGCCTTTGAACAGTTCAATGAATCTCAAAGATCTAGGACTTTCAAATCCAATTAAAACCTAATAAATTATTTCATTTTTCATGGTGGAAATTGATGAATCGTCATTCACCTACCTTCAAATATTTTATAGCTTGGATTACGGCATCCCTCTTCTAAGTTATAAAATAGTTTGTTGGGTCCTAGCCTTAATATTTCATATTGGGTGTCATATTAAGGACTTTAAATCAACTATCTTGAATATCTCCCAAAAAGATGTCTGGTCTAGACATTTATGATCTTCCCAAATCTCTTGAAACAAGCTTTCCTAAATGAAGATGATGTCCCATGGATATCATACTTCTTTCACCTCCTCCAACTATTCTCCCTAACCCACAAGTTCCTAAAAAGTTTAAGGTCACTCAAGCCCTATTGGCAAGGCAAGGTCTAGGTGTGATCACATCTTGGAGATGTAGTCACATATTGACAAGCCGGGAGAGTTGGGTGTCAAAGTCTTGAGAAAGTTGGTGGCTCAACTACTTTCTAAGTCACATAGTGAGTTCTTTTGAGAATCCTATGAAACAGACTAAGACAAGACCCTTAATGATCTTATCTATTTGCTAAGATCAACTTCCTAAAACGCTATGGACATTGACAATGATGACATTGGATATCCAGTAAAGCTCTCTCTTCCAAATGGAAAGGGATCGGCCATAGTCAACTCGGTTGACCCAATGGTAAAGAGAGAGGCGAAATCTGAGATAGTCTCATTATCAAGGGTCCATAGGTAACTATTGCCAAAGGAAGGGGCATTGGTTACGAAGCTGCCAAATTTACCTAAGGATGTTAAAGTCAATAAGTTTGGCTCTACTTCAGGTAAAGTCCATTGTCTAACTCTATTAAGTACATGCTGATTCTGATCGCGAAGATGGATTTCAATCGCATGGTTCGGTGATCAGAATTTTGGGCTATTACTTAAGAGTTATGATATTTATATTGCTTAGGAATAGATAACAACAAGGTTTTCATATGGATTGTAAGGATAAGTTTTTCCGCAAAGTTTTAAAATAAAAGAAAAAGGTTTTGATTTTATTTATTTTAAGTATCCTTACAATGGCATTTGTGAAAAGTTGTTGCTTATAAGATTCCATTGATAGCAATATTGGAAAAATGGATTTGATTCTTTCGGTTGTGGTAGTGTCTAATATTACCAAATAAGGAAAGATTCTCATCACCCAAGGTTCAATTGGACCGAAACTTGGAATCATGCAAGTTGTATAGTATGATGAATGAGAACTTTCAGCTTGGAAAATTAAGACTAATTCCTTATGTGAATAAGGAAAGGACTAAGGGATCGAGTACACATTCTTGTGCACTGGTCAAGTCCACCACAAAAGATCAAGAAGACTATTCGTCATGATTTACTTAAGTTCAGTAAATATGGTTATACTTATAAGTTTAAGTATAAGTCTGTAGCATTGGAGAAGTTTCAATGTGAGACAAAACGAATAAGAAGAATCAAAGTATGGCAGAAAGATAAAAGTTTCTCAAATCTGAAAAGATGGGAGAGTACTTTAGTATCATGTTTATGATCATCTTAATGATTAAGATACCATATCACAATTGGTCTTCTAAAGTCATCTTAGTGCATTCTTATGACTAAGAAGAGGAGTCATGAATTGTTGAAATGGTTAAATCAAAAAGATGAGTCATACTTCGTTCCAAAACAATTCTTAGAGTCATACTCCAAGATTGTAACTTGAGTGACATATCTTAAAGAGGGTTTGTTAACACTAGTCAAATGTAAGAGTAAAAGGTTATCTACTCTTGTACATTTGAAATTGGTAAGTTGTGATGTTTTGGATAAAACAGAGACCAACTTAGGCCAATTGTGTAAAGTGTTAGTCTTGATAAAGAATCCGCACTATCTCTTGAATATTTGACAAGGGAGTCTTATATGTCAAGAGGACAGTGGGAGTCTTAAAGCTCTTGAAAGTTTCAAGACTTAATCAAGAATAAAACCTAAAGTCCTTCACTAGCACACGACTTGAGGTTTATAACCTATCGTGTTGAAATTTTTGTGCCTATTCAAGTTGGCTTTGCATAGGAGTTCTGAGAGTTCTCAATTGGTTGCACAACTACTTGGAAGCAATGGCAGGCACCTGAGCTGCCAAATGGCAAGAATTTAAGATTGCACAAGTTTAATCAATATGAGTTTGGATTTGTCACTAACCTTGTCTTATGATTATGGTTTTGACAAAATCACATGGATAAGAACACATACACTATTAAATCTAAGTGTCATAAGGTTTCTCTCCGATTCATGAAAATGATGGTGAGGAAACACTTTCACTAAGTAGATTTTAGCTAGATAGCAATTGTGATATTTGCATTCTCAAAGTCGTTAGTGGAGCGTGTGTGGTTTACCGGCACACTAACATGGACTTGTGAGAAGTGGCAAAGGTCTAAACAATTGAGACTATGATTACGGCATCCCTTTTCATAGTTCTAAAATTGTTTAGACACACATGTGAGCTATCTAAGAGAGGTGTATGATTTTGATAAAGTTTTATCAAAACAATCTAGTATCAGAAATCTGAACTTTGGTAAGAAAGTCAGCTGATTTCTGAGTATATGTCAAAGCTAGTGGGAGCATAAGTGTTATGCTAATAATCATCATGTTAGTGGGAGCATGATAGTTATGACAAAGGTTGCAAGTTAGCAATGTTAATTATAGAAAACAAAAGTTTCAATTCGTGAGGTTGCAGGGGTTGAAAAAGTTGTTTTGCTATAATTAAGGGAGAGGAAATTATACTTCATTTCAATTCTAAAAGCTTAGATTGAGATTTTAATCGTATTTAATCAAGGATATATATATATATATATATATATATATATATATATATATATATATATATATATATATATGAATTTCATGTTGGAATGGCTCAACATAAGGAAATTCTATATATGGGTCCATTATTTGCGTTCTAAAATTCGATTATGATTACGGCATCCCTTTTCATAATCTGAATTTTGAGAACTTGGCAAATTGAAATGGAAATATTATAGCAAAAGACTGGTTTAGTCTTTATGTGAGACATCATGAATCGTGTCCCATATGCTTCGGATATAGGATCGATTACATGTGCTATATTCATCCTTTCTAAAATTTTCCAAATGCCTGGGGCATTATGAAGGGAAAAGGTCTAGAATTGGATATGACTAAAATGATTAAGCAATTGTCAAGGACAATCTAAGGTTTACCAAAGATTGGTTGCTCAAGGACAGTTGGAAGTATAATGTTAATTCTGGAAGGACCATATTGACATAATCTGTAAGGAGGCAACTCTTGTTCAGAAGTGATAGTCAAAATGGAATATGGAAATGTTTCAAAGTTAGAAATTATTCAATCTGTGTAAGATTAGGAAACTTAATGAAAGAAGGATGTTTCCAAGGAGCTGATCTCCTTTGGAATGCTCTGTAATGATTGTTGTCAAGTCTTTCTGACTTCGTGCATAATCATTAAGAGGATCAATGCATATAAGTTTAGAATCTAACAGATTTCAGTAAATGGCATGAATTTGGAATTCTTGCATTTGCAGTAAGGATTTGGGACTGTGAAAAGAGGATCATTGGAGTGATGTTCAATTGATCTATTTTACAAAGTAAAGATCATAGACAAACATAGTATGCATACTTGGTGTATGGCATGACTAGTGTTTAGAAAACATAGTGTACATGCTTGGAGCATGGGACAACTATTGTTTTAAATTCAAGTATAAAGTTGATAAAACCGAAACAATGAATAATGAGTAATCAGTATGGTGATAAATAAAAGTGTTTATTTATACTCATAGGGTTTGATACCATATTTGATTCATTTATTCTTCTGTTTCACTTTGCGTGTTTTGACTTCCAGAATAACTAAGTCGCTCTTCCTGAATGATTAAGTTATTCAAACCATCCACAGTCGGTCATATGTTGGAAGTAGATATGAATCAAGACTGTCATGGGTTGGTTTGTAGAGGTCCAAGTTGGTGGACAAAGTGGTGCTACAACACTCATGGGTGCTCATAAGTTCTGAGTATTGGATTCAACCCGCGCTCATTTGAATCACTTCATGGATTTTATCACGAGTGATCATGAGACGATAATATCTTATATTCTTCAAACCTAGAGATATGAGTTGTTACTATGAGTTGGTTATACATTGATTGCACGGAAACGCATTTGGTAACTCGATGTTATAAAACGTGCCTTTGTGTATGATTCAACAAGTAGTAGAACAAGCCATATGAGTCGAAGTTTATCCATTCCTTTTACCTTCGGGATAAAAGCGATATCTGTGGGCCCCTCGATGATTTAAAGATGATACATGTGAGTGCTTGGCCAAGCCAGGACTGATTTGATTTGTTCAATCAGTCAGTCATCATGAATCGGAAATCGTGAAACAACAAATGGACAGAGAGAATGATTGATAATCCATGTCTCAGTCCATATGATATCTAGAATGGAGGAATATATGATCCCTTATCTAATGGACAAGTCATTGATAAAGGTCAGAGTTCATCGACAAGGTCAGAGTTCGACAGAAGCTTTTGAGAGCTACGATTGCTGATCGGTTCCTGAAGTCATACGCAATAATAGTTTTAGACTTATCCAAGTGGGAGACTGTTGGATTAATGTCTAAGTCCATAACTATAATTGGTAAGACTTGACCCGACCCGGCATGGTCCATTTGGGTTGCATGGCATCATGCATTTGGATAGACTATAATGAGAGAAATAACACTTAAGGTTGGTTAATATATTATAAGTTCTAATATATTAATAAGGTTATTTAATTAGTATTGATCAAGAATTAATTTGGAATTAATTAAGTGATCAAAAGGAGACTAATTAAATATATGGGTTGATTGTGTAAATCATTCATTCTTATATATGTGGGCTTGTGATCCAAGATTCCTTATGTTGGACTAAGTCCATGGGGTGACCCATGGATACTCCATGGAGGTTAAAATCCATGGAGCATAAGGAATGGATAAAGTTATGAGTTACATGGTGTAACCCTAATAGCCACCATATAAAAGAATCCCATGGCTCAAGAAATCGTGCACTAATGTGTGAGTGTGAGGGCTAGACGATTTCAAGGAGTGTTCAAGTTTCTCTCAAGTTATTCCAAGTGTATTTGGTGTTGTGTGAACCATTTGAGGTGTCACACTTGGGGCACTAGGCACTCAAGCTTCATGAAGACATTCTACACTTGTGTGAACCATTTGAGGTATGTATTCTATCTTGTTATATTTATTATTTTGTATGCTAGATTAGGATAATACCTTGGATGTTCATAATTGTATGTATAATAGAGAAAATATAGATCCAAGGTATTTAGGGTTGCATGTACACTTAGGAGTGTTAGAATGCTCATAACCCAACAGTTGAATCATGAAAAGTGACCCTCTTGAACTTTAGCTACCGCAGCCAACAAGCTACCGTAGTCAAGCTCCCTCTTCAGCAACCGCATCCGAAGTCATCTAGTCAACCGCAGTCATTCTTACTTTACTTAGTTTATTTTTCTTTTTGTAATACTCTCTATTGTCCAGTATGCCTTGCATGGCTACTCTTAGAGAGTGGTTCAATTGTAACTTCTTGAGTCTCTATAAATAAAGCTCATTCTCACTATCTATCTATCTATTGATCTGAATACACATCTCTGAAGTTATATTTTCTATCTCTCTATCTAATTACGCATCTCTTCTTACTCATAAATCTTACTAGAATATAACTGATTACACTCTCTCTTCGGAGCAAGTCTTTTGTGACTTAATCACTAAGTTTGATCTCACTTATTAACTTGGATTGAGTGCATTCCTCGTTATGAATCAACTTATGTGTATACTTGATATAACAATTGATGTCATTTCCATTTCTTTACTTTTCCGCAACTAACTCTCTAACTATCTAACTCTAAATATTATTGTTGAGCTTTTAGATCCTTCAAGATTAACTATTCTGCAATATATTTGTTCTAACGTTTGTTCAAGTGTGTCTCAAAGTTTTTCTCTCAACACCCTTGAATGGGTTGAACAAATCCCCATATGTACCTTTCCACTTTCTTGTAATCAGGGGTCACCAATTTTGGGCAAAGGGTAACGAGGTCGTTGAACTGGTTAGTGTAAGTCGAGATGTCGGTGTCGCTCAGGTTCAAGTTCCACAGCTTTTACAACAGTTGTTGCATCTCCTCTCGAGGACATGACACCTCGATGAGCATCTATTTCAGTTCTTCCCAAGTAAAGGCATTAGAACTTGTGAGACCCATGGTCTTGACGTGGTCATTCCACCTAGACATAGCCACGTCTGCAAAAGTGCGAGCAACAAACTTAACCTTGCTTCCCTCGACGCAAGATTTGATCTCAAAGACAAACTCTTTCTTTTCAACCCACGTAGTAAGACCTACAACTCCCTCGTTCCCATAGAACTTCCTAGGTTTGCAATTCATAAAGTCTTTATAAGTGCAGGCTCTTTGTGCACCTTTCTCATTTACTTGGGAGCCTTCACCTCCCGTTCCCGAGTTTGTGTAACGATCATTCCCGAGTGCTACTAGTGCCTCAGTTATTCTTTGTTCGACCATTTCCTCAATAGTCGCGTGATCTAGGGGTGGGTTGCTCTGTGCGGACTGAGCATCATGCTCAGCTTGAAGTCCTTGGCTAGATCTTGTAATTCTTGGGGGTTCCATTTCTATATTCCTAAAGTTAGTGTCGAGACGTGAGTTAATTTGTCAGAATCAGTAGGTTCGTACTCTCATGGTTAGATTGTGGTGTGTTAGTGTTTGTGTTTAATGGAAACAACTACAACAACACAAATCTCATGAAAACATATAAGCATACCATGCATCATATATTATACAGAAGATTATTAAAACATGAGGGTGGTTAGGATAGAAAAAGCTCTGGGGTAACACAACATGCGTGTGTGAGCTTTTCCCCGTATTCTAACCCAAAAATAAAATTATTAGTATCCCTCTTAGCCATCATGTGAGGGGAACATAAAAGAAAACTAGAGTACATAGTACAGTATCAAGAGAGCCATCAGCTGAACTAACTGTCTATATACAAACTCTAACCAAGCATCAAAAAGAGAAACTCGTGACTTCATCCTCTCCACTTGGAGCTCCAATCGAATGTATACTAGATGGTCAGAACCAAGTAACACCAATTACCAAGTTAGAATTCTCTTTGTGTTCTTCAAGAATTTGAACATCAAATTCTCTTTTAGGTATTTTCACAAACACATGTTATGTCTGCATTTTGTTAGAATGTGTAAAGCATTTTGTTAGAATGTGTAAAATTCATGTATGTATCTACCAGATTACAAGAATTGTGTTAGAATCGAAAAAAAAATGCAATGATTTTGTTATGGATATTATTAAGTCATTGTAATTTATTCTTAAACATACATTACAACTATTATGATAGAATGTAGTGGACATTGAGCTAAATGTCAGACAACCCATAATCTATCTCCTCGATTTATCGATTCCTAAGAATTCAGATAGTTTTAGTGTTTGTAAAACCTTAGCAAGAAAAAAATGGATTGAATGTTGTTTAGAACCAAACATTAGGCAACTCAAAACAATCAAATCATTTGGAAGTATATAACACAAATAGTCACTTTTAAGATATAACTATTAAATATGTAAAGTTATAACAAAAATGAATCAAATAAAATAAGATGTTATTATATTACTTTATAACTTGAAATAAAAATGTTTTCATATGATAAAAAGATCAATATAAAGATAACTGTAAGTAAAAAAAGGACTAAAAGCAATAAAAACATAAAAATAAAATGGTTTTGTATGACAGCATATGAAATTCTCTTTTAGTGATCAAGACTAACCTCATTAAACCTCCATGGTCCTGGAACCATTAAAAAATAAAATTATTTTTGCCTTTATTTGACACACTAAACTAAGAAGACATAATTTGATGTTAAAGCTAGAGAGGAAGCCTGTTAACAAAAAGAACTATAAACATCGCATATGTTCACATAAGGGTAGTAAAATATCAATATTAATTTGTGATTGTGTTTGTCTATGGAGTTTTGAAGGCATAATATCTTCTAAATCAAAACTTTCAATCTGAAGATAAAAAGAATAGACTATCGAAGAAAATTTAAGAAACCTACACCAATCATGAAGCACGAGATACACGTGCCATATCTCACATTACAATTACAATTTTCTGAATAATTGACATTTAACATACCTGATGTCTGGAAGGACGAAAACGGTGGTATGAAGGAGGCTGGTCGATCGTGGAGAGGGAGGAGGAATAAGTTGGGTCGAGGTCGATGTCAAATAATGATGTGTAGGGTTTTAAATAATTAAATTAATTTGTCTAAATTCAAGGGAATGGTTATTTAATTACCAAAATTAATAGTTTGAGATTACAATTTTACCCTTATCCATGTTTATATATGATTTGACTATATTAATTCTTACATCCACACAATAATTGTCAATCTACATATAAACCTCTCTCTCTCTCTCTCTCTCTCTCTCTCTCTCTCTCTATATATATATATATATATATATATATATATGCTAGTTGTGAGACTCATATATTACATGAGTTAATTTAAAAAAAATTAAATATAAAGGTTAAAAATATTTGAGAATTTTAAATTTATAAGAAAATAAGAAAAATAATGATTTATTATAATGGAAATATTTTTTATCTTTTAAATTTAAACAAATAATTTAAATAAAAAAAGAAACTAATGAGCTTTAATTTTGGGAATTTTGAAATTAAAAGGTAAGTTTATTAGTGAAATTAATATTCATGTATTACTACATTTATTACAATTATTACATTAAAATTGTGAAATTTAATAAAGTAGAAAAACTCATAAAATGACATGTGGAAAAAAAAATAATATAAAATAACTACAAAATGACATTTGACAAATTGAATGAAAGTGTGACAAGTGACAAAAAAAAAACCTTCATTTTCATTTAAATTTTTTTAGGCCATGTTTTTTATCGAAAAAAACTGAATATACAATTGTTCATGATTTTTCGTCTTCTTTTCATAAAGATACATATTGATATACAAAAAATATTTTTTTTCAAAAAACTCACTTCAATTCTTTGTTTTTTGAAAAGTTAAGCCTTTTTTTTCAAAAAAACTTAATAAATATATCGAAATTCATATTTTTGGTACTATTTAAACATAGATTCATATTTATGTAAAAAATAAAATAAAATAAATAAAAAATGAAATTTCAGTACTGGTTCACATTCTGAATCTGCCCAGATTCACATTGTGAATCCTAAAATTGAAGTATTTACAGTTTAGATTCACAATGTGAATCTTAAAATTGAAGTATTTACAGTTTAGATTCACAATGTGAATATGAACTAATTGAGTTTTTTTTAATCGTTGATGATGTTTATTAATAGATGACAAAAAATTGAGATTTTTGGTATAATTGGTTTTTTCTTTTATAAAAAAAATTTTAATATTGAAAAAAATAACAAAACGAAGCAAGTTTTTTTCGGGAAAAATGTTTGTTTTTTATATATCAACATGAATCTTTATGGAAAGAAGACGTAAAATCGTGAACAACGGTATATGTCATTTTTTTCGATAAAAAACCTGACTTAATAAAAATTTTAAACGAAAAAAAGAGGTGAGTTTTTTGGTAAATATGTGAGTTTTATGGTATAATTCGGTTTATGTGCGTCCACTGTACAAGTGTACATTCATCCCCTTGGCCGTTGAACGCTTTAAATTTCGACGCTAACGATTGGTTTTTTTATTCTTCTTTAATAATCGTTCTCAATTGAACATATTATATATATATATATATATATATATATATATATATATATATATATATATATATATATATATATATATATATATATATATATACATATATATATATATATATATATATATATATATATATATAGGGAAATCTCCAGAAAAGTCCTATAATTTTAGTCTAATTTATGAAAAAGTCCCAAATTAATTTTTGTTTACAGAAAAGCACAGAATACCGGCTAAAACTTCGAAAAAACCCTTTTTGTCCGGTTTCAAAGATTTAGCCGGTATTCTGTCATTTTTCGTTAGTTTGCTGAAAATATTAGGATTTTTCTGAAAATTACCTGATAACCAAAATATTGGGACTTTTCTGAAAATTACTATGAAATTAATGAATATTATTATTAATAAATTATTTATAAACATATAATTTCTTTTTATTATAAACAAAGGAAATACATTTTTTTTGCTAATTTCTAAGAATAAAATGGTCGACTATGTACTTCTCTATTGTTTGTTGACCACTTCAAAGTCCATAAGTTCCTCCTATGTATCGTTGTGGGTGTCATAGTAAGAAGTAATTTGTTAGGCGTGACCAATACAAGATTTGATAATATTTATTAATACACAATCAGTAAGAAGCAACAAATGTATTTCCTATTTTTATAATAAAAATATTTTTTATGTTTATAAATAATTTGTTAATAATAATATCCATTAATTTCATGGTAATTTTCAGAAAAGTCCTAATATTTTGGTTATCAAGTAATTTTTGGAAAAATCCCAAAATTTTGAACAAACTAATGAAAAAGGACAGAATACCGGCTAAATCTGCGAAACCGACCGAAAAGGTTTTTTTTGAAGTTTTAACCAGTATTTTGTGCTTTTCTGTAAACAAAATTTAGTTTGGGACATTTTTTCATAAATTTACTTAAAATTTTAGGACTTTTCTGGAAATTTCCATATATATATATATATATATATATATATATATATATATATATATATATATATATGGGAGGTGTCCTAACTATTGTTTAAGATTTATTTGAATTAAGAAATGACAAATCATTTTGGTTGTTAAAAAGTCCATTTTCATTAATCGTAAGTTGTAGTGGGAGTCAATTACCATTTCTTATCTTCGGCTTTATCTATGAAAGGTCGTCCTTTCTCTCACTTTTTGTGTCTTAAAAGATGTGTAACATAAGAGTGAAAACTCACTTTATGGTTGTTTTGGATGTGTAACATAAGGCTCCTATGTTATAAGGCTCCTAAGGTATCAATCCTAAGGGTACGCAGGAGGTTGAGTTGGTTTGCCTTCGTGTCGTTGAGGGCATTAGGACACCTCCCATTTTAAACATCAGGCGGAATATTGTAAAATATATGTCAATTGAGTCCGAACAGAGGCAGTTTATGCCAGGTCCATTGGAATATTTTTATAAAGTCGTTAGCATTCACGACGCACAAAAACATGAACACTTCGATAAAACTAGGTGGATCATATCTATGATGCTAATGATGATGACGTGTAGTGTATTAAAAAAACAAAAAAAACTATTTAATTATTTTCATGTTATGTTTTATAAAATTATGTAATTTATTTTTAAAATTATCAAAAAAATGAAATAATAAAATTAAAACTTAAAAAAAAGAAAAAAAAATGACATGGAAATTATTTTGATGTTGTGGTGTAGTGACCATTTTTTGCTAGAATGGTGTGATGTAAAGACCGACATGGCATAACTTGTGAAATAACAAAAATTTTGTATGGAGATGGTGACTTATACCCACTCGTCTAAGAGATAAAGAAAGAAGCATGATTATTATCATGTGTTATTGAGGCACAATGAAGTTTTTCATTTGGTTTTAAAATGTCCTTAAATTAAATTTCGTATCTCTGGCCCCATTAAAGTGGAAAATTACATGTCATTTACCGCCTTTTGGAAGAAGCGAAGCGGTCACCCGGTAATTAATTGTGACGTGGACTTTGACCTCCAAATTCTTCAATTAAATGACATGTCAGCAATAACACGCCGTGTTTGGTTTAAAGTAATTGTTCGAAAAATCTTCCTTTGCATAATCATTTCTTAAAATCGTTTTCCAAAATCGTTGAAGAGCAGAAGAGAAGAAGAATCTAGGGTTTTCTCCACCAACTCGAGTAAGTTATCTCTCATCTTGGGTTCTTTTGAAGTAGTATTTTTGGTATAGGTGAAGTGCATGGCTAACAAAAACTTTGATCCTATTTATTTGAAAGTGTGTTTGCACTACAATGGTGTTTTCACAAGACACCTACATAGATATATTGGAGGTGACACGTTCATGTTTATGGATCATGATTTGGTTGGAATGGATCTTGAGGGAAATGGTCTTAGGGTAATAGCCAATGAGTTCGTAATGAATGTTTGGCCAGAGAACCTTTAAGATACTTTACTACTTAGCACGTAATGAATGTTTGGCAAATGATCATAGGGTAATAGCCAATGAGTTCGACTATGCTATTTTTTTAGATGAAACTTATCAAGCCCCAGAAATGCGAATATACATATATTTAGATCATATTGGGGATGGATTTGAGGATTGGTTAGACGAAGAAAGTGATGAAAATGGTTTAGTGATCCAGGGGGATGACAATTAACCTTCACAAGAGCATAACTTTGATCCTGAACCAACCCATATGTTTGATACTGGTTTGGAAGATGAAATCAATAGGGAAGATTGTAGCCCCCTAAACAAGACCAAGGATGATGAATTTATTAACAAGCAATGTCCAGATGGTGGAGAAGGAAAAGAGAGTGAAGATATGGGTACTAGTGATGAGTTAGAGAATGAAGTTGTTAAGGAACATCCTATCTTCAATCTTAAGGTACACTAGAAGAAGCAAGTATCAATTCTAGGCATGAGATTTGCGAACCCAAAACAACTTAAGAGCATGCTATGTAAGTATGTTGTTAAGAATGGATATTAACTATTGTTCGAAAAGAATGACAATAAAAGGATTCTAGTATTGTGTTGTGACAGTGCTTGTACTTTTAGTCTATGAGAAAGTTGGATGAATACAAAACACCATTTTCAAATCAAATCACGAAAAGCTGACCATCAGTGTGCTAGGAAGTACAAACTAGGTTCAATTGTCAATTACCACTTGATTGGTAGCCACTACACCAAGGAGATTTTGCATAGAAAAAAACTTACAATTAGGCAACTGAGATTGGAGGTCATCAAGAAATTTGGTATTGAAGTTAGTATAAGCCAATGCAGAAGGGCCAAAAAGCATGCCATGAATATTATTGAAGGCACACGTATTGAGCATTATGCTAAGCTTTAGTCGTATGGCGAAGAAATTAGAAGATCAAACCCTAGTTGAATAGTTATTCTCACATGCTTTATTTATTTCAGAGTATAAAAATTAATGCGAAATTTTTTCCTAAAACATGATGATACAATTATCAAAGCATTTCCTAAGAAATGTATTTCATTTATATTTAAAATCATGGGATGTCATCATCAATATAGATACATAAGCATAAACAATGTTTAATAGGCCTTACAACATCTTATTATATTAATGGCCTACAAACTCCTCAAATCACTCATCATCCAAGTGCCTTCGTACCGCTACATGTGATACAAAGAAACTGAGTGGGTCAGGCTTGGGGGCCCGGTGAGCACATAGGGTTTTCAACCCACAATAATTAAGTTCTTTAATTATATATTTCACATCAAATAATTTCACTTGATTACCCATTCCCGTTATTCTCACATACTGATCCTAAACTATTGATCTCAAGGGACCTATATGGTTAAATCAAGTAAAAATCATATAGTTCTTTTAACACAGATATCAAGTAATACAGATAATAAGCACACATAACATATAGTCATCTAGATACTTTTTAATAGGAGATTATTTAGGATAAATAATCTTAACCAAAGTCATATTATATGTTATAAAGAATTCCATACATATAAAGAACGCTAAAATCCGACATCGTATGAAGAATTTATGCTTCTTCGAAGTTTCGCAATTAAACCGGTACGACTCTGCGTATCGTAAAAAGTGAAATTTTGATAAATTATTTTTTAGTCTTAGTGATCTAAACGAACGCCTTTGCCTTGCCCCGATCATCATAAGTACTTGAAATATTGAAATCAACAACTGTAAGCCAAAGCTTAGTGAGTTCCCCTCCAAAATACATGTAACGTCCGTAGATCAGGGCTAGTCAATTAAGAGACAATAAGTGTCGAAAACGACTTTTTGATAGAAGATTATTTAGAATGAATAGTCTTAATAAAATTCATAGTATATGTTACAAGGATTCCTGATAAATAAAGAATTCTGAAATCCGAGTTATAACGAAGGAGTTATGGTCTGTCGAAGTTTCGCGACAAAACCGACACGACACCGAATGACGTAAAAAGTGAGTTTTTGGTAAACTAATTTTTAGCCTTAGTAATCTAAACTAAAGTCATAGTGTTCGTTAAACCGAGAGTATGCATAAAAAGAACGCCCAAATCTGACTTCGTATGAGGAAGTTATGATTTTTCTAAGTTTCAGCTTAGCAGTAGACAGCTAAAAACTCGAATTTTATATCGAGTGATTTCTAGCCGACATAACCTAAACGAGAATCGAAGGTCTCGTCAATAGTAGTACAACGGTAAAAAGACTGACGAAAACGGACGTCGGATGAAGAAGTTACGAATTTTTAACGGATTTTCCTATCCCGGTCTGTTAAAAATAATAATATTAAAATTAAATTCAAAATTAGCCGACGGAGTCTAAACGAAAGTTGTAGAGCATAATTTTACCTATGCGTGCATATAAAGAACGTCAAAAACGGAGCCCATATGCGAAAGTTATGGATTTTAGAAATTTAGGACACAAAAATCGAGAAAAATGCTAAAACCGAGGAATTTCGCATGGCTCAACTTCGGCCACGTCACCCTCGCTCGCAGCATGTCGCGTGTACGATTTGCTGAGTCATTCGAGGCCACCTGTCTACGCGTGTCGCACCCTCCTCGCACTGAAGGCTCGGCCAATCAGAAGCCGCCTCGTGCCTTCTCCGTGTCTCGGTCTCGCATCACCACGTGTCCGAGCCTCGCACCCGCCACCTGCCTCCCTCGCATGCGAGCCATCTGGATCCCCTCGCATCTGCTGCAGCATGTTCGCTTCTCAGCCCTCAGATCCGAAGCTCGCACCCTATAAAAGGGAGGGTTGCGAGACTTTCCGAGTAATTTTGGGATTTTGCCCTTTTTCACCCCTAAACTCATATTTTCACTATTTCGACTTCCCCCGAAGCCCCGAGATCATTTCCAACACCCGAAACACGCCCTGAAGTGCCCGAGAAGCCCAAGAAATTTATCTTTTTGGTTTGAAGATCCACCCTTGCAGGGCCCGGTTTTCAATAAAACATCTCGGTTTTATTGGAAACGATTGTTTTAAGAGACGAGGTGATGTCCAATCGTCGTCTTATCAAGTGAGTGCATATTATTTTCATCTTACACATAGATATGAAGTCTCTTATATAAATTACGTGCTATGTGTGCATATTATCTGTATACTTGCTATCTATGATGGATGAACAATTTTATACATGTTTTAATTGATTTAAACTGTATATGTATTTTATATCTACAAATATGTTAGGTAAAACATGGGTAGATGAATTAGATGATGTGTGATGAAATAAAAATTTATGAGAGGTATCGATGTTTAATATGATCTAGTCATCTAGCAGAGTATAGACATAGTTATTTGTTATTAATCCGGGAGTATGGATTAGGTATTTTTGAACTATGTGTTCATCCGATAAGTATCATGTACAAAGTTCTTCTTTTTGACACTATTACGTGTCGGGGTACGGGAGCGTACGGGAGTACTTTATTAGTATTTTCCCTATACTTTTTATTTTGAAGAGCTTTGGAGTCTTCGTTTCTTTTATGAAGTGATCGGACGAGCTTCATGTGTCAGCGTTTCCTTTCACGAAGTAATTGAGGGAAATTCGTAGACTGCCTAATGAAGTGTGTGTTGGATTAGTGTCTAAGTCCATAACTATTTTGGTATGTACTTAACCCGATTGTGAGCATGGTCCTTTTGGGTTGCCTTCACCATAGCAATATGTAGGATGAATTAAGGAGAGAAAGGTTTAATTATGATTTATTAATATATTATGAGAATAATATATTAAAGGAGAAATCATATAGTTTAATTAATATTAGTCAAGAATTAATTAAGAATTAATTTTGTGGCTAAAAGAGATTAATTAAATTAAGGGGACTGATATTGTAATTATAAGATAGTTACAAAGTTGGGCTTAGGATCCATTAGATGGCAATGGACGAATTCTATATGGAGGTCCATAAAGAAATCGTCCAGGGGCCTTCTGGAATGGTCCATTGAACTGCTTAAGGCCTAAGCAATCAGATTATGGTTTCCTAGTTGAAAACCCTAATAGCCTACATGTATATAAAGGCCCCCTATGCCCCAAAAACGTGGCTAAGTGTTCCTTTAGGGTTTCCAGCCGTTTTTGGTGCCTTCCCTCTCTTCTCTCCTTTATCCAATTGCTTAGTGGTGTTTGTGACTCCATTAGAGGTGCAACACTTGAGGCACTAAGCTTTCTGAAGCCAATCAAAGCAAGGAATTGATTGTTATTACTATATAACAATCAAAGGTAATTACTAAACCCTTATTTCAGTTCTTATATGATAGATCTACGCTTTATAGCTTTGGATATTCAATTGCATGTTCATTAGACAAACTAGATCCAAAAGCTATTAGGGTTTGCATGTACACCATAGGAATGATGTATTGCTCGAAACCCATCAGAGGTATCAGAGCCTAGGGCTGTTTGTTAGTGAATTTGATGCTTACTGGATCGAAAATTGGCTGAAAAACGATTTTTTTTTAATTTTGGGGTTGGACTCGCCGAGTCCATGACTGAACTCGCCGAGTCCACTGGGTACTCGACGAGTCCAGTGCTGACTCGACGAGTCAGCGAGTCTGGCAGCGTTTTTTGGCGATTTTGTTGCTGTTTTGGCTTGGGATACTTACCATAAACGTTTTTAATTCATAAAATCCGTTTTTTATTGATATTAGGTGATTATCCTTGCCAATATAGAAGATAATTGTCAAAATTTAGATAATCTTTTGTTTTATTAGATAAAGATTGATTTTTTGTAATTTAGATTTGAATTATCTTGTGAAAAAGCTTCAATATTCCCCTTTAGGTCTTATAGTTTAAATTTGAACTTAAAAGTTTTGTTTTTTGAAATTTAAATAGTTAAACCCTGATGTTTTGAAAAGTTTCAAAAACTTGCCCTCAAGTTTTGGAATTTAAATTTTTGATTAAAAGTTAATTTTTGAAATATTTAAATTCTAAGCCCTAATGTTTTGAAAAGTTCAAAACTTGCCCTCAAGTTTTGGAATTTAAAAGTTGATTAAAAGATTAATTTTGAAATGTTAAATTCTAAAACCCTCGTATTTTTGAAAAAGTTCAAATTGCACCGTTATGGTTTTATTTATTAATTAAGGTGTATAATTAAAGGAGATTTTATAAACCCAAGTTTTGGTTTACATTTAATTAAATAAAAGTATAATTTGTTAAATTAGACCACCTAGTATTTTAAAAGTGTAAAATACACCCTATACTATATATAACATTAAAAGTCTAATATTATATATATGTATGAGTAAACAGTCAGTCTTACCGTTAGTAGGCCGCATTCACGAAGCTGGTCTATAAAGGGTTGTTTAAGGAAATTGCCTATAAAATGGCGATTGAATGGGTATCCACTCTTACCCACCGCACTCTTGACTGGTGGAGGGTCGTTAGTCGAACGGGTAGGATAGGACGAAACCTTCCATTATGAGTATAATGAAGTACAAAGTAACTAAATGCTTTTATAAATTCCCAAATCATAGTTACTTTAGGCAAAATGTGAAATTGTATGCTAATCCATGGAATTACACTTCACACCCTTGCCAAACGTTAGTGGAGCGTGCGTGGTTAACCGGCACACTAATTTGGGGTTGACATTGGTTGTGAAGGGTGGCTCGATGTTTATCATAGATCAATGGAGCGTGTGTGGTTAACCGGCACATTGATTGGGTGATAGTATCATTGAGTGCATCACGTAGATTCGTATGGTTATTCACACCTTATTTGTGATCCTTGGCATCCCAGTCACAAATAGAAGGGCATAATCGAGATTAAACATGCCATTGAAAAGTTCAATGAATCTCAAAAGATCTAGGAGTTTCAATTCATTTAAAACTTAAACTTCATTTTTGTTTTTCATGGTGGGAATTGGTAAATCGTCATTTACCTACCTTCAAATATTTTGCAACTAGATTACGGCATCCCTCTTCTAGGTTGTAGAGTATTGTGTTGGATCCTAGCCTTGATGTTTCATTTGGGTGTTACATCAAGGATTCTTATCAACTAACTTGAATTTTCTCCTGTTTTGTAGATGTCTAAATCTTACAATGGTCTTCCCAAGTCCCTTGGAACAAGCTTTCCAAATGAAGATGACGTTCCACGATACGATCAAGGAAATGAGAGTCATACTTCACTTCCTCCACCTCCTCCAATTAATCTCCCTAACCCACAAGTTCAAAGGCTTGAAAAGTTCAAGCTCACTCAAGCCCTTTTGGCAAGTAAACACGAAGATGGAAAACCTGTGTGTGCACACATCTTAGAGATGAAGTCACACATTGATAGGTTAAGGATGATGGGTGTTGATATCTCAGAAATGTTGGTTGTTGACTGGGTTCTTCAGTCACTTCCTGAATCATATAGTGAGTTCGTTAGAGAGTACTATATGATGGACCATGACGTGACCCTCATTGATTTGACCTATTTGCTTATAGCTGCTGAATCAGAAATGATTTGGCGTGCTGATCGAGCAAATTTTTCTGGCAAATCAAACTCCCAAACTTCAATGGACATTGAAAATGGTGACATTAGAAATCCAGAAAAGGTAAATTCTGAGATAGTTCCTTGTGCCATTCCAAAAGAGTCCATCTGCTTCTACTGCCAAGAGAAGGGGCATTGGAGACGAAGCTGCCCTGTTTACCTGAGAGATCTAAGAGATGGGAGAGTCAAGACGTATGGCTCTACTTCAGGTAAAATCTATTATATAACTCTATAAGTTTCTATTCTTTGATTCTTAATACATGATGTGATAAGATTACATTTTGATGTTTTTTTTTTGCAGGATCAAAGAAAAGAGAGGAAGCTTAAGGAAGAAGCGTGCTGAATCTGATCATAAAGAAATGGATTTCGATCGCATGGACTCGAGGATCAGATTTTTGAGCTGCTACTCTAGAGTTAGGATAGAATGATAAGAAATATGAAATAGCATAGTTGTTCAGTTGAATTGCATTGTAAGGAGAAATTTTTCCGCAATAAAATAAATTTTGATTTTCTTATTTATTTATCCTTACAATGGTGTGTATGAAAAATTAATGTTTGATTGTTTCTATTGTTTGCAATAATGGATTCTTTATTATGTTATTTGTGGAAATGTCGAGAATTTGCCAAATAAGGGAAGATTCTCATCGCCCAAGTTTCAGTTGGACAGAAACTTGGAGTCATGCAACTTGGTTGCGTGATGAATGAGAAACTTCATATTTGGAAATTAGACTAATTCTTTGACAAAGTGTCAAGAGAAGGACTAGGAGATCGAGTACACTAGGTTGTGCGTTGATCAAGTCCATCACAAGAGTGATAAAGATATTCGTCATGATTTACTAAAGTTTAGTAAATATGGTTATACTTATAAGATTAAGTATAATTCTGAGTTGATCGAAAGAGTTTCAATCAATATCAGAACGAATAAGAAGAATCAAGTAGGCAGAAAGATAAAAGTTTCTCTATTCTAAGAAGAAGGGATAGTACCTTTTATTGTGTTTTATGATAAGTCTTAATGATTAAGAACTATTTCTCAATTGGTCCTCTAAGTGAGTTTTAGTGCATTTGTATGTCTAAGAAGAGGAATCGAGAATTATGGAAATAGTTAAATCAATAAGTCAATCATACTTCGTTCCAATATCAAGTCTTAAGAGTCATACTCCAAGATTGTGTATTGAGTGACAAGTCCTTAGTAGGTTTATAACACTCAACAAATGTGGAATTGGAAAAAGTCTTCTTATTCCTGCACATTTGAGATTGGTAAGTTGTGATGTCTTGGATAAGACAAAGACCAACTAGAACCAATTATGTGAAGTGATAGTCTTGATAAAAACTACACTAACTCTTGAATATTTGTTTTGTCAAGGAATGTTTCTTGACAAGAGAATCTTATATGTCAAGGAGTCAGTGGGAGTCTTAATGGTCTTGAGAGGTTTCAAGAACAAATCAAGAGTTAAACCTAGTTGATCATCACTAGCACACGACTTGAGGTTTAAAGCCTATAGTGGATGACATACTCCTTTTCTGTGCCATTCCAATTGAGTTAATATGCATGTGAGTTCTATGAGTTCTCATTTGAATACATAAAGACAAAGCACCTTGATCAATGGAAAGTACATTGATATGAAAGGGTGAGTTGCTTGGAAGACATGGTGGGAATTCATGTTACCATGAGGCAAGAAATCGAGATTGAGCACGTTCGGTCCATATGAGTTTGGATTTGTCGCAAACTTTGGTTTTGACAAATTCACATGGATAGGAACACATACACTTTAAAATCTAAGTGTCATGAGGTTTCCCTCCTTCATGAAAATGATTGTAAGGAAATGCTTTCACTAAGAGAGATTTTAAGAAGATTGCAATTGTGAAAATTGTATTCTCAAATTCGATTATGATTACGGCATCCCTCTTCATAGTTCGAATTGTGAGAGTTGGCAATTAGTCTGAACATTTGGGACTTAGTAACATAAGTTCTGAATTTCTTTAGACACGCATGTGAGATATCTAAGGCAAAGGTGTATGAACTTACAAAGCTTAGATAAAGGCTTATCAAAGCATTAGGTATTAGAAATATGAACTTAAGGAATTCAATAAGCATTGTTTTCTGGAAGTTCAATTGTTTTCTGAATACATGTCAAAGCTAGTGGGAGCATAAATGTTATGCTGGTAAGAAAATAATCATCATGTTAGTGGGAGCATGATTATTATGGTAAGTATTGCAAGTTAGCAATATTAATTATAGAAAACAAAGATTCACTTTGCAAAGTTGCAAGGGTTGAAAAGTTGTTTTGCTATAATTAAGGGAGAGAATATTATACTTCATTTCAAAATTCTAAAGTTTAGATCGAGAAATGTTAATAAATTTAGTCAAGGATACATAGTGCATTCTCAAAATTCGATTATGATTACGGCATCCCTCTTCATGGTTCGAATTGTGGGAACAGGGCACATAAAATATTATGGCAGAAGGATGATAAAGTATCACGTCTTTATGTGAGTCATTATGCATCGTATCCAATACGCTTCGGGTATAAGGATCGATTGCATATGCTATAATATTTGACCATTCTGAAATTTTCCAAATGCCTAGGGCATTAAGAGGGAAAAAGGACTAGAATCGATTTTGACTAAAATAATTAAACAACTATCAAAGGACGATCTGAGGTTCACTGAGGATTTGTCGCTTGTGAGTAGTTGGAAGTATAGTACTGGATGGACTATATTGACATCATTATGAATAGCTAAGATTCTATTAAGAATGAGTTGTCATATGGCAAATATGGAAATATTTCCATTAATGGGAGTTGGATATTAAGAAATATGTCTAGATTAGAAACTTTTATGCGAGAAGGATGTTCAAAGGAATGTACTTTGAATGTGAGACTTCACGTCTATGGAATTGTCTTGTAACAATTTCCGATAGAGTACTTTGTGATTTCATTGGCCAAGTCTTGATGACTTTTGTGCTATGACTTTACGAAAGGATCGTTGCATAAAATGTTAGAATCTGACATATTCTAAAAGTGGCAAGAATTTAGTATTCCTACACTAATGATAAGGATTGGGGAT
Organism: Lactuca virosa; assembly: GCF_052849685.1. Taxonomy (NCBI): domain Eukaryota; kingdom Viridiplantae; phylum Streptophyta; class Magnoliopsida; order Asterales; family Asteraceae; genus Lactuca; species Lactuca virosa. The sequence goes on from NC_136427.1 coordinate 268,227,644, forward strand.
TGTGAAATGAGTTTCATTGGAAAAGTTTTTCAATTGATCTATTTCACAAAGTATGGACCATAGGAAACCAAAGTGTGAATGCTTGGAGCATGGGACAATTGTGGTTATAATTCGAGTAATAAGTTGATTTTCTGAAACAGTAAGCAATGAATAATGAGTAATCAATATGGTGTTTAAATAAAAGTGTTTTTATTTACGCTTAAAAGTTTTGGGGCCATATAGGATTAATATTATTATTGCGTTTCACTTTGCATGTTTTGACTTCCAGAATAACTGGGTTATTCAAACCTCCACAGTCGGTCATACGTTGGAAGTAGGTATGAAGCAAGACTATCATGAATCTGTCTGTAGATTGTCTAAAGTGTTTAGACATAGCACAAGTTTGCTGCAGAGTTCATGAGTGCCTTAATAAGATTAAAGTATTGGATTAAACCCACGCTCACTTGAATCACTTCATGGATTTATCACGGGTGATAGTGAGACGATAACATTGTATATTCTTGAAACCGAGACGTGTGAGTTGTTATTTACTGGTCGGTTGCACATTGATGATAAGTAAACGCACCAGTAAACTCATATTTTCACTATTTCGATTAGTGGGATTTTGCCCTTTTTCACCCCTAAACTCATATTTTCACTATTTCGACTTCCCCCGAAGCCCCGAGATCATTTCCAACACCCGAAACACGCCCCGAAGTGCCCTAGAAGCCCAATAAATTTATCTTTTCGGTTTGAAGATCCACCCTTGCAGGGCCCTGTTTTCAATAAAACATCCCGGTTTTATCGGAAACGATTGTTTTAAGAGACGAGGTGTTGTCCAATCGTCGTCTTATCAAGTGATTACATATTATTTTCATCTTACACATAGATATGAAGTATCTTATATAAATTACGTGCTATGTGTGCATATTATCTGTATACTTGCTATCTATGATGGATGAACAATTTTATACATGTTTTAATTGATTTAAATTGTATATGTATTTTATATCTACAAATATGTTAGGTAAAACATGGGTAGATGAATTAGATGATGTGTGATGAAATAAAAATTGATGAGAGGTATCGATGTTTAAGATGATCTAGTCATCTAGCAGAGTATAGATATAGTTATTTGTTATTAATCCGGGAGTATGGATTAGGTATTTTTGAACTATGTGTTCATCCGATAAGTATCATGTACAAAGTTCTTCTTTTTGACACTATTACGTGTCGGGGTACGGGAGCGTACGGGAGTACTTTATTAGTATTTTCCCTATACTTTTTATTTTGAAGAGCTTTGGAGTCTTCGCTTCTTTTATGAAGTGATCGGACGAGCTTCATGTGTCAGCGTTTCCTTTCACGAAGTAATTGAGGGAAATTCGTAGACTGCCTAATGAAGTGTGTCGGTAATAGACCACTACTAAGTATGTCTGGTGTTATGATGCCGGATAGGGTGAGTCTGGGGGTAAAATACCTCACGATATTCAGATCACTGCTAGGCAAAGTTCGATGCTGGATAGGGTGAGTCTGGGGGTAAAATACCTCACGGTATTTAGATCACTGCTAAGCAAAGTTCGATGCTGGATAGGGTGAGTCTGGGGGTAAAATACCTCACGATATTCAGATCACTGCTAGGCAAAGTTCGATACTGGATAGGGTGAGTCTAGGGGTAAAATACCTCATGATATTCGGACCACGGCTAGGCATTGTTATCTAGATAACTACCCCTGACTTAACTGTCTTGTGGTTCTTTCTTTTACGAACGAAGGTTCATGGTGAAACTTATTACATTCCCCTCATTTGATGTCTTTATCGATCCTCGTTTGCTGCTAGGGAATTTTCGAAGCAGCTTTGTCAGTTTGTTGTTCATATCGATCCTTTAGGCTAGATCTTGTAAGATCACTGTATCGGATCAGTACGTGGGGATCGACGTTCGTGCTCCTCGGGTTGAGCGCCAGCGTTAGAGGTTCCTTCATCGCTCGACTCTTGAATCTCTTCAAGATCGACTTGCCTCCCACTGTCTCCTTGGCTTGTAGTATAAACCTCGGGCAGCGATGGACTTCGTGCCTATTCCTTAGGATAATCCTTAGGAATGAAGGATAGATGATTCTTAGGGTAGATCCTTAAGATTAAAGAAGATAATGGGGATGGGTAATTGGGTTGATTGTTTGATGATTAAATATAATAATTATATTATTGTGGGTTGAAAACCCTATGTACTCACCAGGTTTCCCAACCTGACCCACTCAAGTTTATTTGTATCACAGGTGTCGATACGAAGCTACTTTACACTGAGAGATTTAAAGGAGATGTAGATCACTAGTGTAAATAAATGTAAGGTCTGTTTATGCTTATGTTTCAGTATTGACGATGACATCCCAAAGTTTTAATATGAACAAAATACATTTCTTCGGAAATGATTTGATAATATATGTATCATGTTTTTCTGGGAACAAATTCTGCAATATATTTATTTAAAAATATACTCTGATTTTCAAATAAAGCATAAACAAATCGGTCTTTTCTGGCCGTGAAATTTGGGGATGTCACAATACCCCACACAACAATGCATGCACAATGGGCCCACAGTATAAAATTGTATTACCCTTGGGCCCATAGTCTCCCGACTGGATTGCCCCCGAGCCCACAACATAATATTGGATTTCCCTACCAACCCTCAGCTTAAGACTGGATTGCTACGAAGCCCACAACATAAGACTGGATTTCCCTTCCCAGCCCTCAGCTTATGACTTGATTGCTCCCGAGTTTGTTGGGTTACAACACAAAGAGTATCGCTTCAATTCAACCACACCATGTCGACATATACACAAAACAATGGCAAGAAACACCTTTAATCATAAAGACCAATATAGCATAGCAACATCTTATACACAAGGATACATAACATAATCTAGTGGGTCAGCATTGGTGCCTTCGACCTACAAGTATAATGAGAAACTCACCTCGTAGAACCGAAGGAGCACAGCAACACTCTAACTCCTTGTACTGATCAAACCCTTGAACCGACTAACACCCAAAACAAATAAATCCTCAATTTACACCCAATTTCCTCCAAGTTTGACCCAAGGTCAAACTGGTCAAAAGTCAACGGTCAAAGGTCCACAAGGTTAACGGTCAACTTAGTCGAAGTCAACATCATGTCATGGCCATTCCTTAGTCACGTTGTGGGGATGCAAAGACAAAACAATCGTGATTCCAGGCACCGTCACGTCAAGACACATCCTATGTCACGTCGTGACTTCTGATCAAAAAACCAAAATCTTCATTAAGTGTTTAATCTCTTCATACCAAGGCCCATAACCTCAGATCTAGTTCCTAAATAGCTTCATAATGGATAAAGTTTCCAGCTTTATCCATTAGGATGGTCCAAACAACCAAGATCTAGTCTTTAAGTCTCAAAGAGACATAGAATGCATCTTTCTCAACTTAATCCATTAAGTCCAAGTCTCCAACCTTCAGATCTGAATTAACATGATGTTTAGATGGATAAAGTTTCCAACTTTATCCATAATAATGTCCCAAACTTTCAAGATCTAAACTTTAATACACCAAAATGACCTAAAGGACCAAGATAATTTGCATGGCTAAAAAAGGGAGGAAAAAGATCATAACGTTCCTAGTCCACAAGGTCCAAGAAGCATTCCAAACTGATCAAAATATTTTGAAGTTCACTCAACTCCAATATCACCCATAAAATGGACCAAAAGTGCCAAAAACCACAAATGAAGAGATCTACAGAACTAAAGAGAAAGATATGAACTTTATACTCACAATAATGCAGAAATAGAGTGAAATTGATGGATCCAAACTTGAAACAACATTCCTTGCAATCAAAAGAATCTTATTTATCTTCAAGCTTCATCAAAATATCACAAAAAACATTCAAAAGAGGAGAGGGGAGAGGGGAGGTGTAACGTCCCAAAAATGCTATGTAAAAATTTTATTTTTAAAACTATCAAAACCATCATTCATTCATTCCAAAATCCATCAAAGTGTAATAATGTATAAAATAGTCATCAGAGTACAAATCATATCATAAAATGGGGAATATTGGTGGATGCGGTGCGATCATGTCAGGCCTTTCCCTTTCGAAAAAGAAGTACCTGAAACCATAAACATAAAACTGTAAGCACAAAGCTTAGTGAGTTTCCCCAAAATACCCTATACCAAAACATATATAACAACCAGAAACTAAATTGGGTCTATTTCACCCCTGAGTCTATTTCAACTCCTTCGGTATCTTTCAACTCGTACTGGGTCTATTTCACCCCTGAGTCTATATCAACTCATTCGGTATCTTTCAACCGGTACTGGGTCTATTTCACCCCTAAGTCTATTTCAACTCCTTCGTTATCTTTCAATCAATATTGGGTCTATTTAACCAATATAACCTTCAACCCACGAGTATAGTGAATAGGCTCACCTCTCAGTTGATACTCAACTGCTACCGCCCTCTCTCTCTCTCTCTCTCTCTCTCTCTCTCTATATATATATATATATATATATATATATATATATATATATATATGTGTGTGTGTGTGTGTTATACCCCACATATGCAATCATACAAGGCACACTCTCAATCCACCTCCCAAAAACTAAGAGTTGGCTAAAAGTCAACTCATGTCAAAAGTCAAATGTCAAAGACAGAGTCCACGTCATCAACACTCCTCCATGTTTTGGCCTTCCTTGGCCACGTCGTGGGTACAAAATGACAAGATAATCGACTGCCCTCTAGTGGCCACGCTGTGGCGACCTAGTGCCATGCCATGGGGACCAGTTTGAAAGGCTTATTCGAGTTAAGCTGCTCTTAAATCATTTTCAGGGGCTCAAAAGCCCAGATGTACTCCTTCCCAGCATCTTGACGGATAAAGTTTTCAATGTTACCCATTAAGACGAGGTCTCATAACCTAGGTTTTAAAGGCCATTTAAGATGTTCAACTGTTTCATTAAGTCCTTAATCACATGAGAGACAAGTCCAAACTTTCCAAAAAAATTTAAGGGTCCTATTGATCTCTAAAAAGGTAAAATTTATTGACATGCATGCCTCATGCATGTCCTTCCTTAAATCTAGGTCAAAAGAGGAAAAGGGACCCAAATCGCATGCAAGATTTCCAAATCACAACAAATTCTCAGATCTATGAGATATAAGGTCCTTGGGACTTCTAAGAGTCATAAAGTTGCAAACTTTATCTCTTTGCTCCACTCAAAATCAAATGAAAGAGTTTATTAAGCAAAATAACTCTAGATCTCTAAGGAAAAGATAAAAGACTGGATCAATATCCTTACAAATGGCCCAACAAGATGCTTTCATAGGTTGGAGAGCGTTACTTTCTTGTCTCCTGCACAAAATCTTGCTCTACTTCCTTCAAAATTACCAACAGCTATCAAATGAGCTCCAAGAGTTTCAAAAATATAAGGGTTATGGTTTATGAGGATTTGAGGGTGATGGAGGCTAAGGGTGAATAAACCCTAGCCTCCTCATTTCTTTAAATAAGGTGAAAAGCCCAAAAATTAGGGTTTTATTAAAATCGGCTGCCATGCCGTGGTGGGTCTTTTAAATCTCACGATCTTTGAAAACATTTCCATGTCGTGGTGAGGATCCACCACACCGTGGCCATCCCAGAATGAAGACTTACAATATGATGGATTAGTTCATACCTAAAACAGGTGTTACAACTCTCCCCCACTTGAATCAGACTTCATCCTCGAAGTCTACTGCTATAAATAATTCTAGATAATGCTCTCTCATCTCATCCTCAGGCCCCCACGTCCACTCAGAGCCCTTTTGTTGCTGCCATTGCACCATCACCAGGTTTACCATCTTGTTCTTAGGGTTTTAGTCTTCTTATCGAGGATTGCAACTGGTATTTATGTATAGTTCAGGATTCATCCACCTACTTATCCTCTAATGGCACCACTATAGAATCATCAACCAAACACTTCCGTAACTGAGAGTCGTGAAAAGTGTTGTGAATCTGACTGAGATCGTCATGCAGCTCCAAACGGTATCCAACCCTGTCCACCCGGGCAATAACCCTTAGAGGACCAATGTATATGGGGCCCAACTTTCCCCGCTTCCTGAACCGGATGACACCTTTCCAAGGTTCACCTTCCGGAGTACCATATCTCCGACTTGAAACTCCAAATCGGATGGGCGTCTGTCTGCATAACTCTTTTGACGACTCTGTGCGGTCTGCAATCTCCTGTACACCTGCTAGATCAACTTAGTAGTCCAGAGCACCACCTTCGTGCTACCCATGAGTCGCTGACCGACCTCACCCCAACAAATCGGGGCCTGACACTTCCTCCCATAGTGCATATCAAAAGGAGGTCGATAAATATTGGCGTGATAGTTGTTGTTGTAAGAAAAATCAGCCAAAGGAAGATACGTGTGCCGACTACCGCCAAAATCCAAGACACATGACGAAAGCATATCCTCCAAGATTTGGATGGTTTGCTCAATCTGTCCATCAGTCTGCGGATGAAAAATCATGCTGAAGTGCAGACGAGTACCCAACTCCTCATGAAATCTCTTCCAGAATTTGGAAGTGAAACGTACATCCCAATCAGAGACCACTGATACCGGAACCCATTCCATTCCACAACATCTTAGATATAAACATATGCCAATTTCTATGCAGAGATGCTCTCTAGAATGGGAATAAAATGCGCCTCTTGGTCAATCGATCCACGATGACCCAAATCAAATCCAACCATCAGAACCTAACGATTACCTCCCAAATACAGGACCCAGATTCTCTAATGTAAAGTCAACAATCCCTGGCTATCATAATAGAAATAGGAAACCTGAACCACTATGCTCTCACTGTTCTGGTGCTCCTCTTTCATAGCCTCAACCTGGGCCCCGCAGATCTGCTCCAAGAGTGGGGTAATCACTGTCATCCTCAAACACAAATCTCAGATAGGTGCGCTAGTCACCTTGCGACTCAGCACATCAGCCACCACATTGGCCTTCCCAGGGTGGTATAAAATCCACAGTCGTAATCCTTAATTACATCCAACCACTTGTGTTGCCTCATATTTAGATTTGGTTGATCCATCAAGTACCTCAAGCTCTTGTGATTCATATAGATGGTAAAACGGACCCTATAGAGGTAACGTTACCAAATCTTGACGGTGAAAACCACCACCCCCAGCTCCAGATCATGCGTAGGGTAATTCGCCTCATGAGGTTGCAGTTGCCTCGACGCGTAGGGGATCACATGGCCTTGCTGCATAAGCACTGCATCCAAGCCTGTGATAGATGCATCACAATAAACCACGAAGTCGTCAACACCCTAGGGAAAAGTCAATACCGGAGCCTCGCATAATCTCTCCCTCAACGTCTCAAAAGTTGCTTGCTGCTCACGCCCCCAACGGAAAGTAACTGTCTTCTTCGTCAACCTGGTCAACGGAACTACGATCCTGGAGAAATTCTCAATGAACCTTCGATAATATCCCGCTAAACCCAAGAAACTATGAATCTTGGATGGAGACTTTGGAACCTCCCACTGCATCACGGCCTCGATCTTAGTCGGGTCGACCAATATCCCCCTCTCATTGACAAAGTGCCCTAAAAATTGCACCACGCGCAACCAAAACTCGCACTTGGTGTAACACCCCGATTCTCAGGTATTGATTTTTATAAGATTTTCTTGATTTCAAGGTCTACTCGACGAGTTGGTTGCCCTACTCGTCGAGTAGCATCGGGTTGGTCCACGCGTTTTAGTGATCAACTCGCTGAGTCTAAGAAGGGACTCGACGAGTAGGAGCTGGCAGATGAAACCCTAAATTCCGGGGTTTTTCACCCTATTTAAAGGATCATTGGCCTCCCCTTTACAACTTCTTGACACCCTTAAACCCTAAATCGTGTGTGTGTATGTTCCCTTGGTGTGTTAAAGCTTGGAAGAGGGATCTTGGTGAGGAAACTCTTGGGAAAACAAGTAATTTGAAGCAAGGAACTCGTGGGGAAGCAAAGGTCTACTTCAGTTAACACTCTCTTGAAGGTATTAGGCTGTTTCATTGGCTCATTTCATCTTTAATCTCTTTAGGTGGGTTTTAGGAAAAGGGTTCTTGTGTTTGAGCCAAGATCTAAAGTTGCAACTTCATATCTGGACTCCCTTTGGCCTCTAGATCCATAAAGTTACCAGCTTTGGCAAGTATGAACCTTCCCTCAAGTGTGAGACTTCCTTATAAGCTTGGTGTTGTCATTCTAAGACTTTAGAGCTTTGCATGCACGTAAAGTTTGCAACTTTACGTGATAAACATGCCTTGGGAAGCTGGATCTAGAATTTGGAACCTTAGCATGGCTTAAAAAGCCTCTGTATGGATAAAGGACTGGAGGGACTCGGCGAGTCGCATGGTCGACTCGGCGAGTCCGATGAAGATTGTCGTGGGCTCGGTGAGTCAGATGAGAGACTCGGCGAGTTGGCTAGGGTTTTCCCAACCTTTGGACACGTAAGAATGCAGCGAGTGTAAAGGGAAAACTCAGCAAGTTGGCCAAGGAGTTTCGGCCACTGACACTAGGAACTCGGCGAGTAGCTGAGGGTACTCGACGAGTTGAGGTCAACATGGAGTGTTGACCTTGATAGTTGACTTTGACTTTGACCAAAGGTTGATTATTGGAGTTCTGGGGTATTTTGGGAAAATATGAGCATGGTGGGGACATTTAGTCAAGAAGGTCATGATGGGTATTAACTTATTATTTATGGTGTGATAGTGTGGGATTCCGGGGAGACAGCAGTCAGAGATTTGCAGTACTTCAGCACTACTTGCGAGGTGAGTTATCCTCACTATATCAATAGGGTCTAAGGCACCAAGGTCGGCCCTTTATGGATTGTATTCAGTTATGGCATGGTATGTTTATTGATTACATCCTGGTAGTTAGGATGGTGATATGCGTATGTGTAGTGACCTGGTTAGGTCAGTGTCCTGGTTATAGGATGATGTTATGTTAGTGACCGGTTAGGTCTGTAATCTGGTTAATGGGATGTTGCTATGATTAGTGATCGGTTAGATCAGTTTGACTGTTATATGATATGATCTAGCATATGATATTTATGTGCACATGTTTGTTGATTGGGGGTTGGGTTGAGGCGGTCCTGCTTTGTGCTGAAGGCCAACATACGCGGTGAGCGGTCCAGATAGGCTGTAGGCCCTGCGAGGTGGTCCACTCATGACGAAGGCTCGGGAGCGGTCTAGATAGGTTGTAGGCCCTACGAGGCGGTCCAGTCAGGCTGAAGGCTCATTATGCATGCTGATTTGTATCTGTGGGTGCGATATGATTATGGTTATATGTGATTGGTATTTTGGGGGAAACTCACTAAGCTTTCAGGCTTAGAGTTTTAGTTCGTTGTTTCAGGTACATCAGGGGATCGCGGCAAGGCGAAGGCATGATCGTACAGCTCCTCATGTTTTGTTTATGTTTCAGGGAAAACTCTGATATATACTATTTTGAAAACAAATCTGTAATAACTGTTGGTTTTAAATGTTTTGAAAAGTTTTAATTTGGCTTGAATTTTATGGGTGTTACAAGTTGGTATCAGAGCCTTGGTTTGAGTGAATTGGAGGAACATTCGTGTGAATCCAGTCTCAAACTAAGGAAAAAGATTTTCGAAATAACTTTAAATGGTTTTCAAAATAAGAAAGGAGGAACTGAAGTGTACGATCAGCCGGAGCCAGTAAGTAGATCCCAAAATACCATACAATTATTTGATATTATGATATGTTAGAACAGAATGCTAGTATTAGGCTAGGGATCCTCAGGAATTGCATGATAGAATTGCCTGATTTCGTGATGCCTGCTAGCCTAGGGTTTCTTTATGTGAGATTGACATCATTACTGTAGTTACTTGTGTATGCATCATGGCTGCACATAATTAATATCTTATAGCCCAAGAATGTTTGATTTGGCCTTATGTTATGTTCTTATCGATTAGGGCTTAGGGTAGGATTGGATATTCGAAAGTCTATAGGGTCCAGCGTTATGTATGGCTAGCATACACTAGTGCTACAGGGTTGGTGGAAGTTTCATGGATGGGTGAGTTGTGTGGGACCGGTAGTCAGTTGTGAGACTGTTAGCTTTCCTCTAGGAGTGAGGATTGAGTGCTCGCTATGCTTATGTATATTGTTAGGGTGTTGTGGGGATACTTGAGACAAATATGGGTAGGTGTGGAAGGTAGTATGGGCCCGTACTACTGAAAGCACAAGACCCATACGCTTATCAAGGAAGTCACAACCCATAGGGTTTAGTCGGGAGTTGGTTCCCAATTATTTATGTGGATTATCTGATATCTGGTGGAGTTTCAGAATGGTGATGACGAGACGCTTTGTGACTGGATCCGGTTCGGGATCAAGATCAGGAGACGGAGGCTAGGAGGGGCCAACAACACCTGAGCTTGTGGTGCAGATGGGTATAGAGGAGTTGGATGCCAGGATTCGAGAGATCCTGCATGATGAGGTTGCTGCTATGTTCCGGGCGCAGCTGCCGGAGATGTTTGGGTCTATTAAGACCGTTATGGTTGAGTACTTCGATGAGCGTTACGCAGCCCTTGCAGAGACAGTTGCCGCTGCAGCTGCATCGGCTGTAACAGCGGCAGGAGGAGGTGGAGCCAGTCCGGGCTTCCAGTATCAGGACTTTGATAACACGAAGCCCCCAACATTCGATGGTACCCAGGATCCGATTAGAGCCATGAGGTGGTTATCTGACGTGGAGGGCTGTTTCTTCACGTGTTCATGTCCTACTGACCAGAAGGTCAGGTGTGCCCTGAACATGCTGAGGCTTGGGGCCAAGGACTGGTGGAGGTTGACGACAGGGTCGTACACTGATGATCAGAGAGTTGCTGTTACTTGGGAGCAGTTCATGGATATGTTCCGCCTGATACATTCCACGGGTCGAGCGGGAGAGGTTAGCTCAAGAGTTTTTGAGTTTGAGACAGGATGGGGAGTCGGTGACGGAGATCACCCGCATGTTCACTGAGAGGGCGATGTTTTGCCCAGAGTTTGCTTACGAGCAGGCTCAGATGACTCGTTATCTGAGCATGCTCAAGACGGACATCCGTCAGTTTGTGTCTACCCAGCGATGTGATACTCTACTGGATCTATAGGAGGTCGCTAGGCGGCGTGAGTTGGAGATTGAGCTGCAGATGAGGGAGCAGCATCAGGCCCTGACACAATCTCAGCCGGCACCAAAGCGGTCTCAGACCGCTGATTCTAGGACCGGGGGTCAGCAGAGCCGCACTTGTGGAAAGTGCGGCAAGGGTCATTCTGGAGCTTATCGAGCGAGTAGTGGGTGCCACAAGTGTGGCAAGGAGGGGCACTATGCTAGGGACTGTCGCCAGTCTGCCCCTGCATCAGATATGAGGATATGTTATCATTGTCATCAGGTTGGTCACGTGAAGACCAATTGTCTGCAACTCGCAGCCTGGCCGGCCCAGGTTCCAGCGCCGGCTACATTGAGGATTGCAGATGGGAGGCCAGTTAAGGCATAGCCTCCGAAGGCTCAGGGGCGTGCCTTCCAGCTTACAGCGGAGGAGGCCAGGGCAGCACCAGATGTGGTTGCTGGTATGTTTCTATCCTTTATCTCATTTATTATATCTGTTTTATGCTTATCTGTTGTACCTGTGATTAGGTACGTTTTTAGTGAACTCCTTACCTGCTTTGGTTTTATTTGACTCGGGGGCGATTCGGTCTTTCGTATCTCAGACATTTAGTAGGGAGTTTGGTGTGCCAGTGGGTGAGCTAGAGTGTCCGTTGCGAGTCTATATCGCCAACGAACACGGATTTTCTACTTCTTCGGTCTACCGAGGATGCGAGTTGGAGATCTTCAGAGTGTCCTTTCCGATAGATTTGATACCGATTCCCATGGGGGAGGTGTGCGTGATCGTAGGGATGGATTGGCTTAGCCGTTTTGGTGCCATGATAGATTGCGAGGGCCAGCGAGTGGTAGTTCGAACCCCAAGTGGGGGAGAACTGGTTGTATATGGCGAGGGCACCAGAGTGGGATCAGGGTTTTGTTCAGCTGCCAGGGCTCGGCAGTACATTCAGCACGGGTGTGTGGGTTATCTAGCGTATGTGGTAGATACGCGGGTGAGAGATCAGACTTTAGTTTCAGAGGTTCTAGTGGTTAGGGAGTTTGCCGACGTGTTCCCTAAGGAGTTTCCAGGGATACCTCCAGAGAGGCAGTTCGAGTTTCGGATCGACCTGGTGCCGGGTGCGGCTCCTATCGCTAAGGCGTCGTACCGGTTGGTGCCACCCAAGATGCAGGAGCTGTCTTCACAACTGCAGGAACTACTGGGCAAGCAGTTCATTCGACCTAGCAGTTCTCCATGGGGAGCGTCGATCATTTTCGTCAAGAAGAAGGACGGTTCACACCGGATGTGCATTGATTACAGGGAGTTGAACAAGTTGACGGTAAATAACTGTTATCCACTCCCGAGGATAGATGATCTTTTCGATCAGTTGCAGTGTGCATCTTGGTTCTCCAAGATTGATTTGAGGTCAAGGCATCATCAGGTCCGGGTCAGAGAGGAGGACGTGGAGAAGACCGCGTTTCGGACTCGTTATGGTCATTACGAGTTCGTGGTGATGCCATTTGGGCTCACCAACACGCCAGCAGTATTCATGGACCTGATGAATCGGTTCTGCAGACTGATGCTTGATCGCTCGGTCATCGTGTTCATAGATGACATCTTGGTGTATTCCAAGACTGGAGAGCAGCACGATGAGCACCTCAGGTAGTTGGTGGGAGTTCTGAGACGAGAACGGTTGTATGCCAAGTTCTCGAAGTGTGAGTTTTGGTTGCGAGAGGTCCAGTTCCTAGGAAATCTCGTTAACCAGGAGGGGATTTTGGTCGACCCGTCCAAGATCGAGGCAGTCATGCAGTGGGAGGTGTCGAGGTCTCCCTCGGACATCAGGAGTTTTCTGGGTTTAGCAGGGTACTACCGGAGGTTTATTCAAGATTTTTCTAAGATTGCAGTACCCCTCACTCGTTTGACGAGGAAGGGGGTGGATTTCCGGTGGGGTCCTGAACAGTAGAGGGCGTTTGAGACCCTCCGTCAGCGTTTGTGCGAGGCTCCAGTCTTGACACTCCCGGAGGGAGTAGAGGATTTTGTGGTGTTCTGTGATGCAATCATCACAGGTTTGGGGGCGGTCCTCATGCAGAGAGGACGGGTGATAGCCTACGCGTCGCGGCAGCTGATGCCGCATGAGACGAGATATCCTACTCACGATTTAGAGTTGGGAGCGGTGGTGTTCGCTCTCAAGATATAGAGGCATTACCTTTATGGGGTCCGATGTACCATATACACGGATCACAAGAGTTTGAGACACGTCATGGACCAGCCGAACCTGAACATGAGGCAGCGCAGGTGGCTGGATGTAGTCAAGGACTACGACTGCGAGATCCTTTACCACCCCGGTAAAGCGAATGTGGTGGCGGAAGCTCTGAGCCGCAAGTCCGCTGGGTCTTCCACCCCAGCGGTATGTATGAGGATAGCGGTGGATTCTCCACTTGTGAGTTTGATCAGGGATGCTCAGGTGGAGGGCATGCAACCAGAGAATTGGAAAATGGAAAGGATTAGGGGTGAGAACACCCAGTTTGTGCGGGATAGCCAAAGATTATTGACCCGATGCGGTCGGGTATAGGTTCCAATGTCTGGAGGGGTCAGACAGACAGTGATGGAGGAGGCGCATAAGTCTCACTTCTCTATTCACCCGGGGGCCACCAAGATGTACCGGGATTTGAGTTTGAGCTACTGGTGGCCGTGAATGAAGCGAGAAATTGCTTGGTACGTCGAGAGGTGCTTGACATGTAGGATGGTCAAGGCCGAGCATTAGAGGCCGCATGGAAATCTGCAGCCCCTGGAGATTCCCATGTGGAAATGGGAACAGATCACGTTGGACTTTATTACCAAGTTGTCGAGGACGGCGAAGGGGTTTGATGCTATATGGGTCATCGTAGATCGATTGACCAAGAGTGCCCATTTCTTGGCCATACGGGAGAGTTCATCGGCCGAGAAGTTGGCCGACGTGTACGTCCGCGAGATCGTGGCTCGCCATGGCGTTCCGGTCTCCATTGTCTCCGACCGGGATGTTAGATTTACCTCTCGTTTCTGGAAGAAGTTCCACGAGGAACTGGGCACGCGGTTGCACTTTTGCACAACATTCCATCCGCAGACTGACGGTCAGAGCGAGCGGACCATTCAGCCCTCAAAGATATGTTGAGGGCATGTGTCATTGACTTTGGCGGGAGCTAGGACTCCCACCTACCCCTTGCAGAGTTCACCTACAACAACAACTATCATTCCAGTATTAGCGCCCCGCCTTTCGAGCTGTTGTATGGGCGGAGATGTCGCACCCCGGTTTGTTGGGGTGAGGTCGGACACAGGGTGATGGGGCGGACAGAGGTAGTCTTGCAGACTACCGAGAAGATTCAGCAGATTAGGCAGCGACTGCAGACCGCTCAGAGTCGGCAGAAGAGTTATGTCGACAGACGCCGATCTGAGTTAGAGTTCCAGGTGGGTGATATGGTTCTCCTGAAGGTCTCACCCTAGAAGGGTGTGATCCGCTTCATGAAGAGGGGGAAATTGGGTCCCCGATACATTGGTCCGTTCAGGATCATTGCCAGGGTTGGCAAGGTGGCTTATAGGTTAGAGTTACCATAGGAACTTAGTCGGATCCACAGCACTTTCCACGTCTCGCAGTTGCGAAAGTGCATTATGGATCAGGAGGTAGTGGTGTCGTTGGATGATATTCAGGTCGATGAGCGCCTGAAATACGTGGAGAGGCCTGTGGCCATACTGGAGAGGAAGATGAAAGTTCTGCGGAACAAGGAGATACCTTTGGTGAAGGTACAGTGGGAGCATCAGAGGGGGTCCGAGTGGACGTTGGAGCCAGAGGCAGAGATGCGGGAGCACTATCCAGAGCTGTTTACCGTGGCCGACTTCGAGGACGAAGTCTAGTTCAAGTTGGGGAGAACTATAATGCCCCGATCCCCCTCTCATTAACAAAGTACCCTAAAAATTGCACCGCATGCAACCAAAACTCGCACTTGGTGTAACTCCCGGATTCTCAGGTATTGATTTTTATTTGATTTTCTTGAATTCAAGGTCTACTCAACGAGTTGGTTGCCCTACTCGTCGAGTATTAGCGGGTTGGTCCACGCGTTTTAGTGACCTACTCGCTGAGTCTAAGAAGGGACTCGACGAGTAGGAGCTGGCAGATGAAACCCTAAATTCCGGGGTTTTGCACCCTATTTAAAGGATCATTGGCCTCCCCCAGCCTCCCCTTTACAGCTTCTTGACACCCTTAAACTATAAATCGTCTGTGCGTGTGTTCCTTTGGTTTGTTAAAGCTTGGAAGAGGGATCTTGGTGAGGAAACTCTTGGGAAAACAAGTAAATTGAAGCAAGGAACTCGTGGGGAAGCAAAGGTCTACTTCAGTTAACACTCTCTTGAAGGTATTAGGTTGTTTCCTTGGCTCATTTCATCTTTAATCTCTTTGGGTGGGTTTTAGGAAAAGGGTTCTTGTGTGTGAGCCAAGATCTGAAGTTGAAACTTCAGATCTGGACTCCCTTTGGCCTCTAGATCCATAAAGTTACCAGCTTTGGCAAGTGTGAGACTTCCTTACAAGCTTGGTGTTGTCATTCTAAGACTTTAGAGCTTTGCATGCACGTAAAGTTTGCAACTTTACATGATAAACATGCCTTGGGAAGCTGGATCTACAATTTGGAGCCTTAGCATGGCTTAAAAAGCCTTTGTATGGATAAAGGACTGAAGGGACTCGACGAGTCGCATGGTCGACTCGACGAGTCCGATGAAGATTGTCGTGGGCTCGGCGAGTCAGATGAGAGACTCGGCGAGTCGGCTAGGGTTTTCCCAACCTTTGGACACATATGAACGTGACGAGTGTAAAGGGAAAACTTGGTGATTTGGCCAAGGAGTTTCGGCCACTGACACTAGGAACTCAAGGAGTCACTCAAGTGACTCGGCGAGTTGCCAAATCATGTCAGGAACTCGGCGAGTAGCTGAGGGTACTCGACGAGTTGAGTTCAACATGGACTATTTGTTGGGTTTTGAGCATTCTAACACTTCCTAAGTGTACATGCAACCCTAATAAACCTTGGATCTATGTTTGTCTAAGGTACATGCAAAATATTATTTTCCAAGGTTTATAACCTATCTAGCATGGCATGGGGTACTTTTAAACATAAAAGAACTAGATGAATTACATACCTTTTGTTGATTGTTGATTCCTTGGAGTTTGAGAGCCAAGCACCAATAATGTGAATGCCTCAAATGGAAATCACAAATCACCACAAACTTGGAAAATGTATGAGAGAGTATACTAACTCTTAGATTTCGGCCACCACTATTACACACACACTTAGGGTCTTTTTCATGCAACATAAGCTTGTTTATATAGTGTGCATGGTTAGGGTGAAACCCTAATAACCCATGTTTTTTCCTCTTCCAAGGATCCATGGGTTAAAAGCTCCATGGATCATCCATGGACTTCCATATAAGCTTAGCCCATTAACAAATGAGCATTAGCCCACACCATATAAATATAATAGCCCATGATTTAATTAGTCTTCCTTTTAATCACTAAATCATCTCATAATTAATTCAAGATTAAAACTAATTAAATAACATGACTATATATTAATATATTATAACTTATAATATATTAATAAATCGTAATTATACAATTCTCATAAAATTATCCATAAATAGTTTGGGTGAAGTGCAACCCAAATGGACCATGCCGGGTCGGGTCAAGTATATACCAAATAAGTTATGGACTTAGACACCTTATCCAACAGACTCCCACTTGGATAAGTCTAATAACTGTATTTGCCTATATTACTTCAGGAACCAACCGGCAATCGTAGCTCTCGAAAACTTTGTTGAACTATGAAGCGCCATTTTAGATAAGTGATCATATAGCCCTCTGTTCTCATGATATCAGCCGGACAAATACATGGAACAATGTCTTACTTATTGTCTAGCAGTTGTTTCTCGATTTCCGATTTGTTTGACAAAGAACTTAACTGAACACATCAATTAGGTTCTGACGGGCCCGGTACATAGGTCAAAACAAAATCATCGAGGGGCCCAGATATCACTTCTATTTCTAGAAGGAACAGATAAACTTCGACTCATATGCTTGTTCTACTACTTGTTGAATTGTACACAAAGGCACGTTTTATAACATCAAGTTACTAATGCGTTTTCATGCAATCAATGCACAACCAACTCATAGGTAACAACTCATATCTCTAGGTTTGAAGACTTATATGATATTACCGTCTCACGATCACTCGAGATAAATTCCATGAAGTGATACAAGTGAGCGTGGGTTAATTCCAATACTCATAACTTATGAGCACTCATGAATGTTGTAGCAACCATTGCTATGACTAAACACATTTAGCCATCTACAAACTCGATTCATGACAGTCTTAATTCATACCTACTTCCAACATATGAACGACTGTGGAGTGTTTAAATAACTTAGTCATTCGGAAACAATAACCTAGCTATTCTGGAAGTCAAAACATGCAAAGTGAAACACAATAATAATCGAATCCAATATGGTCTCAGAACCCTTTTGAATATAAATAAAACCACCTTTTATTTATCACCATATTGATTACACATTATTCATTGTATAATGTTTCAAATAATCAACTTAATACTTGAATAAAAACAACAGTTGTCCCATGCTCCTAGCATGTACACTTTGTTTTTCTAAACAATAGTTATGCCATACTCCAACTATGGACACTATGTTTGTGTATGATCTTTACTTTGTGAAATAGATCATTTGAACATGATTCCAATGATGCTCATTTCATAATCCCAAATCCTTATTGTAAATGTAAAAATTCCTAATTCCTACCATTTACCAAAAAAACTGTTAGATTTTAAACTTTTATGCAATGTTCCTCTTGTAATGATTATGCACAAAGTCACAAAACTTGTCAACAGTCATTACAGAGTATTCCAAAGGAGATCAACTCTATGGAAACGAAGTCTCATATTCAAAGTACATTGCTTTGAACATCCTTCTTGCACTAAGGTTTTCTAATCTTACACAGATTGGACAACTTCCACCTATGGAGACATTTCCATAGTCCCATTTTGACTATCACTTCCGAACAAGATTTACCTCTTTTCAGAATATGTCAATATGGTCCTTTCCAACAATTTATATCCTACTTCCAACTGTCCCCGAGCAACCAATCTTTGGATAACCTTAGATTGTCCTCGACAATTGCTTAATCACTTTAGTCATATCCAATTCTAGACTTTTCCCTTCTTAATGCCCTAAGCATTTGGAAAATTTAGAAAGGATAAATATTATAGCACATGAAATCGATCCTATATCCGAAGCATATGGGACACGATTCATGATGTCTCACATAAAGACATGATACTAGACCAGTCTTTTGCTACAATAAGGATGAATATTATAGCACATGAAATCGATCCTATATCTGAAGTATATGGAACACGATTCATCATGTCTCACATAAAGACATGATACTAGATCAGTCTTTTGCTACAATATTTTTTATTTGCCATGTTTTCAAAATTTAACTATGAAGAGGGATGCCGTAATCATAATCGAATTTTGATAACGCAATATATATAGAATTTCTTTAAGTTGAGCCATTCCAACATAAAATACATATATATATATCCTTGACTAAAGATGATTAAAAAGTCAATCTAAGCTTTTAGAATTGAAATGAAGTATAATTTCCTCTCCCTTAATTATAGCAAAACAACTTTTCAACCCCTACAACTTTACGAATTGAAACTTTTGGTTTTCTATAAATAACATTGCTAACTTGCAACACTAAACATAATAATCATGCTCCCACTAACATGATGATTATCAGCATAACACTTATGCTCCCACTAGCTCTGACATATTTCCAGAAATCAGCTGGACTCCTGAAATTTAGATTCGTACACCCTTTCTTAGATAGCTCACATGTGTGTCTAAACAATTTCCAGAACTATGAAAAGGGATGCCGTAATCATAGTCTTAATTGTTTAGACCTTTGCCATTTCTCACAAGTCCATGTTAGTGTGCCGGTTAACCACACACGCTCCACTAACGACTTTGAAAACATCACAATTGTTATCTACTTAAAATCTTCTTAGTGAAAGCATTTCCTCACCATCATTTTCATGAATCGAAGAGAAACCTTATGACACTTAGATTTTATAGTGTATGAGTTTCTATCCATGTGAATTTGTCAAAACCATAATCACAAGACAAGGTTAGTGACAAATTAGCCTTACATGGATTGAACTTGTTCAATCTTAATTTCTTGTCACCTGGTAGCACAATGCCCACCAATGCTTCCAAGTTGTTATGCACACAGTTTAGAACTAACAAAACTCATATGCATAGTCAACTTAATAGGAACAGACACAGAAACAAGAATTATGTCAACTTAATAGGTTGCAAACCTTAAGTCGTGTGCTAGTGATAAAACTCAGGTTTTACTCTTGATATCTTGAAATCCTTTCAGGATCTTAAAGACTCCCACTGTCCTCTTGACATATAAGTTTCCCTAGTCAAGAACCATTCCTTGACAAAACAAATATTCAAGGGATAGTGCGGATTCTTATCAAGACTAACACTTCACACAATTGGTCTTAATTGGTCTTTGTCTCATTCAAGACATCACAACTTACCAATTTCAAATGTACAAGAGTAGAAAACATTTTACACTACATTTGATAAGTGTTTTAAACCTTACTTTATGTCACTCAATGTTACAATCTTGGAGTATGACTCTAAGAGTTGTTTTGGAACGAAGTATGACTCATTCTCTTGATTTTAACCATTCCAACAATTCATGACCCCTCTTCTTAGTCATAACAATGCACTAAGATGTCCTTAGAGTATGAATTTGTGATATGGTTTCATAATCATTAAGATGATCATAAAAACATGATACTAAAGTACTCTCCCATCTTTTCAGATTTGAGAAACTTTTATCTCTCTGCCAAATTTGATTCTTCTCATCCGTTCTGCCATACGTTGAAACTTTTCCAATGTTACAGAATTATACTTAACCTTATAAGTATAACCATATTTACTAATCTTTAGTAAATCATGACGAATTGATCTTTGTGGTGGACCTTGACCAGCACACACCCAGTGTACCTAATTCCTTAGTCCTTCAATTGACTCACATATGCATGTGATCAATGAATTAGTCTCAATTTTACAAAGATGAAAATTCTCATTCATCATACAATACAGCTTGTATGATTCCAAGTTTCTATCCAACTGAAGCTTCGGTGATGAGAACCTTTCCTCATTTGGTAAATTCAGACACTACTACAAATGACAGAATCAAACTCATATTTCCAATATTGCTAGAAACATACAAACATCAATTTTCCATAAATGCCATTGTAAGGGGATATAATATAAAATAAACTAAACAAAACTTTTATTTCTTTATAAAATGCGGAAAAATATTCCTTACAATGCATCTTCAAATGAAAACTATGCTATTACATATTTCCTAGCAATCTATCATAACTTTTAAGTAGTAGTTCAAAAATCCGATCCTCGAACCATGCGATAGAAATTCATCTTCGTGATCAGATTCAACACACTCTTCTTTTAACCTTCCTTTTGCTCGATCCTGCTAAACATCAAGATGCAACCTAGTCACATCATGTAATAAGAATCAACAATTAGGAACTTTAACAAAGTTAGATAGTGGACTTACCTGAAGCCGAGTCAAACATTTTGTCTCTACTTGCTTTCAAATATTTCAGGTATTCAGGGCAGCTTCGCTTCTAATGTCCCTTCTCATGACAATAAAAACATATAGACTCTTTGGGAATGGTACACGAGACAATCACAGACTTAGCCTTTCCCTTTACCTTTTGGTCAACCGGGTTGACCAAGGCCGATCCCTTCCCATTGGGACGAGAAAGCTTTTCTGGACTTCCAATGTTACCATTGTCCATGTCCACGGAAGTTTGAGAATTAGACCTTCCATCAATATTTGCTTGACCATTGCGCCAAATCATTGCTGATTCAGCAGCAACAAGCAAATAAGAAAGATCTATTAGGGTTATGTCAGGATCTGTCATATGGTAGTCTTTAATAAACTCACCATACGACTCAGGAAGTGACTGAAGAACCCAGTCAACAGCGAACTTCCTTGAAATAACAGCACCCAACATTCTCAACCTGTCAATGTGTGACTTCATTCCTAAGACATAAGTGCACACATGTCTTCCATCTTTATGTTTCGTTTCTAGTAGAGCTTGAGTAACCTTGAACCTTTCAAGTCTTCGGGCTTGTGGGTCAGGGAGAATAAATGGAGGAGGTGGAGGGAGTGAAGCATGATGTTGAGGGACATCATCTTCAAGAGGAAAGCTTGTTCCAAGCGATTTGGGAAGATCATAGTTGTCTGAACCAGACATATACAATGGGAGAAAATCAAGTTAGTTGATTCAAGTCCTTAATATAACACCCAATATGAAATATTAAGGCTAGGACCCAACACAATATTTTATAACTTGGAAGAGGGATGCCGTAATCCAAGCTATAAAATATTTGAAGGTAGGCGAATGACGATTCACCAATTTCCACCATGAAAAACGAAATAATTTATTAGGTTTTAATTGGATTTGAAACTCCTAGATCTTTTGAGATTCATTGAACTTTTCAATGGCATGTTTCAATCTCGATTGTGCCCTCTCAAGTTTTGTGACTGGGATGCCGAGGATCACAAAACAAGGTGTGAATAACCATGCAAACTCACTAGGTACCCTTAATATTATTACCTAATCGATATGCCGGTTAACCACACACGCTCCACCGATCTATGATAAACATTAAGTCACCCTTCGTGATCCTTACTAGTCCAAGTTAGTGTGCCGGTTAACCACACACGCTCCACCAACGACTTGGTAAGGTACAAAGTGTGAATTCCATGGACTAGCACCAAGTTCACATTTTTCCTAAAGTAACTAAGATTGGGAATTAAAATATTTAGTTACTTTATAATAATCATTATACTTTTAATGAGGATTTAAAGTCATTGTCCTACCCGTTCGGCTAACGACCCTCCACCGATCAAGGAAGCGGTGGGTGAGAGTGGACACCCATTAAGCTGCCATTTTATAGGCAACAACCTTATACCCCCCTTATAGACCGGCTTCGTGAATGAGGCCTACTAACGGTAGAACGACTTATTCTTATACATATATATAATAATTAACCATTAATGTTATAAATAGTATAAGTGTTGAATTTTAACTATTAAAACTCTAAGGGTTGGAATTAAAGTTTATTAAAGTGTGTGAAACTTTACAAATTCCAAAACTTGAGGGCAAGTTTTGTAACTATCCAAAACTTTTCATTTCATAACTTATGAATTAAAGGTTCATAAAAATGAAGACTCTTCATTTTTATGTAACTTATATGTTTAAATGTGTGTTTAAAAGAAGTGACCTTTGGATATCCATAACTTGAGGACAAATTATGGACTCCATTAAAACACATAAATGATCAAGAATTAATCCAAAACAATTCAGCAAATAATTCCTATCATCTTCTAAATTCATAAGAACATGAACATGATCATTAAAGTTTCAAGAATTATATGAACACATACAAAGCATGAAATTTTGATATAAGCTATTGTAAATGGATTAGAACAACCATTACACCAACTAAAACAAGTTTTAAAACACCAAAACAGTTTAGGGTAATGTTTCTAGTCCATTTCCAGCAGCAAAAGTCGAAAATCTGCATTCTGAGGTTCCTACTCGCCGAGTGCACGAACCTACTCGGCGAGTAGGATGAGTTTAGTCATGGACTCGGCGAGTCCCCCCATGGACTCGGCGAGTTCATCATGCAGACAGCAAGAAAATCGACTTTTTCCACTATTTTGCATCAAGTATCAAACAAACAAGCCTAGGCTCTGATACCACTGTTGGGTTTTGAGCATTCTAACACTTCCTAAGTGTACATGCAACCCTAATAATCCTTGGATCTATGTTTGTCTAAGGTACATGCAAAATATTATTTTCCAAGGTTTATAACCTATCTAGCATGGCATGGGGTACTTTTAAACATAAAAGGACTAGATGAATTACATACCTTTTGTTGATTGTTGATTCCTTGGAGTTTGAGAGCCAAGCACCAATAATGTGAATGCCTCAAATGGAAATCACAAATCACCACAAACTTGGAAAATGTATGAGAGAGTATACTAACTCTTAGATTTCGGCCACCACTATTACACACACACTTAGGGTCTTTTTCATGCAACATAAGCTTGTTTATATAGTGTGCATGGTTAGGGTGAAACCGTAATAACCCATGTCTTTTCCTCTTCCAAGGATCCATGGGTTAAAAGCTCCATGGATCATCCATGGACTTCCATATAAGCTTAGCCCATTAACAAATGAGCATTAGCCCACACCATATAAATATAATAGCCCATGATTTAATTAGTCTTCCTTTTAATCACTAAATCAATTCATAATTAATTCAAGATTAAAACTAATTAAATAACATGACTATATATTAATATATTATAACTTATAATATATTAATAAATCGTAAGTATACAATTCTCATAAAATTATCCATAAATAGTTTGGGTGAAGTGCAACCCAAATGGACCATGTCGGGTCGGGTCAAGTATATACCAAATAAGTTATGGACTTAGACACCTTATCCAACACTATTGACCTTGATAGTTGACTTTGACTTTGACCAAATGTTGATTATTGGACTTCTGGGGTATTTTGGGAAAATATGAGCATGGTGGGGACATTTAGTCAAGAAGGTCATGATGGGTATTAACTTATTATTTATGGTGTGATAGTGTGGGATTCCGGGGAGACAGCAGTCAGAGATTTGCAGTACTTCAGCACTACTTGCGATGTGAGTTATCCTCACTATATCAATAGGGTCTAAGGCACCAAGGTCGGCCCTTTATGGATTGTATTCAATTATGGCATGATATGTTTATTGATTACATCCTGGTAGTTAGGATGGTGATATGCGTATGTGTAGTGACCTGGTTAGGTCAGTGTCCTGGTTATAGGATGATGTTATGTTAGTGACCGGTTAGGTCTGTATCCCGGTTAATGGGATGTTGCTATGATTAGTGATCTGTTATATCAGTTTGACTGTTATATGATATGAGCTAGCGTATGATATTTATGTGCACATGTTTGTTGATTGGGAGTTGGGTTGAGGCGGTCCTGCTTTGTGTTGAAGGCCAACATACCCGGTGAGCGGTCTGGATAGGCTGTAGGCCCTGCGAGGCGGTCCAGTCATGCCGAAGACTTGGGAGCGGTCCAGATAGGCTGTAGGCCCTGCGAGGCGGTCCAGTCAGGCTGAAGGCTCATTATGCATGATGATTTGTATCTGTGGGTGCGATATGATTATGGTTATATGCGATTGGTATTTTGGGGGAAACTCACTAAGCTTTCGTGCTTACAGTTTGATTTCGTTGTTTCAGGTACATCAGGGGATCGCGGCAAGGCGAAGGCATGATCGTACAGTTCCTCATGTTTTGTTTATGTTTCTGGGAAAACTCTGATATATACTATTTTGAAAACAAATATGTAATAACTGTTGGTTTTAAATGTTTTGAAAAGTTTTAATTTGGCTTGAATTTTATGGGTGTTACACTTGGAGAACTTGGCATAAAGCTTCTCCATCCTCATAGTCTCCAGACACTCTCGTAGATGATCCTCATGCTGCTCATTGGTCTTAGAATAGACCAAAATATCATCAATAAATATAATGACAGACCGATCTAGCAGCGGTCTCCAATCGCGGTTCATGAGATCCATGAATGTGGCTGCAGCATTGGGGAGCCCGAAAGGCATCATCACGAACTCGTAATGACCATAACGAGTCCTGAAAGCAGTCTTTTGCATGTTCTCCTCTCCGACCCTCATATGGTGATATCCCGACCGTAGATCTATCTTGGAGAACCAAGATGTGCCCTAAAGTTGATCGAATAAATCATCGATCCTCGGGAGTGGGTAACGGTTCTTCACCGTCAGCTTGTTCAACTCCCGGTAATCGATGCATATCCTGTGGGAACCATCCTTCTTTTTCACAAATAGTATCGGAGCTCTCCAAGGTGAGCTACTCGGTATGATAAAACCCTTGCCTAATAGCTCCTATAACTATGTAAACAACTCCTGCATTTCTAGAGGTGCTAACCGGTAAGGTACCTTGGCTATCGGAGCCGTACCTAGAACCAGATATATATGGAACTCAATCTGCCTCTCTAGAGGCACTCCCAATAAATCTTCTAGGCACACATCAGGATACTCCCGAATGATAGGCACATCATCAATCGACTTCTTTTCCTCCTCTTGGGTATCCAATAGATAGGCCACAAAACCATAACAACCCTGATGAAGATATCTCCTATCCCTCGCAGACGAACAGAGAGTTGGTCCTCGCTGAGCACCATCACCATGAATAACTAGCTCTCCCTCATTTGGGGTTCGAACTCGAACTAACTGGTGCACATAATCGATCATCTCCCTATTAGGGCTTAACCAATCCATCCCTACAATGACCTTACTCTCGTGCAAAGGAATAGGAACCAAATCAATCGGGTATCTCTCTCGAAACAGCTCAAGAGTACAACCTCGATGAACCCTCGACACTCTCACTAAACGATCATCGACGATCTCTACCTCCAATGGATAGTCTAGCTCCTAGGAGCATCACCAAATCTCTTGTTGAGCGCAAGGGATATAAACGATCGGGTAGCGCCCGAATAAAAAAGAACCAGAGCATGCAGTTTGTTCACTAAGAACGTCCCTGTAACCACGTCAGGTGTTTCACGTGCCTCCTCAGTCGTCAGCTGAAAAGCCCTGCTCTTTACCACAGGGTCCGTCATTGTGACAACCGTCAATTTTTGGCCAAGTCAAAGTCAACTAAAGTCAACAAGTCAAACCGGTCAACTCATCTAACCCTTGTATATTAAGGTTTCCATTACGTTTCTTATTGTACAACTCGAAATCCTAATACAAAGTATCACTTAGAGTTTTCACGTGTTCGGAAATTCTAAACCTTAATTTGGGCAAGTGATGAAACTATTCGATAAAACATTATTCCTTAACCCTCGGGGGCATATAACAATCATAACGAGACTTAACGAGGTTTACAAACCTTGCGTTACAAAGCCAAACACTCAAAAAGGTCACAAAAGAAGTCTCTCCCAATATCTTTCACTCTATCTCTCTCTACCTGAAATCTCTCCCAAATCTCTCTAAGTATGTGAAATCTCTCCCAAATCTCTCTAAGTATGGGAAATCTCTCCCAAATCTCTCCAAGTATGTGAAATCTCTCCCAAATCTCTCTCTGTATGAGAAATCTCTCCAAGTGTGTGAAATCTCTCTCTGAATGAGAAATCTCTCCAAGTGTGTGAAATCTCTCCCAAATCTCTCTATGTATGAGAAATCTCTCCAAGTGTGTGAAATCTCTCCCAAATCTCTCTCTGAATGAGAAATCTCTCCAAGTGTGTGAAATCTCTCCCAAATCTCTCTCTGAATGAGAAATCTCTCCAAGTGTGTGAAATCTCTCCCAAATCTCTCTCTGTATGAGAAATCTCTCCAAGTATGTGAAATCTCTCCCAAATCTCTCTCTGTATGAGAAATCTCTCCAAGTGTGTGAAATCTCTCCCAAATCTCTCTCTGTATGAGAAATCTCTCCAAGTGTGTGAAATCTCTCCCAAATCTCTCTCTGTATGAGAAATCTCTCCAAGAATGTGAAATCTCTCCCAAATCTCTCTCAAAATCTCTCTCAACTTTTTATAATCACTCGGGGCATCCCGACCCTTAATTTAGTCGAAAACCGCTCGAAAACGGAAGTCTACGCGAAAAACAGCCTTAAGGAGCCGAAACCTCTTAAGGAGCCGAACCCTCTTAAGGAGCCGAACCCTCCTGAGAACCGAAACCACCTCCTGAATTGAAACTACTAAGGAACCGAAAGTAACCTTCGGTCCGAGAGGCCACCTTCGGTCCGAGAGGACTACCTTCGGTCCGAGATCTTGACCTTCGGTCCGAGAACTTGACCTTCGGTTCCGAGATGCGAAGCTGAGACCGAACCCTACTCTCGGTTCCAACACACAACCGAACCCTACCTTCGGTTCTAAGCTCCAAGACCGAACCTCCGACCCTAAACTTCGGAATTTCGCTTTCCTTTTCCGGTTTTTGACCCAATCTTCGTTTTAAGCCCGTTTTTCGTGATTTTAACGTGGGATTTTCACCCAAACTCGTATTTTAACATAATAAACCCTAAATATTCATATTTTAATTATATTTTGGGGAAAATCCTTGCCTAAAAATAAAATCTAGTAGGTAAGATTTATGGGTGGAGTGTTGACTTTACTTTAGTGTATGACACAAGCAACCACCCATGCCCACTCCATGACCAGCCCTTGTCCTTCCACCATACCTAGTTCTTTCATTGTACTTTTTCCATCATTTTTCCATCCACATCCTTGATCAAAGGCTGAAAAACTCCCCTCTCCTCACATTTCTCTCATTTTCCACCAAAGAACAAACTTCATTCTCTCTCACTTTCTCTCTCTAAATTTCAAGATTCAAGGCTATTCTCCAAGCTTTTCTTCTACTTTTGGTAAGTATTATCATCCTCCATATGATTATTTCACTCCTTTCTACTCAAATCATAGGTTTCTTACACAAACTTCATCATATTTGTGTTAGAACTTCGAATCTTCAAGCAATCTTCTAAGTGTTCTTGAGTTGAACACTTCCTTTCTTCATCATCCATCCACTGAAATCAAGCAAGGTGAGTTCATACCCCTACATTTTCATGTTTTCTTCAAGTTTTAGGGGGGGAATACAAGTTAAAACACCAAAAAACTTAACTAAACTCAAACAACAGCTTTCATCAGAAAAGTTGAGTCTTATTCACGGACTGTTTTGACTATCTTAAACTTAATATATTTCAAAACTGTTTAATATGCAAATATTTCAGGTTCATACCTTTAAAATGACTACTTGCACATCTCCATACGATTTTTCTACGATTTATGGTGATTTTTACAAAACTGCCTATCCTTTCAGAAACGAATCCGGACCAGTCTGTGAATATGAACATTTTAACACAAGTTATAGACTTCTAAAAATCATAATAAAAATTATGAATAAACTAGACACATTTTTTGAACTCTCAGAATTTACGGATTCAGTTTTCGACTTCGTATGATTTTTCTATGATTTTTCTAAAACAGTGTAGAAAGGTAAAAATCTAGGTAACAGCTTATAACTTTCATCACACTTTGTAACTTGTTGAGCAAAGTGTTAATCTTTGAGGATTTCATATTTTACATGTGTTTCTTGTTGTGGTATAATTATATAACAGAAAATACTCACTGAATTGTAAGAATCCTCCACCATTACCATTAGTACAAAACAAAGCATGATAAACATAGTTATATTTTGCTATACATTCGACTTACATAGAAAAGGGTTCTTATACACCAC
Source organism: Lactuca virosa (assembly GCF_052849685.1). Lineage (NCBI taxonomy): Eukaryota > Viridiplantae > Streptophyta > Magnoliopsida > Asterales > Asteraceae > Lactuca > Lactuca virosa. The sequence goes on from NC_136427.1 coordinate 268,256,203, forward strand.
AAACAAAAATGCTAAACTATAATAGGTATAGTTAGGTTGCATATACATTACAAACATTTTGATAAATTATAATAGGTATAGTTTATGTTCATTTACATTACAAAAGGTTTTTTTTATACAAAAAGGGGTACAGATACAAAGTACCGGGTTTTCATATAAAAAGGGGTACAAATACAAAGTACCAGATTTATACAAAAAGGGGTACAAATACAAAGTACCGGGTTTATACAAAAATGGGTACAAATACAAAGTACCAGGTTTATACAAAAATGGGTACAAATACAAAGTACCAGGTTTTCATACAAAAAGGGGTACAAATACAAAGTACCGGGTTCATACAAAAAGGGGTACAAATACAAAGTACCGGGTTCATACAAAAAGGGGTACAAATACAAAGTATCGGGTTTATACAAAAAGGGGTACAAATACAAAGTACCAGGTTTACACAAAATGGTTTTTATGATATTAAAACTACGTATCGTTAGAATTGTTAGTTTTCAGCTATAATTGCTAAGTGTACATGTTAGAGTTATATAAAATTGAATTGAAATCGACTTAGAATTGTTAGGGTTTATACAAAAAGGGGTACAAATACAAAGTACCATGTTTACACAAAATGGGTCCGCCTTATCTCTTGTTCCTTGTTTGGTTGTGGACCTAGGGTAGACCCATTATATTCAACGGTTTATTTAACTTAAATTTTATATAACTTATATACGCTGAGTGATTATAGAAAGAATCTATGGTTCTTTCTAGGGTTCATTTTCGCATAACATAGGAGCATTCATTTCACACTTAACTAAGAAAATATTGGATTTTCTTGAAATCATACTCTATCGCTTTTACAAGGAAAATGGTTTCTTCCTCAAACAAAACTCTTATGAACTCACCAACTTAATTGTTGACACTTTTCAAAACTACTTGTATTCTCAGGAAATCAGTGAAACAGGAAACCAACAGCATTTTGAGGATGGGACGTTAAATCGTCAAACAATTCATTTTGTCATCATAATGTAATTGATTTTGAAACATGTAAACATATACTATGGTGTAACCTTTTCAATTATATTTATGATGGTTGTATTTACTTTGAGCACTATTATACTCGTTGTTATGATACTATACATGAAGTCATCCACCCCCGGACGTTTCCGCCATCCTTGGTTTGGGGGTGTGACAGTCGTCTTGCCCTCTCGGCCATCTGTGATCCTTAATGTCGCTGGAGCGGGTGTTACAACCGTTCGTACTATCCAAATCGGTCAATCCACCTTCTTGTGTCCCCTCCGATTGTAATGAAAGCAGATCAGACCTGAAGCATGGGTAATGGTGGTGGTAGCAGTGCAATACCTACCGACATTCACTGTCTTGTCATACTTATAGCAGCCCGAACCACCCGCCCTGCAAATCCAGTCATGCATCCTGCCACACTTGCCACAGCCGCCCCAATCCTGGTGGCCCCTCGATCTTGAATCAAAAACCTTGGGTTTCTTTGTTGAACCCTCTACAGTCTGGACCTGCTTTGCCTTCTACTTTCTGATTTACTCTAAATCGATTTCCCATTCTCGGGCCCTGGATATCATGTCATCTAATGTTTGACATGCTAAAAACCTAACAAACTCCATGATATTTGATCTCAGCATGTTGTGGTACCGAGTCATCTTTATCTCCTCGTCCGCAACATACTGGTGTACCAACAAATCTTTCTATTGGAACTTGGCAGTGATCTTTACCATAGTCTCAGTAGTCTGGCGCATATCCTGGAACTCCCTCAATAATTGTTTCACCTTGACAGCCGGTGCAAACTCCGCTCAAAACCGGGTCACAAACTCTGACTAGGTCATGGCCTCAATAGTTGGTGCTCCTAGAGCATATCCAAGTTCCTCCCACCAATCCCGGGCTCGATCCCTCACACAACCTGCAACAAACCTCACCTTCGACCCCTCCTAGCAGAAGCTAGTCATCTGGGCACACTCCATGTCTGCTATCCATTTCCTGGTGGAAATGGGGTCCTTCACCCCAAAGAACTTCGGTGCCCCACATCCCCTGAAATCCTTGAATGAGAGAGTGTGGGCTTCGTACTGATCAGTAGCTAACTCAGCTCTAAAGGCCCAAAAATTCTCCTCCATCAACTCAATGATACCTTCCTTGATCGTCCCGAACATCACCGGGGTCGTATCAATGATACCTCTCGTAATCTCAGACGCAATGAACTCACGTAATCCCTCTTTAATTAGTTTTGTGTCTGTGCCTGAACCCAATCTAGATCCTGAACCTCCTACTCCACCACATGTCATCACCATGCTGAAACACAATACGTAAACAATCAGTACACGCACGAAGAGGTTCACACTCCCGAAGTTTCTCAAAATCATCAAGGCCTTTGTTAGGGTGCAAAGTCACTTTTGGATTTCATGTGTGCTTAATCCTTTGTATGTGTGTAATGAGTTGTCTTTCCTTTATAAGGAAGTGAGTGACACTCATTTTATCTAAGTAAGAACTTTGAGAGCATTAGTTTAGAGAAAGAAATATTGCAACCCACTTGTACTCTTTCTAAGAAACTAATGAGATCTAAACCCAGATTTATTTACTCTTGTGTTCTTCATGCTCATGATTCTAGTATGATTTACTAAATCATTTCATATTACGCATTCGTCATCATAATCAACACCACTACAATTGGTATCAGAGCGGGTGTTCTTGATTTGATCAAGAATTGATCCATGATGACATTCTAGATTTTGTGATTCTTCATTGTGTTTTGATCTTCGTGTTTTAGAGAGTTTTTGGATTCTAGAAATCGAATTCATCCTTGATTCAATTCATTATTCGATTTTCTTCACTAGAATTCAAGTGATTTTTGTTTTCTCTCTCTAGAAAACTCATTCAAAATCATTTTCTCTCTTTAGAAAAACTCTAGATCTTATCGATTGATCAAAGATGGTGTACTTGTCTTATGATTCGTGGGTTGTGATCATTGAAGATGTCAAATACAAGTCAACGAAAACCAATTCTATGGATTATTGTTGAAAGGTGGCTTGATTTCATGGGGTACTATGGTTTCTTATGGAGGTTTGAAGGATGATCATGAAGATTGATTTTTCAACCACTTTCGAAGATTGGATGCTTGGTTGAAATCTCTTTGATCATGGTATCTTGGAGTGAAAATCAAAAGGAAGGAGAAGAAAGAGATTTGTTTAATAAGAAATACATTTCTCTTATTGAAAACCCAATTGATCTTCATGCTCTTAAGTATGTTGAAGTTCAAGACTATGGAGTTCAATGTGATGTTCTTGAGGTTCTTGAAGTTCATGACAATAAGATTCAAGTTGATTATCATGAAGATGAAAAAGTTTTTTCCTCAATTGGAGTTCACACCGATGATATTTTGTGTTCTTGTGATTCGTTTGAAGGAATGATTCCTTATCGAAAGCCGTTAATCCAAGAAATTCACAAATATAAAATTCCAAAAGATATGATCCAAACTTGTCAAGTTGAAGCTGTGGAAAATGGGTTTGTTCATGAATTCAAATCTTCAAGTTCCAAGAATATGAAAAGGAAAAAGAAGAAGAAGATTAAACGTAAAAACAAGCAGGTTTATTCACAAAAATCATCAAATGTTGTTGTGAAGCCGAAATTCATGAAGCAAATTTGGGTTCCAAAGCAACAATCTCCAAGTGTTGCATTGAATTTGAAGTTAAAACCCAAAAGTGTTGATGGTTCTTATGAAGATGTTCTTAGATCGTTGAAGAACACGAAGAACAAGTTGTACAACACGCATCATGGGTGGTACAAAGTTCAAATTAAAGATTTTTTTGTTTCAACAAAAGAACTAAGATCTTCAAAATTTGATTCTTTCGTTGCAAATGGAACTCAGATCGTCAAAAAGATATCTCAAATTCTCAAATGGATTCCAAAACGTCCATGATTTCGATTCGTGCTTTGCGTTTTTTCATTTTTGATCGCTTTGTATCATTGGATCAAATCCGTTTCTAACCCATTGATTGATCCAATTAATTTTTTTTAGATCAAACATCAAAATTAAAATCAAATGTTATTTCTTGATTTGTCAATGTTCATTCAAATTTGTTTTCGAAGCACAATCAAATCCAACTTTGAGCCCATTATGTCGAGATCTATTACTATTCATCCGATCTATCTTTGAGCCCAAATCGATTTCCCGATTTTATTCATTTGTTGACATATTTCTGAACTTTATTGACTCAAATTTAGAGATTCATTCGTAACTCTTAGTCGACACATCACCGTGAACCGGCTGTTAAATTCATAGTTTGAAATCGATTTTTGATGATATTGTTTGATTTCGATTTCAATTTTTGACTAATTTTGATTTTAGATTGTTTGAATCAATGAAGGATTGAACGATGTCTATTGGAGTCGAACTGATTTTGACTAAAATCTGTGTTCATGGGGTTATTGGAATCGAAGTGGATTGTTGAATATCGAGTGGTTATCTTAACAATCGAAGGTTTGGGATTGATTGAGCAGAATAACTTCGATTTTGATAATCAATGTCGATGATTTGAAAAGTCAAAGCTTCTTATAAATTCAAAATTGAGCTTTCGTTGATGAAGGAATGGTATCGAGATGTTGAGTTTGATTGATAACAGATGGTTTGGAGTCGATGGTCATAAGAACGATTTCGAAGGTTTGTTGATTTTGAAGTCGACAGTCATTAATTGGAATTGAACGGAGAATGCCTTGAGATCGAGAATCTTTGATTATTGTCGATGATTCATTGTCGAGGGCTCTTGTAAGGTCCGTTAATGTAGATCGAATGTGTTTGATTCTGGTTGTTGGTTCGATTTTGAATTGTTACAGGTTGATGGTCGATGGTCGAATTTTTTGGAGTCGTTGATGTCGAGGTCAATGCTTTGATGTCGATGTTCGAAGGAGTGATATCTATTGTTGCTGTTCGATTTCAAAGGATTGTTATTTTGATTTCGAAGGGTTAATTTTCCGGTTTGACTTTGAAGGATCGATTTCGAAGGTTGTGTGGTTGGGAATTTGATTTGGGGATGGTGAATTTGATGTGTAAAACGAAGGCTTCGTTATTGACTGATTGTGGAATCGAAATCGAAGGGTCTGTATGTGGATCGATGTCGAGGGGGTCTAAGTCGATTTTGAAGACTTTGATATGGGGAACTTTGGTCGTTGATGTCAAACAGTCAATTGGTAACGAGAAATCGAATGGTTGAATTGAAAAGCGAAGACTTGAATATTGAAATCGAAAGGTTGAATTATTTGGTTGTCAATGACCAAAGTCCAAACATGGTTCGTTAACGAAGGGTTGGAATCAATTGATGTTCGTTAGCGAAAGGGTTGTAGTTCTTTGTCGAGGTTTGAAGATAAAAAGTGAACCTATGATTTCTGTGAAACGAATTGGGAAGAAGAAAACAAACAGTTTCGATTTGGGTCCCTGATCTTTCGACGATTTGGCAATTTTCACCCAGATTCGATATTAAAGTAAAAATTTTATGAAGTATGAAGATGTTTCCCATTTAGTCCCCATCCTCCCCATCGAATTAACCCTGCAGTTTCGTAATAAATTCTGAGAAATAGAGAAATTTTCAAGTGCAGTCTCTGCAGTTTATGTGAATTAACGCTTTATACCCAATTTCGCAATTGGGGGAGTGTTTCGCATCTTAGACTGTTTTTGGCGCAACGGGTCCCTGTAGAATTCTGAAAGTGGTAGTTTTTACCTGGATTTTCGAAATTCTTGCAACTCTCACCCAAAAGTCGAAAATTTTCATAAATTTGGAAATTTTTTCGTGATTGTTTTTCAATGCAAGTTTTTCGCAGTTTAATGTTTTGCACACATCAAGGGGGAGTTATGTGAAGATTATTTCTTGGGCGTTTCTCAATCTTAATGAGTTTTATAATCATTTTTTGATTATAAAAGGGGGAGAATGAAGAGTGGGTATTCGAAGCTTATCAGGTATTCATTTGCGAACTTGAAGACCGGAATTACTTCGAGGGGGAGTTGGTCTTGATCGCACGAGCTCGTTGGATATTGAAGGGGGACATACAATCCTAACTTTGAGGGGGGGAATGTTAGGGTGCAAAGTCATGCTTGGATGTAGTTTGTGATTACCCTCTTGTATTGTGTAGTTGTCTTTCCTATAAACAGGAAGTGAGTGACACTCATTTATGTAATGTTCATTTGGAGAGTTACACTAGAGAGAGAATTGTACAAGACCCACTTTGTATTTTCTTTCTAGATATAATGAGAGCTTAAACCATATTTATTTACTCCTTGTGTTCATGATTCTTACAATCATTCACTAAATCTAATCACTTCCGTATATGTCATCATAATCAACACCACTACAGCCTTCCTTGGCTCGGGTATAGATCATGTGCTTTCAGTAGTATGAGCCCAATACTACCTTCCACACCTATCTATACCTTCCTCAAGGACAGTCTCAAATCCTCCAAGTCACTTCCATACTATCAATTACTTCATTCGCACTGTAAAGCGCCCTACGTGCTAAGACATTTCCTAGGCTTTCCTAGGGTTCCTTTCCCCACCACTCTCTACCATCAGCTGCAAAAGAGACTCCCTCCAATACATTCTAACTACCTCACGGATACAATTACATGTTACCGACACCAGATAATTTTCGACTGCTAGGTCCCACCTTACAACGGTTGGACTCAAACAAGAGTTACGCAATAAGGTTGAACCTAACCTTCAAAAATTATCTAATCCCCTCAACATATAATTTAACGTATTCGCTTAATAATTAGTTGACAACAGCGGGGCCCCTAGAAGCACAAAGCAAGCAGCATTCGAGCATTGAGTTCTAAACCAATGCATTACCTAACCAGGTATGGGTTTTTTGGGAAATACTTACTTGAGTTTGGCTGATTGCACACATTACACCCTTTTTTATGAAAATCTATTTATAAAATTCATTTTCTTTCAAAAAGATTACCAATTCCTCAATTTGAGTTCAGACACACCCGAGAGTGTGCCCGAATCCCTCAAACCAAGGCTCTTATACCAATTTGTAACGTCCCAAAAATACTATGTAAAATTTTATTTTTAAAACTATCAAAACATTCATTCATTCCAAAATCCATCAAAGTGTGATAATGTATAAAATAATCATCAAAGTACAAATCATATCTAAAATGTGGAATACTGGTGGCGGTGCAAACATGTCGGGTCCTTCCCTTTCGAACCAAAAGTACATGAAACCATAAACATAAAGCTGTAAGCACAAAGCTTAGTGAGTTTCCCCAAAATTCCCCATACCAAAACATACATAACTGCCAGAAACTAAACTGGGTCTATTTCATCCCTGAGTCTATTTCAACTCCTTCGGTATCTTTCAACCGGTACTCGGTCTATTTCACCCCCTGAGTCTATTTCAACTCCTTTGGTATCTTTCAACCGGTACTGGTTCTATTTCACCCCTGATTCTATTTCAACTCTTTCAGTATCTTTCAACCAATATTGGGTCTATTTCACCCCTACAACTAAGCATATAATGACATCAATAAGAGTCCCAAAGACAACAAACACATACAAGCATATCAACAAGTGTCACAAAGATAACTATCATCCTACAAACATAATCCAGTGAGTACACTGAAGATACTCGCCTCTCAGTCGATACTCAACTGCTAATGCCCTCTCTCTCTCTCTCTCTCTCTATATATATATATATATATATATATATATATATATATATATATATATATATATATATATATATATATATATATATGCCGAAATATAGGTGCTATACCTTACCTAGGCAATCATACAAGGCACACTCTCAATCCACTTCCTAAAAACTAAGAGTTGGCCAAAATTCAACTCAGTTCAAAAGTCAAAGGTCAAAGACAGAGTCCAAATCATCAACACTCCTCCACGTCGTGGCCTTCCTTGGCCACGCCATGGGCACAAAACGGCAAGACAGTCGTATGGCCTCTGGTCGCCACGTCGTGGTGACCTAGTGCCACACTGTCGGGACCAGTGTGAATGAATTGTTCAAATTAAGCTACTCTTAACTCATTTTCAGGGGCTCAAAAGCCCAGATCTACTCCTTCCCAACGTCTTAATGGATAAAGTTTCCAACTTTATCCATTAATGCAAGGTCTCAAAACCTAGGTTCTAAAGGCCATTTAAGATGTTCAACTCTTCAATTGAGTCCTTAATCACATGAGATACAAGTCCAAACATTCCAGAAAGCTTTTAGGGGTCCTATTGATCTCTAAAAATGTAAACTTTATGGACATGCATGCCCTATGCATGTCCTTCCTCAAATCTAGGTCAAAAAAGGAAAAGGGACCCAAATCTCATTCAAGATTTCCAAATCACAACAAATTCTTAGATCTATGAGATATAAGTTCCTTGGGACTCCTAAGAGTCCTAAATTTGCAAATCTCTTTACTCTGCTCAAAATCCAATGAAAGAGTGTATTAAGCAAAATAACTCTAATTATTGCTTGTTGGTCTCTTGCACAAAATCTTCCTCTACTTCCTTAAAAATCACCAAAAGCTAGAAAATTAGCTCCAAGAGCTTCAAGAAGATAAGGGTTAGGGTTTCTGATGGTTTGAGAGTGATAGAGGCCGAGGGTGAATAAACCATAGCCTCCTCATTCCTTTAAATAGGGTGCAAATCACAGAAATTAGGGTTTCATTAAAATCAGATGCCATGTCGTGGTGGGTCTTTGAAATCCCGCGATCTTTGAAAACATTTCCACGCCGTGGCCACCCAAAATAAAGACTTACAATATGATGGATTAGTTCGTACATGAAACGGTTGTTACAAGAGGAGCTCAAATCTTGAAGAGGGAGGCTAGGGTTGCTCCCAAAGAGTTTTAGATGTGATGGAGGCTAAGTAAATACCCTAAAACATTAATCCTTACCTTTAAATACATTGAAAACCTTAAAATCCATGGGCTTGGGCCGCACAACGTTCACCTCATGACAGCCTGTTTTTCACCTCGTGACGGCTCTCACATCGTGATAACATGCTTGTCACCTCGTGACGACTCTCTCGTTATGACAATATGCTTGTCACCTTATGACGATGGATTTTTACCCAATTCCACTCCAGCTTTGAACAATCATAATTTCTTCATTTCAACTTCGTTTTTGGCGATCTTTATATGCACAAAAACGTATTAACAAACCCCACAAATCTATATAATTACTTTTGACTTAATATATGCCGAGCTAAAATCATAATTCGTGCAAGAAACTTATATATTACTTTTCTCATTTTACCCTTTTGCTTCAAAGCACAAATCAAATGCTTAAATCACCCAATCTAACATTATCAACATTTGGAAGGGTCTAGACTTTATTCCCTTAAAGCCCAAGACTTTTACTGTATTCATTTACAACCTGCTATCCCAATATTAGAAACATCATAAAACAAAGTGTTATAATTGGTCCCTATGTGATAACAAAATTACAAAAATGTTCCATGTGTAAGACACAATTATAATAATAGTTGTTGTGTAAGATAAAGTTATAGAAATGGCCTGTGTATAATAGTAATGGTCCATATATTAGCAAAACTACAAAAATGGTCCCTGTATAATACGGAAATTACGTACATGGAGTGTATGTAAGACAAAATTAATATTCAAATGTAATAGTGAAATAATAATAGAAATTGTTCATTTGAAAGAAAATAATACAAAAATGGTGGAAAAAATATAAGATTAATAAATTTGTCGCAAACACGTTTTTAAAATTTTCATATTTCATTGGAAAATTTTCATGAAAAACTGAAAAAAATTTCTACAACCAAATACACATATTCGATTTTACATATGTTCAACTCTACAAAATTCCACATTTTGATAATAGACATAAGCATATTTTTAACAAATTATTATTTAAGCGATAAAATATAGATGTTGCTGTATATTGATGAAAATATAAATTTTACAAAAATTTGAAAAAACAAATGTTACATTTTACATCTCTTGAGTTTTGATAATTGCAAACAAACCTTGTAACACTTTCATGAGCTCTTTTTCATGTATGTAATAACTTCACTAAGTGTAATTCTATGCGAATGGAAGTAGAGATAATGAACCGATGATCACTATAAACTAGTAAACAATACCGGAATTTATGTTCTTGAATGGACTACAGGTTATGTACTTCAAAAGTAATTATTTTCGATATTCATGAAGAAAACTAAAATTCTGACAATGTAACTAAATTTTGATCCAAAGAAGTCATATTAACTGATATTTTTTCATAATATGTCGTTTATTATTAACATAATAATATATATGAATTACAACATTAAAGTGGACCTTGATTATTATGGGCCGAGTAAGCCAAGAATAGAGAATATTACAAATCAAACAAATTTGTAAAAATGATCCAACTGGTATGTCGATTTTCATTATTATTATTTTCTTTTAATTTTAAACCTTTTAAAAGTTATAAATTTGGTCTTTTTTACATATTTTAGTTGTAGATTTAGTCCAGGTCAAAATTAAAGACTAATATATATATATATATATATATATATATATATATATATATATATAATATCTTTACTTCTACATATAAAAAGTTATGTTTTTTAACATTTAACATATTATACTTAGTTTATTAGTTTTAATATATTGTTTGATGTAAACCATTATCATTTTAAAGCTACAACTTTTGAATAATTTGTATAAAATACTTCAATTATTAATTTAAATATAACATTACAGGGTCAACTTAAATATAAACTTTGGTTTAACTTAAACAACACAAAAAATATTTTGTAAATAGTTAAAAATGATAAACTGTAGTGTCTTTCTAATAATGATTATAAGTTGGTTAATAAGGTTAAATAAATATCAAACCTAAAGTGTAATTATAAATAAACGAAATTTCAGTTTTAAAATAATATCTTTACTTCTACTTATAAAGTTATGTCTTTAACTTTTAACATATAATACTTAATTTAATATGTTGTTGTATGTAAACCATTATCATTTTAAAGCTACAACTTTTGAACAGTTTGGAAAAATACTTAAATTGTTAATTTAAATATAAAATTACAGTGTCAACTTACAAATAAATTTCAGTTCCACTTAAAAAACCCAATGAATATTTTGTGAATAGTTAAAAGTGATAAATTGTAATGCTAAATGCAAAAAACTAAATTATAATCTCAATTTAACTAAAATATTTCCTAAATATATTTGTATAATCGTTAGAAGTTTTCAAATAAGTAGTTTAATATAACTTACAATAAAAATAGTTAAAAATAAATTTATATAAATGATTATATTGTTACCTTTAAAATCAAAAAACATATATATATATATATATATATATATATATATATATATATATATATATATATATATATATATATATATATAGGGAAAAGTGAATATACCTAACAACCTCATATAAGCTTAGGTACCTAACCTCTAATACTACGTCTTTTTGGTTGATTTCCACAAATCTGATTATTTTAAATTTTAATTAAAAAAGCAGTTTCCATAACTATTTCATAGGGACGTGATTGTATACGTGAGATTTTTGTTGATTATTCTCAATCAGTTGTTTTCTTTTAACCTATTAATCGATTTTTGCTCCTCATTGTTGTCAATCGATCGGATTCTATTTTCTGGCTGATCAGGAGTCGTACTTTTCAATTGATTGTTGCTGTTTGCTGTAAGTGGAAATTAAGATATCATACTTATGCTTTTTTTGTTATCAGAAACATAAGTGAATTAAAATATGAGGCTTACGTGATTTTTCAATTGTGCATATTGTATACATTAATTAAACATTAATGGCGAATTTGGAATTCGTGTTTGATCATTTGTGTAACCATTCTTCCATTAATTTCCTGTTTCTTGTTTTTATCTTCACTCCTCACTGAGGAATCAAACTAGGCATTAATGGTGTAATCAATTGAATAGTTAATCAACTTGTATGCATTACAGATGAAGAAAATTATGAGGCTTATGCGATTTTCCAATTAGCCATCTTGTATACATAGTTGCAGACAAAACCTTATTTGATTCCAGTTGAGAGATGAGGGGTCACCAACCAACAGGAGTATGGACGGAAGTCCGATGAAGGAAGAACAGGAACATGTTTCAGTTGAACAATGAACTGGCAAACTATTATGTCACGGGGTTCCCTGATAGGTACAAAGAAGGAGGAGATACGCGAGCCATTTAGTAGATTTGGGAAGGTAATGGACGTGTATCTTGGACTAAAAAAGGATTATTACAGAAGAAACTTTTCCTTCGTTAGATATGTCGGCATCAAAGACATTGAAGTCTTGGAGTCGAAACTACAAGGCATCAAATGTAGAGGCAATATACTCGAGGTGAATATCTCGAAACATCAATGGAAACCCAAACAACATCAACAACAACAGCCAATCTGGCAGCCCGTGCCAAGAAAGAATATGCAAACTAACAACTACCATGGTGAGCAAAAGTATTATTTGAAGCTAAGAGGTAATAGACCTTATGCCCAATTCATCAATGATACTAACGGAAAGAAATCCCAACAACATACATCTACGATTACTTTAAATCCCAACACGTTCATGACAGATTGGTTGAAGAAAGGAGTACTAATTGGTGAAACACACAGCCTCGATCACATGGCCAATATCCATGCACTTGGTATCATAAACGAAGAAACGAAGAAACGAAGTATCTAGGTGGCCTTAAACTGACGATACATTTCAGATGGTCAGTAAAAGCAAAAGAGTATCTAGAAGATAGAAGTCGGTGGCAAGATTGATTCAAGTGGTTGACTATGGCAGACCAGTATGATATGGCGTTTGAAAGAGTAGCATGGATTAAAATTACTGGTGTCCCTCTACAACTTTAGGAAGAAAACAATTTCTTGATCATTACTAGTAGATATGGTATAGTTATTAAATTCATTTGATGGCATAGCGAATAGAAGAGACTACTCCATGGGAAAAGTCGGTGTACTCACTTCATCAAGGAGATGGATCAATGAAGAAATCACGATTAATTCAAATGGACAGGAATTCAAGGTTGGTGTCGTGGAGTACACCGACGAATGGTCTCCATTCAAACCCACCACATTCGATAAGGTTGATGAACATGACGAGGATGACAATAATACAGAAGGAATTTCTGAAACTTGGATGGAGGAGGAGACGGAAGAACCAGAAGAAGGGGAAATTCGACCAGAGGCCATGGCGGAAAATCTGGCCCAACCGGTCGATCATCAAACTCCAGCGACCGTGAAGAAGACATCGGTAACCGGAGGAAACAAAAAGTCTCCAAGCAATGCACCGTTGGAACCAAATCACGAGACATCGTGTTTCAATGTATTAAATGATCTTAATGCTGGAACGTCGCATGAAGTTCCCAGTGCCTTTTCTAGGTCAATTGAACACCGTGATGCTCCTGTTAAACACATGATGGATCGCACCCCAAAAGTTGGGCCTTCAGCTACATATAATATCGGGCCACTGGAAAAGTTAGTCCCACTAGGTTGTTTTGGGCCATTCCCCTACAATACTAATAAACCTTTTTCATTCACATCCCCTCAAGCCCATAAAAATGATTCCTAAACAGTGGCGGTGGACATAAATATAAAAAAAAAAGGAAAAGGGATAAGGTAGTACTACATTCCCCAAATTCCCTGATACAAGATTCCAATTCAAATCCTCCCATCTCAATGTCGAAATTGGTGGCTTCTAATTTTTCCAATGAAGAGATGGATTCAATCGTGAATCTCTTGAACGGAGATGGTGTTAGTCCTATCAACAATAATCCACAGGAGAATAATGAAAGTTCTCAATCACCAGAAGCTAGAGACACGGCTGCAATTGGAAATTTGGTCGGGTTCCAAATTGACGCTACCGACCCTGGGATTGCAGAAACTGAGGCAGAATCCGGAGAGAAATTTGGTAACCTATGAATTGCATGACACTCAACATCATGGGAATAGGCGAAGTGGCAAAGGTCAAGTGGGTTAGGAAACTGAAGCATGTTCATAAAGCAAATTTTGTAGGGTTACAAGAAACACAAATGACCGAGTTTAAAAGAATCGATGTGATCGGATGCTGGGGATCCCACGATTTTGATTTTGAAGGCGTTAATTCTAGTGGGAGATCAGGGGGATTACTATCCATTTGGAACAGGCACTGCTTTTCCAAAAAGGAGACCATTAAATCTAGACATTATCTAATAATAATCGGCAAATGGATTAGAATCGACAGGGATACAATTCTTGCAAATATATATGGGCCTCACAGCCTCGGTGAACAAAAGAAACTATGGATCGAATTATCAAACATAAAAAATGCAAGGCCTGGTAACTAGACCTTTTTTGGAGATTTCAATGTAGTACGAAGGGCTGAAGAAAGATGTAACTCGAACTTTTGTCCAGTAAGTGCTTACTATTTCAACAAGTTCATTCAAAAGACAGAACTACAAGATTTTAGGATGGGGGTGAAATCTACACATACATGTCTAGAGCTGGTGCAAAATTAAGCAAATTGGACAGGTTCTTGGCATGTCCAAACTTTCTAGAAGTCTTCCATTCACTAGCTGTTACAGCACATCCACACGAATTATCGGATCATTCTCCAGTCACCTTAATTAGCACATCCTCTGACTTTGGACCTCCACCGTTCAAACTATTCAACTCATGGCTACTAATAGACGGGTTCGACCACACTGTTAAGAAAGCATGGGGGAGTTTCATAGGTATGGCAATCCGGATGCATATCTTGCTGCTAAATTAAGATTCCTAAAAAACGAAATCAAAGTATGGAGGAAAAAATCGGATGAGGAGAAACACAGGAGATTTTGAATATCAAATCAGTGGTAGCTAAAATTGAAAAGGCTGCTGAGTCACGACCACTTACTGATCAAGAATTAGATGTCAGGAATCATGGCTTACAAAAGATACTAGAATTGGAGAAACTAGCAGTGACGGATCTAAAACAAAAGGCTCGGGTGAAATGGAATGTTGAAGGAGATGAAAATATTTTTTCCATGGCTTTATCAGTAGTAAGAACAAGAGTAAAAGAATTCATGGTCTAATGCTAAATGGCAAGTGGACCTCATATGTCATCGAAGTAAAAGAAGCAGTCTTCCAGTTTTTCAAAAACAAATTGGAGATCGAGACCTAAACTCATTAGCCCTTATTTCAAATCCCTCTCCATGATGCAGGCAATCAAACTTGAAGCTCCATTCAGTTATAAAAAAGAAGTTAAAGACGCTGTATGGTCATGTGGGAGCGATAAGGCTCCTGGACCTGATGGTCTAACTTTCAAATTTATAAAAACCTACTGGGAGATAATCAAAGATGATGTTATGCAATTCGTTCTTCACTTTGATAATTTTGGGACCCTTGCAAGAGGCTATAATTTGACTTTCATATCACTGATCCCTAAGGTCAATGATCCCATCTCCCTTACAGATTACCGCCCCATCAGTCTCATGGGATGCATGTCTAAAATCATCTCAAAAATCGTTGTAATACGACTTAAATCAGTCATTGGTGACCTTATCGGAGATGTACAGTCAGCGTATGTGGAAGGCAGGAGCATTTTAGACGACCCATTAATGATAAATGAGTTACTCTCTTGGTCAAAGGTAGCCAAAAAGAAGATTTTGATGTTCAAAGTCGACTTTGACAAAGCGTTTGACTCCATCAACTGGGAGTATCTCGACTCGGTACTACTACAGATGGGATTAAATAGAGACAATGGGTTCGTGGCTGCCTTAATTCATCCCGGGCCTCGGTGTTAATCAATGGTTCACCAACACGCGAGTTTGACATATCCAAAGGTGTCCGTCAAGGAGATCCCCTATCCCCTTTCCTTTTTATCATAGCCATGGAAGGCCTCAATGTAGCTTTTGAGGCAGCAAAAGAAAAAGGTATCTTCAAAGGTATCCAAATCCCTAATCTCGGCCCCACCCTATCACACCTGTTCTATGCAGACAATGCCTTATTCGTGGGTGAATGGTCCAGATCCAACTTAAAAAACTTAGCGAGCATTCTGAAATGTTTCAATACATCTTCGGGCCTCAAAGTAAACTTTCACAAATCAAAGGTTTTTGGTATTGGTGCCTCAGTTAGAGAAACTAAGAACTGGGCTAGCATTCTTGGGTGTGAAGCGGGTTCACTTCCTTTCAATTACCTTGGAGTACCAGTTGGAGCAAATATAAACTTAAAGAAAAAATGGAAACCAATCATCGATAAACGCCAATCCAAGCTTTCTTCTTGGAAATCAAAGACTCTCTCATTCGGGGGAAGATTAACATTAATCAGCTCTGCCCTGGCGAACCTTCCCACATACTTCTTATCTCTCTTCAAAGCTCCGAGGGCTGTTACGGAAAAAATAGACCAGATTAGACGAAGATTCTTATGGGGTGGAGATGAAAGCAAAAGGAAAATCCATTGGGTATCTTGGGACAAAGTAGTTGCTCCCAAATCTGATGGTGGATTAGGTGTGGGAACAATTCGTACCCTAAATACTAGTCTGCTAGTAAAATGGTGGTGGCGTTTAAAAACTGAGAAGAACTCACTTTGGGTCAAAGTTGTAAAAGGAATTCACAATCTCTACAGTAAACCACATGATTATATCTCAAACCAGAGAATAAGAGGTGTGTGGAACAACATTGCAGCAAGCAAGAATGATCTTAAAAAACTTGGTTTGGACATTATGGATGTTTTTCAACTAAACATCAAATCCGGGGATAATACACTTTTCTGGTATGATAGATGGGCAGGCCCGGTTACACTTGGTGAAAAATACCCTTCCCTTTTTGAGCTTGAATCTAGAAAGAAATTATTTGTGTTTGATAGAATCATAAATAATCAATTTGAAGCCCATTGGAAATCCAGTGTGGTTGAAGATACCGAACTGCAGTGCATCAATAACCTCAAAATTGAGTTATCACGGGTACAACTGGAACCTGGCGAAGACCAATGGACTTTTGCAATAGATAGCGGCAATCACTTCACAGTAAGCCTACTAAGAAAAAAACTAGAACAATCACTATACCCCAATCGTGTTGTATCAAATTTTAAATGGAACAAGATATCCCCCGACCAAAGTGAATTGTTTTATATAGAGAGCGATACAAATGAAGATCTCGTCCACAGTGGGATTGAGATGCAAAGGGGTTGACATAGAAAATGACAAATGTGGTGCCTATGTTAATGGAGTGGAATGCTCATATCACATCCTCGTACATTGTCCATTTGCCTGTGAGGTCAGGAAGGCTATATTCAAATGGTGTGGTTTACAACAGAAAGATTTCATATCAGTTGGTGACTTAATAGCTTTCGCAAAAAATTGGGGTAGATGCAAAAGGAAGCGAAATAGATTCCTTAGCATTTGTCATGGCTTAATCTGGATTCTGTGGAAACTAAGGAATGATCGGGTGTTCAATGGAGTATTCCAAAATCCTAATTATGGTGCAGGGGCAATTAAGTCTTTGGTGTTCTTTTGGATAAAGTGCAGGGGCAAAGATGGAATTGGCGATTGGGAAAACTGGAACGCTTCTCCGTTTTGATTTTAACATAATATAAATGTATCTAATTCCATGAAATATGTTGTTTCGCTTTTTGTGATTCTGTTCCTTTGCTAGTTACTTGCTAGTCGAGGTCCGTTTTTAATAATATTCGTCGTTTCCAAAAAAAAAATCTTGTATACATTAATTAAACATTAATGGTGATTTTGGAATTGGAGTTTGATCATTTGTGTAACCATTCTTCCATTAATTTCCTTTTTTTTAATCTTTACTCCTCATAAGGAATCAAACTATGCATTAACGATGCTAATTAATTGAATGGTTAATAGACTTGATTAGAGACGGAAAAAAATGCTTAATTGATAAGCAATTTCATGTATAAGTTGTTGATGGTGTTTTTTACTTTAATTATTCAGGGCATGATGGATGAAGAAGTTGCTCAACCTACTGATACACATGTTATAGATAATAATGAACCAAACGGAATGGCAGAATGTAATGAAGGCAAACATAAGGATGAAAGTATAGTGGGAAAGGTTTTCGATACACCTGATGATGCATATACATTTTATAATGATTATGGATTTTTACATGGATTTGGTATACGTCGTGATTCCACATTTAAACATAAGTTGACAAAGGAACCTTATCGGAAATTATATGTATGCGACAAATAAGGTTTTAAACGGTTAGACGATAATGCTTCAAGTGGAATTAAGAAAAAACGTCGTAGAGAAGTTAGACTCGGATGTAAAGCAGAACTTCGAATTTCAAAAAATAAGGATGGTAAATGGTTTGTAGACTCGTTTAATGACACACACAATCATGATATGAGCATGACACCAACGAAGGTGATGAAGCATCGATCTCATAACAAGTTACATCGTTCAATGGAATGCAAATCTCTTATGATGGAACTAGGTCAAGCAGGATTGAAACCTTGTAATGTTAGAAAGGCTATTAATGGAATGAAAACCTCAGTCGTAGCTGGTGTTACTTCAAAACAGTGTGTTGATGTCTTATCTGAGCAACGAAAACAATACAGAGGAAAGGAGTTCTATGGACTTATAAAACATTTCCAAGATAAAGCCTTAGTGGATAATGAACAATACTTTTCTGTGGATTTGTGTGATGATGGGTGTCCTAAAAATATTTTTTGGGCTGATGGAAGATCAAGAGACACCTATACTAAATTTAACGATGTTGTTGTGTTTGATGTCACTTATATGACAAACAAATTCAAGATGTCATTTGCTCCCTTTGTTGGTGTTAATCATCATGGGCAATCTATACTTTTTGGTGGAGCATTGCTAGAAAACGAAAAAGAAGAAACTTTTGAATGGTTATTTGAGCAATTCCTTAAATGTATGTTTGGCAAATGTCCGAAGGCAATTATTACTGATCAAGACAAAGCTATGGGCAATGCAATAAAAAAAGTGTTTCCAAACACTCGACATCGTTTTTGTGGATGGCATATTAAGAAGCATGAACATGAACACATTAAACTGTATGTTTCCCGTTATAGTGATTTTAAAGAATCATATACAGAATGGGTAAATAGTGACACCATTGAAGAATTTGAAACTAGGTGGGAAGTTATACGTGATAAGTATAGATTGGAAAACAATTGTTGGATAAGTGACATGTATGACCAACGAATACACTGGGCTAAAGCCTTTTTAAAGGATGTTTTCATGGCTGGTATGACCACAAGCGGACGAAGTGAGAGTATTAATTCATTTTTTGATGAATTTGTTAACTCAAAGACTATGTTGAACGAATTCGTAGTGCAATATGACAAAGCAGTTGATTCTCGAAGGGCCGCCGAAGAAGATGAAGACTTCAAGACTATGAACTCGAGACCGGTTCTTTCTTCTATTCATCCAATCGAAGAAAAAGCAAGTGAGTATTATACAAGAAAGATTTTTTATATGTTCAGAAAAGAATGGATAGAAGCTACTAGCAATTTAACTCACGAGACTATAAGCAAGGGTACTGAAGAAAGCAAATATCGAGTGGGACAACTAAAAGTTGAAAAAACATATTGGCGAATTGTTACCTTTCGTTTTTCTAATGAAGTCAGTGTCACATGTTCGTGTTCTAAGTATGAGACATGTGGGATTTTATGCAAACATTGTATATATGTGATGAAGAAAAGACATGTTGAAACACTACCTATTCACTATATTTTACATCGGTGGACGCTTAATGCTAGGTACAAGGTGGGTAATAGTAGAATCGGACTCGAAGAAATAAACAATGAAAACGAAGTTAGTGCCTACATATTATGGTGTGTTTGTTCAAATTTTACTAAAGTAATTAATCAAGCAAGAGACTCCCCTTCGGATATACAAAAACTTAATAATCTATTGATAAGTATTTTAGATGATCAAGCAACTCGGAAGAAACCTATAGCATTTGAGAATGCATCTCAAGGTTCTTGTGTGGGAATTTCACAAGTAGATATGATGCCTCAATTATCTGTCAGGGATCCTTTTGATCCAACTAACACGAAAGGGCGTCCTAGAGTTGCAAGTAGAATTAAGTCTTCTTTAGAAGCCCCGAAAAAACGAATGTGCTCTTACTGCCAAAGATTAGGTCATTACGCTACTATTTGTTCAAAAAGAAAAGTAAGTTTGATAATAACTTATTTTTTAATGATTTTACAAGTTTGATAATCATATTAACGATTTATTTACTTTTCATGTATCAGGAAGATGAATCGATGCAAGAGAAAGATGGATAAGATGTGTAGTTTCTTTGAGAAAATGACAAATCTACACATTTCTTGACATTCTATTTTTGTTAATTGCATTTTTTTCTTTGTTTTGGAGAAAACAGATTTATGCAAATCTAGATAGTTTATATTTTTGTTGATTGCATTTTTTCTTTGTTTTGGTTAAAAACGAAAATATTATGCCATTTTTGGTTAAAAACGAAAGTAGTTTGCCATTTTTCGTTAAAAATGAAAGTAAGCTGCCATTTTTGGTTAAAAATGAAAATATTCTGTCATTTTTGGTTAAAAACGAAAATATTATGCCATTTTTGGTTAAAACGAAAGTAGTTTTTACCATTTTTCGTTAAAAATGAAAATATTCTGCCATTTTTGGTTAAAAACGAAAATATTATGCCATTTTTGGTTAAAAACGAAAGTAGTTTTTACCATTTTTCGTTAAAAATGAAAGTAGGCCGCCATTTTTGGTTAAAAACAAAAATATTCTGCCATTTTTGGTTAAAAACGAAAATATTCTGCCATTTTTCGATAAAAACGAAAGTAGGCTGCCATTTTTGGTTAAAAATTAAAGTACGTTGTCATTTTTGGTTAACAACGAAAGTATCTGTCATTTTTGGTTTAAAATGAAATTAGGTTCAAACCAAATTAAAACGAGGGGCATTATTGTCTTAACTTGGTTTATAAAGATTAAGTTGTTAGTTTTTGTTAAAAACTGTATGTACATTGCTATTTATGGTTAAAAGTCGTAGTACATCGAAAAGTACACATGTATAAATACATCGGTCATTAGCCACACAAAAACATAATTCAAGTACATTGATATTATTGATAAAATGTAAGTACATTGTCATTTGGCAAACTAATATATGATACACTAATAGATAAAACAATCTGTCAATATACAAACACTATAAAACTCTTTTCCTGGACACAATGAGAACCCGTCAGTTTGTTTCTTGAAAGCTCATGCTTGATAGTCATCATAAATTCATAATACACAAAATCATTTGAAATAGAAGCATCATATAGAAGCTGAATCACTAGCATGATAAATTCTGTCACAAAATGGCCTGCACTCAAATACTGAAAATAGTTTTAGCAAAAATAAAAATAAATAATGGGTTTATAACTTTATATAATAATGGTTGTTCAAAAGCACGAACCTTAACTGTGCGGGAAACATTTTCAAACAGATGCAAACAGCAACACGTACATCAATGGTAGTATAAGAAAAAGGAATCAAGCAATGAAAATAGAGAAGAAAAGGGGATTATATGACAAAACATTTATTTACCAAAGCCAATTAGGCCTAAAAACAAGCAAACAAACATAAACATTGCTACTTGATAGTATGCATCTATATTGTCATTGTATGACAAGATATAGTGTAAGAGGTGTGTTTCTAAAAAAACGAGGTTACCTGAACAAAAATTCTATCAAAATTGGTGAGCAGTGAGGCTTTCAAAATTAGATCTTTGAAACCTTAGACATATAATCAAGATTGTTTAAATAACTTGCAAGTTGTTGTATTTTGTTGAAAATGTACACTTAGGCATTACATCGAACACTTGTAGGGCATCATCAAATGACCCTTAGTACTTTACAACTTCCAACAATAAGTATTACCCAAATAAATTAAATTTTATTAGCGATTGTAAATGAGATCGATTATGCAAAAAGGATCAACATTTACAGAAACCATTTGGATTGCAAATCAAAATTGAATGGGGAAATCATGATTTTGAGCAAAAAGTCGATGAAGAACAAAAAAATTTAATAGAAGTTGATTAACTATTCAATTGATTACACCATTAATGCCTAGTTTGATTCCTCGCGTGAGGAGTGAAATAAAAACAAAAAAAGGAAATTAATGGAAGAATGGTTACATAAATGATCAAACACGAATTCCAAATTCACCATTAATGTATACAATATGCACAATTGGAAAATCACGTAAGCCTCATATTTTAATTCACTTACGTTTCTGATAACAAAAAGAGCATAAGTATGATATCTTAATTTCCACTTACAACAAACAACAACAATCAATTGAAAAGTAGGACTCCTGATCAACCACAAAATAGAATCCGATCGATTGACAACAATGAGGAGCAAGAATCGATTAATAGGTTAAAAGAAAACAACCGATTGAGAATAATCAACAAAAATCTCACGTATACAATCACGTCTCTGTGAAATAGTTATGGAAACTGCTTTTTTTTTTTAATTAAAATTTAAAATAATCAGATTTGTGGAAATCAACCAAAACGACGTAGTATTAGAGGTTAGGTACCTAAGCTTATATGGGGTTGTTAGGTATATTCACTTTTCCTATATATATATATATATATATATATATATATATATATATATATATATATATATATCTTAATACCTTAAAATGCATTTACCTATTTTAGGACAAAATTTTAAGTAGTACAAATCATGATGCTTTGGGTATAATTATTCAATGCATAATATTAAATTTTAAATTTGAAACTCAACTTACAAATATGTATTTTGACCTGGTCATTTGATTTCTTGAAGCTTAACATCTCGGCAAAAATCTTTGAATTTTGGTTCATCTTCCCGTATATCAATCATTTCCCATAATCGAAATAACCTAACTACTCACAACCATTGTTTAACCCTGTCAGGCCACCACTGAACCACCAACGCTACTCTCTCATCCCCGTCTCTCTCTAAGAAAAGCCTAAATCCTTTATCTCCCTCTTTGTATCTATCTAAAACACCACCACTTCGGAGTTATAGTTCGTGCACAACTCGCCTCAAAATCCATCGACCTTCACAATCCAAAACGTCATTGTACCACCCCATCCCTAGCCACCTTCAACGACACTAATGTTACCTGTACAGTTCATCCCCAACTTCCATCACCACCTTCACATCCAAAAATCATCACCATAAACCACCACTGCCATCTTCATCTATCTCTCACAATTCAGGTTAAGTCTCCCCCCTATCTGATCTCCATTTCTTTTTAAAGTATAGAGTTATGGTCATATTTATGGCGTCTTTTTGTTGAAGTTCTCTATTGACTTCCTTCATCTCCACACTCTTTCACCACCTTACTCCATCTAAGTGCTTCCCTCTAAGAGAAACCCTAAATGTCGTCATCAACGACCTACCCCCTTCAACTACCTGCTTCACTCTACTCCTTCGGTAAACATTTTAGTTTTCATCTCTATTTCAAAGCTTTTTATGTTCAGGGTATGCGATTTTGTCAATTCTACAAAATTGTGTGATTTTCTGAATTATTTGTAACATCTAGGAAATAGACTATACATTATATGTCTCTGTTATTGGTTTTGAGCTAGACAAGAAATATGGACTCTTCAACAAATCAACACGTTCCAGGTGTAGTACTAACTTTTTTTATATAATTTTTTAGCACCAATCTTTTATTTATAAAAGATTGACCATATATAAAACAACATAATTTTCAAATTTTGTTAGATAAAATCAGAGGAAAGAACATTTTGACAAAAACATGAGGTATACAAGCATGAATATTTGATTTCTGGATGTCTAGGTGTACATGTAATAAATATTAATGTTATTATGTGTTCTCCATTCATATTTCCTTCTTGAGTTTATTATGATCACTTCATGAGCTTTGTTTTTTAGTTTTCGGTTCAGAGGAAAGAACATTTTGACAGGAACATGAGGTATGCAAGCATGAATATTCGACTTCTGGATGTCTCTAGGTGTAAATGTAAGAAATATTAATGTCATTATGTGTTCTCCATTCAAATTTCCTTCTTGATTTCAATATGATCACTTCATGAGCTTTGTTTTTTAGTTTTCGGTTCGTTTTCATTCAGTTTTACTCCAATTTGGCGTAATTTTCAAGAAAATCGATTCATTTTCCTGTCGTATTATAGATCTAACACCTTCAAATTCCAAGATGGTTCTAATCACTTTAATTTATGTTCCAAATTGATAGGTTGGTATTTTGTTTTCTTTATGTTTTTCAGATTGTTGGGGTGGATGTCGTTAAAAAGACAAGTACTGATGGGTATCATGGGTATCTATATAATTTTTATCGCTAAGATTGTAACTGTATGCATCATTGGAATAAACATCAATGGAGAGGAAGGTGAATATGAAGGTGTTGGAGGAGGATCTCTCATGGGGAAAACAGAGCAATAAGCCTTGCACTTTGTTATTTAAGGTTTTGTGGCAAATGGTGGAGTATATTAAATATTTATCTTGATTCCTGTACTTGGACTCCTATTCATGTATACCCACCACCAATTCAAACATCAAAACATTAATTGTATTTGAAATCATCTTAGTTTTGTTTTCATTTGCAGATGATAGATTGTGGTATGTCACACACTTAAATATTGGTAATTGATAGACTTAAATTTTGTTTCCTCGCAAGTCCTCGCTATTTTTTGAGTCCTCACCGGAACCGGACCCTATATATATATATATATATATATATATATATATATATATATATATATATATCTTTTAATATTTTATTATTATTAAATATAAAATGAACTCACAACTTCACCCACCATCTTTACGTATATATGTATATGTATGCACTTTTACTGAACTCAACCTCATCATAGATTTCAAATGGCCGATTAATTATTCACCCGAAAAAATGTGAAAACCTTCGACTCAAGTGATCTCCTGCTTGAAATTTTCGGCAAAGGTTAATTGTTTGTGTTTTAGAAACCAAAAAGTGCAAAAGAATCACTTACTTTCCCCGTACTCAATTCTTCCCCTCCTCATTCCTCACACCACTCTCGGCCATTGCCGCCTCCTCACAACCATCTCGAGATACACATCTCTCACTGATAAAATCTATATGCTCAACCAAAGAAAAAGAACCACACCCTAGAACAAACAAAGTTTGAGATTTTCAAAAACGTTGTTGTTAGAAAACGATTCTAACTCCGTCGTAATGAACACCACCAGAAAACGTATTATATGTGACGAAATTCACGCGTAGGAAACAGACATAAAAGTAAGCATGAAAACATAAAGAAATTGAAATTATTACCAACATGTACATAAAAATAAGCAAAAAGAATCTTGTTAATGGATCGATTAACTGTCGCACTGCACGTCTTGTTGCCTAAGGATTCTGCCAAATTCATGGCCTGGATTATTTTCATACCTTTAGTATGGTTGTTAAAGCATCCACAATCCACATTGTTATGTTTCTAGTTGTTTCCAACAACTGGATTCTTCACCAACTTGACTTTAATAACTCTTTCTTCAACAAAAAATTGAGTGAACTTGTGTAACACTTGAATCTCGGTAAGTTCCTCTTCTGACCTTTCATATTTAAATTGTCCCATTTTGACCCTTGAGTTGTACGCAGGGCGTATAATGAGGTACGCTTAGCGTACAAGTGATGAAGCGAGTACGCGGGGCGTACCTAGTGGTACGCTTAGCATATTCAAGCGAGGGTGTGATCGGGGTCACGGATGCATACGCGGAGCGTACAACTTCGTACGCGGGGCGTACTTGATGATTAATGAAAACCCTAATTTTAGGGGTTGGCAACTATATAAGCATCCTTATGGACTTGAAACCCTCATTTCACAAGCCTCCTTGTCTCCTTTACCCTGCATTCGAACCCTAATCCCATATTGTGTGATTTTGGAGCTTAGAATATCATTTGGAAGAGTATTTTGGTGCTTTGGAGGAAGCTGTACATCCTTGAAGCTCCATTGAAGGAGTGACGGCTTATAGATCCAGAACCTTATCATGTTTTGGCACTCATTTGAGGTATAAAGTCTTGAACCTGATGCTTATTAGCTTAGATATATTTTGGTTTGGGTTTATGGACCCTTTTGGTCCCATTGATGAGATCTTATGAGTCCACGTCGTTTTTGAAGCTTAGAGTTATTTGGGTCCTTGAGTCATAAGGTTGCCATTTTTGAGGTTGAGATCCATCCATGCATGAGTTAGGGCCATTTTCATGGAAGTAGAATGTTATATTTGGAGTTTGGGTTCATTTGGGGCATGCAAACTCACCAAGTCAGTGACTTTATGGGTCTAGACATTGATTAGGACTCAGATATGTGGTTTGGACCATTGGGATAAGCATTAAGTGCTTAATGTCAAAAGGTGGCTTAATAGAGGAGTACGTTGGGTGTAAAGTTTGTACGCGCATCGTACAAGCCAGCAAGCGAGTACCCGCTGCGTACAGCTGAGTACGCCCTCCGTACTCAGTCAGAGTGGGCTTCGCATATTTGGGCCTCGGTTTGGGCCATTTCTTGGACCTTGTTGCTTTGGGCCTTAGTGGGCCATCTGAAATCAGGATTTTGGACTAAGGATATGGTTGGGCTTTAAGGAAGGGCCTATTTGAGGGGTTTGAGTCCAATTTGGAAAATTAGGCCATAAGTGGGCCACTAGTGGGCCTTGGAAGATTAATTAGTGTTGGGCCTTTTATATTGTGGATTTGGGCCTTAGTCATGGATCAAATTAGGCTAGGGGTAAAATGTTCATTTTACTGCACGTATGTAGTATTGGAAAATGATTGAGGCCCAAGTATTGATTGGGTGTTATTTTTCTCTGATAGCTCGAGGAGTCTTCAGGGAAGCACCTAGGGATTTCTTTCTATGAGATTCAGCATTTGAGGTAAGTGTCCTCACTAGGTTTAGTGGTTCTAAGGCACCAATGTCGGCCCTTATTGATTATGCTAGGATGCTTGGAGTCCGCGTGACCCTTGCAGGTGTTATATACTGCTATGTATACCGGCCGGAGCTCGATGTCGGGCGAGGCCCGATGACTGGAACATATGCTAGTGTTTATGATCATTATATGTGTTATCATGTTTATGTGATATATTATATGTGTATAGTGGGCGAGGCCCAGTGACAGGCGAGGCCTGAGAACAACAGATATGTAAACCGAGCGGGGCTCGATGTCGGGCGAGCTCGGGTTAACTGCATCGCACACACCATTGGGATTTCACATATGATGTTGTTGTTAGATTAGGTGTCTAAGCCCATAACTATAGTTGGTATGTACTTGACCCGATAGTAGCATGGTCCATTTTGGTTGCCTTCACCATAGCAATTTGATAGGATGGATATTTGAGAAAGAGGTTATTTGTGATTTCTTAATATATTATAAGGATAATATATTAATTGAGAAATCATATTATTTAATTGGTATTGATCAAGAATTAATTTGGAATTAATTTAGTGATCAAAAGAGACTAATTAAAATTTACAGGGACTGATTAAGTAAATCAGTGATATATATAGTTTGGGCTAATGATCCATGATTAGGGATGGACTAAATCTATATGAGAGTCCATAAAGATTTAGTCCAAAGGGCTTTTCATATGGATCATTGGAATACTTAAAGGTTTAAGTGAATTAGGGTTTTATGGAAGAAACCCTAAGGATTCCACACTATAAAAGTAACCCCTAGTCTTCTAAAAATCGGCCACAACTTCCTAGAAGCAAACCCTAGCATATTTTTGGTGATTCCTAACCTCTCTCATAAGCCTCCTTTTGCATTTGGTGTTTGTAACTTATTTGAGGTACTAAGCTCTTGAAAGATCAAGAACTACAAGCTACTACAAGAGGTATTCATCTAACTAGTTTTTTTATTGTATATCTGAAATTGCATGCTAGCTAGGGTGTATGATTTTGATGAAATGATATTGCATGTATAACTTGAAAAAACTTAGATCCAAAGCATCTAGGGTTGTATGTGCACCATAGGATTGTTATAGTGCTCAAAACCCTTCAGTTTTACTCTGATTTTTATGACATTTGATACATTGGTTATTTTAGATGTATGGATGATATTTGAAAATACTATTTTATCTATTTTAAAAATGAAATTTTTGGGACCGTATTTTGGGATGTTACAAGTTGGTATCAGAGCCTTGGTTTGAGGGATTCGGGCACACTCTTGGGTGTGTCTGAACTCAAACTAAGGACTTGGTAAAAAATTTCAAAAGAAAAATGTTTTATAAAAAGGATTTCTAAAAAGAGATAAAGGGTGTGGTGAATGCAATCGGCTAAGCTCAAGTAAGTTTTCCCAAATTACCCATACATGTTATTTGATATGCTTGAATCTGTGAATCCCATGCTAGTTAGGGCTAAGGATTTGCTCATTTTTGCATAATATAATGCTAGGACTTGCATGCTAGTTCTGATCAGTCAGTGATAGGATGACCTGATTAGGTTATGCTTGATTCTGATACTTGATGCTCGTATGCTGCTTGCTTTGTGCTTTTAGGAGTTCTAACTAGCTTCAACTAACTAATAAACAAATATGCTAAGTTACATATCATGGGAACTAAATAATTTTAGAAGGTTAGGTTTTAACTCTATTGCGCAGCTCTTGTTTGAGTCCAACCGTTGTAGTGTGAGACCTCTCATTCGAAGAATTATCTAGTTTTAGTGATATGTGATAGTATTTGCGAGCTAGTTAGAAGGAGATAGCAGGAATTCCTTCTGCAGCTGATGGCAGAGAGTGGTGTGGAGTTGCCCTAGGAAAAACTAGTAGAAGATCTAGTGTTGGGAGTTTTATCTGTGAGGGATGGATAGATGGATTTGGAGTAACCTGGTTGAGTCAAAGCAATCCTTGAGGAAAGTACGGATAAATGTGGAAAGTAGTATGGGTCCGTACTACTGGAAGCAGAGGATCCGTACTCGATTCAAGGAGGGATGCGATAAAACCAGGAAGCTTGTAGGGTTGTGATGCCCCGATATATTTTGATGCATATTCT
This sequence comes from Lactuca virosa, assembly GCF_052849685.1. Taxonomy (NCBI): domain Eukaryota; kingdom Viridiplantae; phylum Streptophyta; class Magnoliopsida; order Asterales; family Asteraceae; genus Lactuca; species Lactuca virosa. The sequence continues at coordinate 268,285,184 of NC_136427.1, forward strand.
GATAGTTCTGTGGTCTATTTTCAGTATGGTGGTATTGCAAGGTAGACCAGTCGGCAGTTCTGGTGCCGGGGAGGGTTCAGGATCAGGATCCGAAGCTGGGAAGCTCGATGAGCAGACTAGGGAGTTTCTCTCGTCAGAGATTACTCGTTGCATTCTCGATCAGACTCCTGTGATCTTCGGCTCGGTCAAGGAGGGTATCTTGGAGGTTTTGGAGGAGCGATTAAGCTCGTTTCGTTCTGAGATGATGGCTATAGCAGGAGCTCGATCTTTGACATTCAGGGAGTTCCGGGCTTGTGGAGCTCCATACTATCATGGGGAGAAGGACCCCATTGCGAGCATGAGTTGGTTAGCAGATGTTGCTAACGCTTTCCGCACCAGTCGTTGTCCCAAGGGGGACAAGATCATACCAACTTCCTGCCTTCTGAAGGACAAGGCTCGGGACTGGTGGGAGGAGGTTGGTAGCGTTGTGGGTGATGATGCAGTTGATGGGATGACATGGGATGATTTTTCGACCAGGTTTCGAGATGAGTTTGCACCGATTATTGAGGTACAACAGTTGGCGCGAGAGTTCCGGGATCTCCGCCAGACTACTGAGACAGTGGCTGAGATCACCGCCATGTTCAGGGAGAGGGTGCTTCTTGTTCTGTAATATGTGGTGGACGAGGATATGAAGAATTCCTGATATCATGAGATGCTGAGGAGCGACAACCGGCAGTTTGTGAGTCGATCCAGCTTCAAGACACTGGAGGATATGATCGCTCGAGCCAGAGAGAGGGAGATTGACTTGGAGATGGAGAGTAAGAGGAATCCAGATGAGGTTCAGACATCAGGGGGTTCAGGAAAAAGGCCCAAGGTATTGGATTCCAGATCGAGGGGTCATCATACCCGTAGCCGCTGTCGCAAGTGTGGTAGGACGTACGAGGGTGCGTGCAGGAGTGGTAGTGGTGGAGGTTCTAGCTGCTTCAAGTGCGGCCGGATTGGTCATTATAGCAGGAATTATACTGCTACCACCACCCAGGGATCAGATATGAATTGCTTTCATTGCAATAAGAGGGGACACAAGAAGGCCCAATTTCCGAGTTTAGCTACAGCAGTACTGGTGTCAGCACCGGCTCCTGCGACCTTGAGGATTACAGACGACCATCAAGGCCGGACAGATGCACCTGCGGCGAAGAGCAGGGCTTTCCAGCTGATGAAAGAGGAGGCGCGTTCAGCTCCTGATGTTGTGACGGGTATGTATCTTCTCTTTTTTCTCTTTATTTATATTGAATTGTTGCTCATGTTTATATGTTTTATTTAGGACCGTTCCTTGTGAATGGTATCTCTGCTCTGGTATTGTTTGATTCGGGGGCTACCCGATCTTTTGTGTCGCTTGCGCTTAGCAAGAGATTTGATGGAGCTCTGAGGGAGCTAGATCGTCCTCTTGATGTGCAGATTGCTAATGATAGGAAGGTTAGGATTGCGATAGTTCATCGGGATTGTACTCTCCAGTTGTTCAGCGAGCGGTATCCGGTTAATCTGGTCCCCATTCCTCTGCGTGGGAACAAGGTCATCGTGGGCATGGATTGGTTGCGCCCTAATGGGACAGTGATTGACTGTGAGCAGCAGCTAATGCGGGTTCGGACCCCAAGTGGGGGAAAGTTGATAATTCAAGGTAAGAGACCGCACCCTGGGCCGGTTATGTGTTCTGCAGCGAGGGCCAGACGCTACCTTCATCAGGGTTGCTTGGGTTTCATCGCCAAAGTCATGGATACCCGGGATAAGGGTAAGGCGACCGTGGAGGATGTGTCGACCGTGCGAGATTATCCGAATGTGTTCTTGGAGGATTTGCCAGGGGTACCTCCGGAGAGGCAGGTGGAGTTCAGGATTGATTTGGTTCCAGGTGCGGCTCCGATATCCAAAGCACCGTATCGGTTGGCTCCTCCCGAGATGCAGTAGTTGTCTACACAGATGCAGGAGCTGTTAGACCAGAGATTCATTAGGCCGAACATTTCGCCTTGAGGTGCTCCGATTCTGTTTGTGAAGAAGAAAGACGGGTCTCATCGTATGTGTATCGACTACTGGGAGTTGAATAAGGTAACGGTGAAGAACTGTTATCCCCTTCCGAGGATTGATGATCTTTTCGACCAACTTCAAGGTGCATCTTGGTTTTTCAAGATTGATCTGCGATCGGGTTATCATCAGATGCGGGTCCGGGATGAGGATGTGCAGAAGACAACTTTTCGGACTCAATATGGTCATTATGAGTTCGTGGTGATGCCATTTGGGCTCACCAATGCTCCTTCCGCGTTCTTGGATCTCATGAACCGCGTGTGCAGACTGATGATGGATCAGTCTGTGATAGTCTTTATTGATGATATCTTGGTCTATTCCAAGACTCAGGAGCAGCACGAGGAGCACTTGAGGGAAGTGCTAGAGACATTGAGGAGGGAGAGACTTTTTTCAAAATTCTCCAAATGTGAGTTCTGGTTGCGCGAGGTGCATTTTTTGGGGCACCTTGTCAACCATAAGGGTATTCTGGTCGATCCGGACAAGGTTGATGTCGTAATGCAGTGGGAGGTTCCTTGGTCTCCATCTGAGATTTAGAGTTTTCTTGGTCTGGCGGGTTACTATCGAAGATTCATCCAGTATTTCTCCAAGATCGCAGTTCCATTGACCCGATTGACCAAGAAGTCGGTGACATTTCGCTGCGGGCGTTACATTATCTGGTTGGTTGTGTGTGGTACTTTGGGGAAACTCACTAAGCTTTGGCTTACATTTTGATTTTATGGTTTAAGGTACTTAAGAGGACAAGGGAAAGGCGAAGGCTTGATCATGCACATCATCCATGATTTTATGTGTTTTGATGATTTTGGGATACTCTGATTCATGATATGATTTTTGGAAACTTGTTTTGTAAACACTTATGGCTTTGGATTGGTTTCAAAAATGAAAATTTTTACATTGATTTTTTGGATGTTACAATGAATAGTTTCCAAACTTTAGGAACTTGTTGGTTGTTATGATATGGAATCATGCACTCCAAAAATGGAAATATTCTATGGTTATTCAATCAAGTTTAGATTATACCTTGATAGCTTCACAAGAATACACAACAACCACATTGTATTTATTGATCACCTCTTTGCTCTTCACCATAAAATCACCAAATTTGACTACTCGAGGATTTGAAGAGAATATACACATCCATCATTTCCATTTGGCATCGACATCAGTCGTGATTAACTAACTTTGATTAATATGATTATTCCAAATGGACATGTATCTACTAGGTCTGATTTTCATCAACAATTTGTGTAGAGCTCTAACAAGACAATTTGAATAAGTTGAATAAAAATTAGGGACTCTGCAAATCAAAATACTACTCTAATAGGTTTGAAGGTGGGAAAATATGTGTCTACTAAATTGGAATAATATGTGTTTGAGTTTGCTCTTAATATCATAGACAAAGGGAAGTTTGAAGAGGCAAATCGTTTGGTACTACTGCTACTACATATATTGGTTGCAACCAACTCTTTGTTCATTATGATTTTAGGGTACATTTCATCAATTGTCCCTTGTACATGTACCAAAATGCACATTTGGTCCCTATTTTCAAAAATTAATTCGGGTCGTGTTTGTTCATTATGATTTTAGGGTAAATTTCATCAATCGTCCCTTGTACATGTACCAAAATGCACACTTGGTACCTATTTTCGAAAATTAATTCGGGTCGTCCCTCGTGTCGTAAAAAGTTGCATGCTTCGTCCCTAATGTCATAAAAAGACTATTTTACCCCTATCATTTTCTTTTTTCATTTATTTATTATGTATTTCTTATTAATCTATTAAAAATTATATAATAAATTATTTCGGCCCACCCCTTTAGAATACCAGATGATCATCTTTCTCTATTCTCTCGTATATCTAAAACCTACACCCAACCACCACCCACCACTTATCACCGTCGCTCCACCAGAATCCACCGCTCCAAGACACCTCCGACGGCGCCATCAAACCATCACACACTCCTCTCATCTCTCCACCCGACTCCAACCACCTGTTGTTGGCCCTAGTTCTATCGCACCGGAAAACACGACAACGTCGACGAACTTCCAGCCACCTCTATAAACTCCAACAACCCCCTCTCTCCACTTACCATCCTCACTCCATCGGGAACCACCAACAGGTTAAATGACCTGATACGATCTATGCAGTTGATGATGACGATCGTGTAGATCTGAAACAGTGACGTAGATCTGAGGCGTTGGCATAGATCTGAGACGACAAATATTTTCAGGCGCTACGGTTTCAGGCGAATAGGTGGCGATGACGACTCTAGGATTTCATGCGAACAGGTGGCGATGGCAGCGCACAAGGTGTGAGACTCTAGGAGACAGTGACTTTGACGATTAGGGAGGCGGAGTAGTTCCTGGCGATGGCTTTCACGATCCATGCCCTTTGAAACCCTCATCTGAGACCCTAGGCGGCGATACAGTTGGCGAACCTAAAACGTTGGTTCGAAACCCTCCTCGACGGAGATCTTAAAGGTGAGACTTGGGGTTATTCAGATCGGACAAGGTGTAGCAGATCAGAGAAGAAAGAGGAGGAGAGAGATATGTAGTATTCAGATCGAAGAATAAAGAGAGAAAGAAGCAGTGGTTCTGAATACCCCATCGATGGTGGTAGGCGGTTTTCCGGTGATGGTGGTGCGTAGTGCTCCAACGAAGGTCCAATGGTGGTGGTGGTAATGGACAATGAAAAAGAGGGATAATAGTATATTAGTTTGAATTTTTTTTTCTATTTTCTATTTTCTATAAATATAAAATAAATTATAATTATATTAAAAAGAAAATAATGAGGGCAATATAGTTATTTTATATTTGGATTAGGATGCTACATGCAAATTTAAAATAACAAAGACGATGAACTTTTTTAGAATATAAGGACGGTCCGAATTAATTTTTGAAAATAAAGACTAATATGTTTTGGCAACTGGATTGGTGTAATTTACCCATGATTTTAATTCTTGATATATTTATGAGTTTGTCTATGTTACGTGATAAAAAAAACACGTTTTGTATTAACATGCGTAGACTAATTAAAACTCACGTATCAAATACCACGACACTAGAAGAAGGAAAAAAAAAAAAAAAAAAACTACATACGTCGATGTCTTCTTCGCTTGCAAAAAAAATTCCAACTTCTCTTCTTCTTCACCATTTTCCTCATTTCATACTTCATATTCTCACACTCCCTTTCAAGCTCAACAACACGCTCCCTCACCTCTCCGATCCCCTGCGATCTAACAACTTCACCATCGTTTTTGTTATTGTTCATTTGATCCTGCGACTGCGGGTTCTCAAGGTTTTCCGATACAAAAAACCACCCGGCGATCGACGTCCGCAGCCGTAACTGTTCAAAAAACAGAACCTGAACAATAACACGAAGAGGAAGCCTCTCATTCTGAGCCGCATGAGTACTCGCATCCAACGACAGTTTCTGAATGTTCATCAGTCTGCAGATCTGCTCTCGCTCACAGTCTGTCAGCCATGGATGCGCCTGTAACAATAATAATAACGTTCCTCTTCCAAACAATTAAACAAACCCTAATTCATAAAATTAACCTAATTTTCGAATTCATACCTTTAAAAAGATATCCAATGCACGATAAATCCCATCGGATTGAGGGCGGGCGTAATCGGGAACAGCACCCGCGAGCGATTGGAACTTTGATAGCTTCATGTTAACGTCAGCCGCCACGTCAGAAAGAAACGAGTCAACAAGATTGGCGACAGATGTCAAGGAAGTCAAAGATTGGGGAACATCTTCTAACCCTTCTTCGATTATACACGGAGAACACTGTGTGCTAGTTGTATCCATGGCCATGGACATGAAGTAATCAAGAATCCTTTGAAAACAATCGATGTCATACAGAGTATCAACAGAGTTAAATCCTTGATTCGGTATCAATATATCATCTAAAACAGCTGAATCCAACTGGGCTCCGACCCGTTTCTCAAGATTTTCCCTACAAGATGGAGACACGTGTAACACCAACGCAGTGCGAAGGAGTCTGATAAGAAACTTAGTGCCAACAATCCGTTTTCTGTTCGGAAGCAACTCAACAATTTCTTCCAATAATGCCCTTTGATCTGCTGCTGAAGGCGCAGAAACTGGTTTTGAATGGCTTGCATCGTTGAAACTTGATTGTCTGTTCATTAATGGGATGTATTTCTTCGCATACCCCACAAGAGAACCCGCTATTGTTTCAGCTTTCATGCCTTGAGACTCCATGGCCTGAATCAGTCGTTTATATAAATGTAAACCAAGAAAGGAGACATCTTTATACCACCAGTCATCACCGAATGTATGTGGTTTATTTGAGGTGGGAACTCCATTCCAGATTATAGAGGTCTGTGTGATGTTATTGACTGGTGACGTGGCAGTGGGAGGGGGGTTGTATGGGTTCTGACCTGAACAAGCTTTTATAGCTAAAGAATCTATGCAGCGTGAGATGAGGTTGAGATCTTCTGCATCTGAAAGAACTTCTTCACAGCTTTCAAGAGCATCCATGGTGTCTGACCAGGTGGTGAACACTTGTTGTAGGAAGGTCTCTGTTTGTGTGATTAGGTTTTCTTCTCCATAATCATCTGTCATTTGGAGGTAGTCTGAAGCACATCGAAGGCTGATAACATTGTGGGAAGTGAGTTCTAGCTTTATGCAATAACAAAATTTGGCTATAAGTTCAAATGCTTTACATCCACCAGGTATGTCATTCAGATGGACACTACAAATTGGGCCATCTTCATCAGGATTGTCTCCTATTAGCTTTGCTAATAGCCCACTTCTTGAAATCAGAGGAAACTGTATAAAATAAAATGTCAACTAAAACATATGAAACAACTACTGTCTACTGTGTTTACATAAATTGATTACAGACCTTGTGGAGATTAAATGATGTTTCTCCAATCTCAATTGTGACATCACTTGGAAGCCCACTGGTACACTGCCTGAAGAGGAAAGAAAGAACAATGTAAATGATGCGTCTCAAATGTTAACTGATCACATTAATGATAGAAGTGTAAGAAGAAAGAGATCATTTATCAGTGGGCATGCATGTTAAACAAATCAATCAAGACAGATAGTTCATTGATCGTCTTTAATGGTACACGATGACTACACGAGTTTAGGGTTTCCTAGATTATACTGCGAATATTGTCAATTTTCGATAAAATCAGGAACAATTTTGTATGGAGAAGTACTGCGATTCACATAAAAAAAACCGAACTGATGTTCTATTCTTTTAACGAATACAGTGGCTATATGTGAAACTTAACCAATGTCATGAGAATTTGCGAATTTTGGGTAGTAATAGCATAAACACCTGATCGAGAAGAGGTCGAATTAAACAAATCTGGTTTTACACCAGGAAATAGTAAGAATTGAGACAGAAACATGTATCAATCGATGTATCAAAAGGAAATCGAGGAAATCTGTAGATAGTTGAGTAGAATACCATGTATGGTCTTCAAGGCGAAATATATCAGGTTTTGTGCCAAGCTTCATACAAGCCATTTGTAAATGTCAATGGTATTCTTCTTCTTCTTCTTCGTCTGGACTTGAAGAAACATAGATCAAGTGAAAGAATTGAATCACGGAAGATGATTTTTCTGGAAATAATCTTCATAATTTTGAGATCTAGATAGCGAGTGTGCGTGTGTGTGTCCGAGTCTATTGGAGTGACCAAAGAGAGGGGGAGTTCAGTTACTCTTTATTTATTTTTCTTTATTATTATTCTTTTTTGATATACTGGTTTTCTGGCTTCTGCTTAACATAAAAGTTAAAAAGTGAATAGGATTTTACAAAATAATAACTAAGTATATTTTATAGTTACATTACATAATCTGGGATAATTAAATTTCATTAATAGGTTTAAATCAACAATTGCATTAAATAATGCATAAAGGATATCAATACTAATATCACTACTCACTAGCATATATATCTTACGTTACATCATCAATTTTAATGAATTTTCTGTTTTAAAAATATTATGATTTTGCATTCTCAATTTCATAATTGTGTTTGTTTGAACATCTTTTAAGAGTTTTGGATGATGGCGAACTCAAAAATGGCAATATATTATACTTCTACGAATCCAAAAATGGCAAAGTATTGGTTAGCAAAAATTAACAAGTGACTAGAAATCAATATCTATCAAATGGAATAATTCAAACAAAACAAACATGCAAATGCATATGTTTCTATTCCCCAAACCTACGTCAATCTCATTTTCAAACTCTCATTGATGGTTAACAAAAATGGACTAGTGAATAGTTAGAACATGACTATCCAATTATTATATATTCTAAAAACAAGGTACTAGTATAACCATTATACTAGACTACATGATGGATAGTTAGTCTATGGGATAATGACTTGAAAGGGTAACAAACTTTCGATTTTGTTCACATTTAGTCACTAAACTTTTTTTCGTTATCTATTTGCCACTGAACTATTGAAACTGTTCACATTTTACCCTTATAACCGGTTGTTACCGGTCATAAGGGTAAAATGTGAACAATTTCAATAGTTCAGTGGCAAATAGATAACGAAAAAAAGTTTAGTGACTAAATGTGAACAAAATCAAAAGTTCGTTTCCCTTTAGAAAAGTTCAATGACTAAATGTGAACAAACTTCATATTGTATTATGTTTTAGCAAATTATTTATTTTTGTTAAATTCTAGCAACATTTGATGATGAAGAAATCTATGAAATAAAAAAAACAAAACCCCGAAAATATATTAAAAAAAACGAAAAAACCGAAACCGAAATAAAAAACCAATGGTTTGGCATTTTCCAAAATAAAAAATCAAAATTTCCAATCTGATTTAGGTTTTACAAAAAAAATGAACCATTTTCACTGATGTGAATTATGACCATTGGTTTGGAGATGCATTCGACTATGAAAGGTGTTTACAAAAAAAGGATCTAAATCTAAATCTACATAATTAACACACTGATACTCTCAATGTTACATATCTCAAGCACACCTCTACATGTGGTATGAACCCACCTTATATAGAGGTGTTTACATGTCTCTCTCTCTATCTCTCATGTCACAAGGGGGAGGTTTGGATAGAAAAATTCCGAATTGAGCGCTTTCCCATTCCCTTTTTGGTTTTATAATCATTTTTCGATTATAAAAAAGGGGAAGAGATTTAGATATGGAAATCCGAAAGTTGAATTTTTGTAAAACCAAAATCAGATTGGAAAATTGTGATTTTTTATTTTGGAAAATACCAAACCATTGGTTTTTTATTTCGGTTTCGGTTTTTCGTGTTTTAAATATATTTTTCGGGGTTCTGTTTTTTTCTTATTTCATAGATTTCTTTATCAACAAATGTTGCTTCAATTTAACAAAAACAAATAATTTGCTAAAATATAATACAAGAGGAAGTTTGTTCACATTTAGTCATTGAACTTTTTTAAAGGGAAACGAACTTTCGATTTTGTTCACATTTAGTCACTAATTAAACTTTTTTTCGTAACAACCGGTCATAAGGGTAAAATGTGAACAGTTTCAATAGTTTAGTGGCATATACATAACGAAAAAAGGTTTAGTGACTAAATGTGAACAAAGTCGAAAGTTCGTTACCCTTTCAAGTCATTATCCCTTAGTCTATACATGCACCCTCTTTTGGGGAATATCTCAAACCCGTTTGGAGAGGTGTTACCACTGAATGGAAGGGTTGGACGGAGGTCAGAGGAAGAGGAGGATGGAGAAAATGGAGATAAGTAGATGAGGGGAAATAATTACAAAGCTTTAATCGGTTCCCTTATGGTTGAAGGTCCATGCCAACCACCTAAATTGGCCAGAAATATGGAATCAACGGGAGGAAGAGAATGAAACAATGGAGTTAGGGTTGGTTTCCAGAGGAAGCAGTGGTAGGATCTGGTGGTGGTAGGTAGTGGTGGTGGTGACAGACAATAGGGGATGATGTGGTAGCCGACGATAAAGGATAAACTGATTCATGTCTGGTGTCATTTCTGGTGATACCTTAAGCAAATGAGGCTGATTAAGGCTACAAAAAGCTTTGATTATAAGTCATATTGAATGGTTCTTGAAGAAATTCATATTATGAAACCAAAATTTCCATCAAAAGCATACTAAGAACAACAATCATCGAAAATTTAAAAAGAAAAACATATATTCGATTTCATTATTGTTCTAACAAAATCTGATTTTAGGTTGGTTAGCCTCAATCTCATCCAAAATGATACAAATATAAGATGTTTAAAATGATTTCCAAACAAATGTAAGATTTCCAAATGAAATAAACAAAAAGTCACAACAACATATCAAATGACCCAATTCAAATGTGGTAAGGAGACATAAACGTTGATGGTTATGACCCCGTTCAAAACAAGAGAGATTGTTTAACAATTATGACCTACGGTGTATGAAAAACACAGAACGTATTAAAAGAGAATATATAGAAATGAGGAATGTTTATGTTAAGAGATGAGCACGTGATGTGCACATCTTGTATATTATCTAGAATCCTCTCACGCCACATATGTATAGTATCTGGTCAATTCTTGTTGTTAGTCTTCCTTATTTATCTCACAATTAGCTGTAGCATCAATATATATACATCATTGTATATCCTTCTGTAAATACACCTTGAATATATATAAAATACTCTTTCCGTATTCTCTTCTTTTCTTATATGGTATCAGAGCTCGGCTCAGTACATACCACACCAGAAAACTCACCGCCTCCCTCTCCAAAACAAATGGGAATCAACGACGACACCTCTTCTTCTCTTATCGTCAATACCACACTCAAAGACATCACTATTGTTAATTTCCCAACAACCCTAAAACTCACATCCACCAATTACCTTGGATGGAAGACTCAGATTGAAGCTCTACTACACGGCCTTGATCTGTATCGATTTATAGAAGGCTCACACCTTGCACTTGCACCAACAATCGCCGCTGATGGAACAAGCACACCCCACACAGACTATCTAAAATGGTTCAGGCAAGATCGACTTCTCTTTGGTGCCCTAGTCGGAACTCTTTCTCCTGAAATTGTACCACTAGTAACAAATGCATCCTCTTCCTGCGAAGCCTGGATAACCCTAGCCAGTACATATGCCTCTCCATCAAGAGGACACATCAAACAACTACAACATCGACTGAAACAACTCACCAAAACCTCCAACCAAACCATCACTCAGTATATGCAAAGTGTCAAAACAGTGGTTGACGAGCTTGCTATCCTTGGGAAGAAACTTGATCAGGAGGATATCACTGATGCAGTTGTCAATGGGCTTGATCAAACAGCTTACAAGCCGATACTTGATGCTCTTCATGCAAGAGACTCACCCATATCCTTCACTGAATTACATGAAAAACTAATAAATCATGAATTGTCTATTGCTCAACAGGTCTCCAATGTTGATATTCATCAACCTGCTGTTGTTTTCTATTTAAACCACCAGACCACTAAGAAAACATGGCCTCCTCGACAACCAACCACCGCACCTGGCTTACTTCCTACACCCTCAAAACAATCTAATCAAACCTCCTCACCCACTGGACAACGTCCATTCTTGGGTAAATGCCAATGGTGCCATAATAAGGGTCATTCTCTTAGTAATTGTTTCACCTTTAAGAAGCTTTTTCCAGCAGCCTCTGTACCACCTCCCAATCGCAACCTGCAGGTTAAAAACGCACAGGCACACATGATGATTCCACAACAATCATCACCATCCAACACTGCCAACTGGATTTTTGATAGTGGTGCTAGTTTTCATGCCACCAATGACCTTAATAACTTGTCAATTCATGCACCATATGATGGAACAGAGGAATTAGTTATTGGTGATGGTTCGTGTCTACAAATCTCTCATATTGGCTCAGTTATTCTCCAAACACCGCACACACAACTCATACTCAAACATGTCCTATATGTTCCTACTCTTTCTCAAAATATCATATCTATTTCTCGTTTATGTGCTGATAACAAATTTTTAATAGAATTATATTCCTTTGTTTTTGTCATAAAGGATCTGCCATCCAAGATTCCACTATTCAAGGGAACCGCAGTCAAGGGAATGTATAAACTCCGATCTGCTATAAAGCCTCAAATCCTTGCCATGAATCGCATCACTCCAACCACATGGCATCATCGATTGGGTCATCCTCAAAATAAAGTTTTTAAGCAATTGTCATCTGTTCTTTCTTTCAATTCTAATTGTTCTGATCATTGTAACTCATGTTCTATTAATAAAAGTCACAAATTACCTTTTCATGAAACATCTCTTACATCACATGCTCCACTAGATCTTATTTTCTCAGATGTCTGGTGCTCTCCAGTTCAATCCTATGATCACTATAAGTATTATATCATTTTTGTTGACCACTTCAGCAAGTATACATGGTTGTACCCCATGGAAAAGAAATCAGATTCGCTATCTATCTTCACTCGTTTCCAATCACTTGCTGAAAATTTCTTCAACAAAAAGATCAAACAGTTTTTCTCAGACAATGGTGGTAAATTTTTAAAACTTCAATCCCAACTTTCTTCCTCAGGAATTACTCACCTCACTTCACCGCCTCATACTCCATAACACAACGGATATGCCGAAAGACGACATAGGCATATTGTAGAAACAGGACTTGCATTGCTTTCTCATGCAAACATCCCAAATACCTTCTGGCCATTCGCCTTCACCACAACAATCTATTTAATTAATCGGTTGCCCACCTCAACCCTCCACAACCTATGTCCTTTTCGTTGCTTCTTTCAAAAAGATCCCAACTATTCCAAACTAAAAAGTTTTGGTTGTTTATGCTATCCATGGTTAAGACCTTACTCACCACACAAATTACATCCCCGATCCACTCCTTGTATTTTCGTGGGATATTCCCCAACCCAAAGTGCTTACCATGCCTTTGATCCGGTCTCCTCCAAATTATACACCTCCAGACACGTTGTCTTTGTAGAAACAGAATTTCCATATACTAAACTCACCTCTACCATCATCTCTTCCTCTCCACCAAATCTAGATGAATGGTTACCACTTGCCATACCGGTTCTTACCTCATCCTCATCAGATACTCCTACCACCACCGAACCAAGTACACCCACATCTCCTCAATCATATGATTCTGCAGCCTCCATCCCAAACAACTCTCCCTCACCACTTCCTGCTAATAACCCAACCAAACCAAACACAAGAAATAATCCTAAACCAAACCCACGATATTTCAATTCAGATTTCCTCTTATACACTGCATCTCCCTCTTACCCCACTGAACCCACAACAATAACACAAGCACTCAAACACCCCTCTTGGAGAACCGCTATGCAGGAAGAGTTTGATGCTCTTCAACGCAACCAAACCTGGTCACTAGTTCCATCTTCTGAAGCCCCAAACTTAATTGGTTGCAAATGGGTCTATAGAACAAAATACAAATAAGATGGTTCTATAGACAGACTTAAAGCCCGCCTTGTTGCTAAGGGCTTCAACCAAAGGCCAGGCATTGATTACAAAGAAACCTTCAGTCATGTGCTTAAACCAGCTACCCTCCGCCTAGTCCTCACTCTAGCTACTTCTCACAACTGGTCTCTCAGACAACTAGATATAAACAATGCTTTCCTACAAGGAAATCTTCATGAAAATGTCTACATGACTCAACCTCCTGGATTTGCTAATCCATCTTTTCCAAACCATGTTTGCAAATTGAATAAAGCAATTTATGGCCTCCGACAGGCTTCGCGAGCTTGGTATGACGAACTCAAATCCTATCTACTTACTCTTGGGTTCAAACCAACCATCTCTGATTCCTCCCTTTTCATTCTCAAAACACCTACCATTTATATCCTTGTTTTAGTCTATGTTGATGACATTATAGTCACCGGTCCCTCCCCCTCTCATCTATCTCAATTCGTTAAACACCTTGCAGCAAAATTTTCCCTAAAAGATCTTGGATCTCTCTCCTATTTTCTAGGAATCGAAGTCATTCCACACAATAATGATATCCTTCTTTCCCAACGCAAATACATCTTAGATATCCTAGACCGAGCAAATATGAGAGATTGTAAACCAACACCAACTGCAATAATTACATCAACTCCTCTCACACTTCGTGGTGGTACTCCTCATTCTTCTCCCAAAGATTATCGGATACTAGTTGGTGCTCTGCAATACTTGTCTTTAACAAGACCAGATATCTCCTTCACTGTTAATCGGCTGTCTCAATTCATGCATGCACCAACCTCACTCCATTGGACAGCTCTAAAACACTTACTCCGGTACCTTCATGGTACTCTACATCATGGTATATTTTTCAATTGCAGGTCCCCAACCACATTACATGCCTTCAGTGATGCGGACTGGGCCAGAGACAAAGACAATTATCGAAGTACCACTGGCTACATAGTTTATATTGGATCTAATCCTATTTCCTGGAGCTCAAAAAGACAAAGTACACTTGCAAGGAGTTCAACTGAGGCTGAGTTCAGAGCTGTTGCCTCTGCTACTACCGAAGTGCAATGGATCACTTCACTTTTGAGTGAACTCGGTTTCACCTCTACAACCACTCCAACCATTTACTGTGACAACTTAAGTGCAACTTCCTACTCAGCAAATCCGGTATTTCACTCACGTATGAAACATCTAGCTTTAGATTTTCATTTTGTTCGAGAAAAAATTCATCAAGGAACCTTGCGAGTTTAGCATATTTCTGGAGATGACCAGTTAGCAGATGCTCTAACCAAAGCACTACCAAGACCACGTCTCCATTACTTATTATCCAAGATTGGACTTCTTTCTGCATCGTCCATCTTGAGGGGGCATGTTAAGAGATGAGCACGTGATGTGCATATCTTGTATTTTATCTAGAATCCTCTCACGCCACATATATATAGTATCTGGTCAATTCTTGTTAGTCTTCCTTATTTATCTCACAATTAGTTGTAGCATCAATATGTATACATCATTGTATATCCTTCTGTAAATACACCTTGAATATATATAAAATACTCTTTCCGTATTCTCTTCTTTTCTTATAGTTTAAGTATATGTGTCACTACACAATATTGAATAATGTTAACAGCATAGTTAAGTATTGAATGGTTAATTATTTGTTCAAAAAGAAAGTCATATTCAAAGAAAACGACACATGCGATAGCGACAATCTTTTATAAACTTATTTTCCGAGTCATATTTGAAAAAGAGGCATATGATATTGACAACTTCTATAAACTTATTATTATAAATTAGTTACGTTCCAAATGATTCATTAGCATACCTAAATTTGAATTGGTTATCAAGAGTACAAAGCAACTAATTTTTAATAAATAAATTCTTATTTAATAAAAAGTGTTCTTTACCATAAAAGGAAGAAGGTTCTACAGCAAAAAGCATATAAATTGCAACTTTTTTATCCTTTCAAAATAAATTATTAAAGCGAAGAAAATAAGTTGTGATCAACAATATAAATAAATCAATAGACAAGCATAAAGTTATAGACTTTAGGAAAACATTCCCCTCTAGGCATTGGTGTCCACCGATTGCTACCAACTTCCCTCAATCTCTTGGAAGAAATCTATACAATTTCCTCTTTGAAAAACCCCAAAATCCAAAAGTTCGTCAGACAATCTACAAATCGCATAGAATCTCTGTTGAGAATCGTGTTATTTAGTAGTGTTGATGCAATTCCATGTGCCGTCGTTGATGGTTGTGATGTGATTTTTGTTTCCGGAATTTGAGTTTTAGGCGACCGAGTCGAGTGGAAAGAGGGTATAAGTATGAGTCGGCCGGCGGTGCATCCGGTTGAGCCGCCGCCTTTGATTGACGGAAGAAACGATGCAGCGCCGCCTCGAAGAGTGAGGATGAAAGACGTGCAAGGCATGCCTGGTACGTCAACTGGACTCGCCCTCCGTCTCTGTCAGTTCGTCTTCACCGTCATTTCTCTCGCCGTCATGGCTTCTACCTCCGATTTTCCTTCCGTCACCGCCTTCCGGTACTGTCTCTAACTTCAATTCTATTCTCCTTCTTACATTGCATGTCAAACGGATTATATTTCATCTTCAAAATTGACAAAAAGATTCTGAAATTCACTTGGATAATCGCGAAACGCTTGAAAACCTGCCGACAATTTCTCCAAATACGATAATATTGCTGTTAATTTGCAACAACATCCATATCAATTTTGCATCTAATAAGTATTAGGTTTTGGATAAGCTAGAATTGCAGAATTGAACTTGAAAAATTCATATAGTTAGATAACCATTCAAATGTGCTCGTCCATGTTAACTTGTATGATGAGGTTTAACTATGAGGCAGGTCCAAAAACCTAGAAAATATCAAAGAGTCATTTAGGGATTTCTCTACCATTGTTGCTCATGGTCTGAAAACGCAATCAACACAGAACCGATCTAACAATGGTGATCAATAATGTCTGTGTATGTTAATGGATAGGGTTTTTAGATTGAAATGATTAGTTTTTACCTCTTTCTATTAAGTTAAACTGTCAAACCATGTACATAAGTAGATACCTTGTTGCTGCTGTTGGGTTGCAAAGTTTATGGAGCTTTACACTAGCCTTGATTGATATCTATGCCCTTTGTGTCAAAAGAAGCTTGAGGAACCCTGCAGTTATTACTGCATACACCATTGGAGATGGGGTAAGATATCTTGAATCTTTTTACCAAAAAAAACACATTTTTGTTATTCTAATCTTGAATTATTTTTACATAATTGTGGCATAGGTTACATCAACTATTACTTTTGCTGCTGCATGTGCATGTGCTGGAATCACGGTTCTTATCAGCAATGATCTTAATAGATGTGACATAAACCATTGCAAAAGGTTCATGTCTGCAACAGCTATGGCTTTTATAAGCTGGTTTGCTGTTTCTCCATCTTTTTTCTTGAACTTTTGGTCTTTAGCATCATCATGAGGAGTAAAAGCAGCTATGCTCACTAATTTCTGTTTTCATTTGTGAAGTTTTTAATTTTAAATTAAATGCAATCTATTTGAGGTTGTAGGTACAAAATTTTGCTTGCTATTTGGAAGTTAATTAGTGTTTTTGACACTTTTGATGTCAAGTTTTGGGTATTTGTGTCTTGGGTTTAAATTAGTTGGTTGTGACAAGATTAACTTCTATAATTTTGTTGTTTATGATGTTAAATGTTGGGAAAAATTGTGGGGAATAGCAATGTGCTTTATTTTTTGTTCATAATAGAAACATGCTTATACTTTTTTACACATAATTGGAATATATTTACGTTTCGTTACCGATTATAGCAATATATAACTTGAAATTTATGAAATGCGTAAAAGTTTCATCTTGAATATTGCTATTATTGATAAAGAAATGCAAGTGCGTTGCTATTATGGGTATAAAATTGTATTTAGATTGCTATTATGTGTATAGAAATGTAAGTACATTGCTATTATGGGTAAAAAATGAAGTACAACGCCTATAGTGGTAAATGGAATAAAGTATCGTGCCATTTCCTCCAATTTGCCATTGTACTTGCATTCCGTTATTTAAGTCGTTTCCGATTATTTGTTTTCAGTTACACCATTCAAGGATGAACAAGTTTAATGGATTATATATATATATATATATATATATATATATATATATATATATATATATATATATATATATATATAGGTTCTATGGAAAACAAAAAAACCCTAAAAAAATCCTAAAAATCATAAAAATGCATAAAAAAAATACTTAGAGATCACAAAAAATATTTTTGAATTTTTTTTATAAAAAATCGCAGGTTTTTGTTGAAATTCGCTGAAAAAAAAATCAATTTTTTTTTTTTTTGTAAAAAAAAAAAGAAATTTCAAAATTTTTTTCACCGATTTTGTATAAAAAGCTGCGATTTTTTCAAAAAAAGTTTTGTGATCTCTAAGTATTTTTTTTATGCATTTTTATGATTTTTAGGGTTTTTTTGTTTTCCAAATAACTCTTCCCTCTATATATATATATATATATATATATATATATATATATATATATATATATATATATATATATATATATATTATTAGGTTACACTATTTGCTCTTTCTTGTTTTACATCCTCATTTTTTTCAAGTTAAATTTGATTTAAATTGTTTGTTGATTGTAAAAGTACAATGGTCATTTAATCTATTCTCATACGATACTTACTACTTAGTTTAGCAAAAAAAAATGATCCTTATATATAGAACTTTTTATCCGTAATTAGATAATTACCTATTTAGACATTTTATTCATAGATGTAGGGGTGACAAATCGGGCCATCGTGTCGTGTTTTTGCCTAACACGACATGACACGGCAAGCTTTTATGTGACACGAACACGACACGACACGATGTCGTATTTTTTTTAACTAACACGAAAACGAACCAATGAAAAAACGAAAAACACGACACGACACGACAAAGATAACATAATATAAAAATTAGTTTATTTAATTAATATTTAATCATACATAACACGACAAACACGAAAACACGACAAACAAATGCTTAATCGTGTCAATTTCGTGTCAAAATTTAAACAGGAGCACGACACGACACGACACGACATTGTGTTTTTTATACTTGACACGAACACGACACGAATATGAATTCAAATTTCAGTTTCGTCCCAATTACGTTTCGTGTCGTGTATTTTTGTCGTGTCGTGTCAACAATTGACACCCCTACATAGAGGTCATAATGGGTAAAAGGAAAACAATCCCTAAACTTCTTGCAACATAACCCAATTGAATCCCAAAGTGTGGAATCGTGTTCTGGTTTATGAGGCTGAAGAATGCCTTGGAAAGGTGGGGAAATAGTCATAATATATGATATGAGCAATTTTATTTATGTCTTCCTAAATGAATATTATAGACCGCGTTGTTGAAAATTAATGATGAAACTAGGGTTTGGACCGTCCGCGCGTTGCTGCGGAAGCTCCGGTATTTTAAAAAACGCAGTTTGACACCATATATATATATCATAGAGACGATTAAATCATATAAAGTGGAGCACAAAAATATCAAAATAAAATATGGATACAAACAATTGACTTGAAAGTGTATATTTAAGAAATTAATAAAAAAAGAATTATTAAAAAATTATATAAGGGGTCAAAATATAACTTTAAAATATAATAAGGGACCAAATTATAATGTATAAAATACTAATAATTTAACTTTAAATTTATAAGGGTTGAAAATTGTTAAATAAAAATTAATTAAGGGGAAAAAATATAAATATATATAAAATTTAAAATTATAAGGATAGAAATTTTTACATCAAAATTAGTTTAGGGATACAAAATATAAAAACAAATAAAAGTAAATGAAGGAAAATAAAAAAAGAATTGAAAGTATGAAGACTTACTTTATTTTTGCTTACGATGTGAATAGTAAATCTCCTTACAAACCAATTTTGGTAATTAATATATATGTAATATAATTAGTAAAAATATAAATATAGTAAGGAACGTAAGTAGTAACTTATTAAATACTAATAGTTTTATTTTATAATTACCAAGGATGAAAAGTGTTCAATTAAAATTACTTCAGGGAAAGAAAGGTAAATATAAAGATTTGCTATTGTTAGAAACAAAATCTTTATTTTCAAAAGAAGACTTATTTTAGAACTTGTACCGTATTATTTCTATATAATAACTTAATCTGAATATAGTTATTTGTGCTTTGGAAATAGTCAAAACCAAATAAATAGTGATACCCCTCACAAACCAATTTTGATAATTAATATATATATATAATAGGGTTTGGATCGTTCGTCCGATGTTGCGAAAGCCCTAGTATGTTGAAAAATGCAGCTCGACACCATATATATAATGGAGACGATTAAACTATATAAAGTGTAACACAAAAATATCAAAATACAATTTAGATACAAACAATTATGTACGGAAGAGACTGACGAAAATAAGACTTTAAAGTGTATCTTAAAGAAATTAATAAAAAAAGAATATTAAAATACTAATAATTTAATTTTAAAATTAGGAGTTGTGAAAACTATTAAATAAAAATTATTTGAGAAAAAATGTAAGTATGAAAATCTTCTATGACCCGAACATAAATGGTTATCCATAAAAACTATTTCTTTGCATTTTATACTACATGCTTGGCAAGATATAACATGATTTGGTTTAATAAATTTGGATTTGAAAATAGAAAAACCACACAACAAAACTATTTCTTTACATTTTATACTACATGCTTGATAAGATATAACATGATTTGGTTTTAGTAAATTTGGATTTGAAAATAAAAAGACCAAATGATTAGTGAATCCTCCTCACAAACCATATATATATATATATATATATATATATATATATATATATATATATATATATATATTCAAAAAGACTTTGTTTTGCATTTTATATACTACATGATTGACAATATATAACATGATTTGGTTTTAGTAAATTTAGATTTGAAAATAGAAAGACCAAATGAACAGTGAAATCTTCTTACAAAACATATTTGGTATATATATATATATATATATATATATATATAAAAGGAAAAGTTCAATAGGAAACCATAATTATTGGTTCTCCAAGGAACAAATTTTTTTTAAAGTTCTACAGTTTATTCTTTATTGAAAAAAAAAACAAAAAATATCTAAATTCAGAATATAACATTGTGAATGTTAAATATATTTTTCGGATTCACCTTGTGAATTTAGATTCACATTGTTAATTTGACGAAAAAAAAAATTTGAATTTGATATCATTGGAAAAATGATAAAAAAATTATGAATTTTTGTATTTTTAGTTTTTTTTTTTGATAAAAAATAAGTTCTAAAAGTTGAAAAAAAGATTGGTTCCTTGGTTAATTATGGTTCTCTATTGAACCTCTCTCTCTCTCTGTATATATATATATATATATATATATATATATATATATATATATATATATATATATATATATATATATATATAATCGGAAAAATCAAACATTGAAAATTTTGTTTTTAGGGACATTACATACAAAACGTATTAAACTTTTAACTTCAAAGGGAGTTTGACTAGGCTTCAACGTGCATTTTCTGAGTCAAAGAGAATGAACTGACAATATTGGGCATGATAAATTGGCAAGAATGTGCTTTCCTAGTGTGCGTTATAATATGATGGCTTCTAATATTGTTGATGACATCTACACATTATTGATAGATGAACAAAGTGTACCATAACAACATTTATTGAGGTTCTATGTTGCATGATGCAACAATGATATTCTGAATATTGTGATGATGGAGGTAAATGTATAAACATCAACAAATAACTATTTTGAGCATCATATGAAGTGAGTCCTAATATCTTTTGCAATGAGATGTTGACATCTTTGAAATCTACATGATATTAGTTGTACATGTCAAAAATATCAATGCGTTGGTATACCATGTGGTAATGCAATATCAGTCGTGAATTCACTAGGGTCTACACATTTTAACCATTTCATTAATTTCTTTTTCATGTCAACATTTTATCGATATCCTCTTCTAGTTTTGTTTGATGGGAAATGTCTAACCCCACATTAATGAACTAAAACCAAGGAAACCATTTGCTAAAGAATTAATTATGATGGTCTTTTGAATAACTTCATGCCGATGTAATGAAAGTTTCTGTATTTAACCCTTTACCTGGATACAACAATACATCTACGGACTACAGTCTCAAAACAACAGTGTAAGCTTGAAGTCAAACTCCACCATCTTTGGTCAAAATCATAGATTCATTCAGACTTCTAACACTTACACCCTCTGCATACTGCACTTCATCTTCTCAGCTTCAAGCTCTTGTTTTAATGTCTCAACTCTTTCCAACAAGTTTATATTTTCCTGATAACAAGTTTATAATATCACTCCCCTCTCTTATAAAGTTTAACAGATACAAAAAAAAACTATAGTATACCTTCTGTAACATATCTAGCCTTTTGGTTATGCTGGCACCACTCTTATCTCCAAGACTCTCCTTAACCTGCAAACAAGAACCCATTTACTAATTAGGTTAAAGGATCAAACTTAAATCTAACAGCATTTCGAAGATTGTATACTCGATGTTTTCATGAACATGTGAATTGTGATTGCAAATGTACATACTCTTTTTAGCTCCTTGGTACACTTATTTGCTCGTTCTTCTGCAACATCGAATTTCAGTCTCCACTCTGCAGATTCATCCATTGCTTCCCTGTTTGCAAGATCAAACTGCCTTCTGCAATAAATCAACAACGATTACACTATTTCAGGTCAATGTTGTACTTCCGCTGATGTACATTATGAAATATCGTTTCATTCTAAACCCTAATTTCCTAATCTTACAGCTCCATAAGATTCTCTCTCAATCTCCATTCATAATTTCAATACTATTGAAGAATTAAACATATATATTACAGTAATCCGTTGTTCGTCGGTTAAATTTTCGAAGAAAACCAATGAAATCTGCGTTATATACCTTATTAATTCGGTTTCATTGGAGGAAATTTGGTAATCAATGGTCCAAAGCTTCATATAGACCGCGAGTCCAAGAACCATAACGATTACTACGCCGATCAATAACGGCCCTCTCATCATCATCATCACAATCTTCTTTTACTTTTTGTTTGTGGATTAAAGTTGAATCACAGCTTTAAACAAGCGCTAACAGAATTTGGTAATAGTAATGGTGATCATGCTAACATTAATGCGATGACGGCGAAAGGCCACAGGAAGAGGATCATAACATTAACATCACGGCGGAGCAGCCGTGTAAGGATAGTAGAACTGGAAGCCGACATTCCACCAGCAAACCCTTTCTCTATTTTTAGACAATTATGTTTTCTCCTTCGTAGCCACTTTTCATCTTATTCTTATTTATGGTAATTAACTAATTCTTACTATAGGGGTTTATCATAAAATCTTATATTCGCCATTATATTATATAAATTTATTGAGAAAATAATTTTTTTAAGGACAAATCTAAATTATTTCTAAACTGTTTTTTAAAACGAAAATAATTATTTACTTATTAAAATGCCAAATGTGTTTGGTCCACAGCTATTATTTGGGTTGCCCATACCTAGGCCTGCTTAAATAGGCCGACTTCTATGTTTTGAATTCGTGTACTTCAAATTTTAATACTTCTTCTAGGGTACATAACTGTATTATAACAAAAAAAAAAAAAAAAAAAAACAAAAAAACAAAAAAGATTCACTCAAACGTATAGACTAATGGTTAAAATCAAGAAAAGAAGACATTTCCATCTTTTCTAAGTGTTTTTATTTTAATTTAAAAAGAGAAATTAGCTAAATTTTAAGATTTTATTCTTCAATAACCAGGAATTTTGTAACAGGCTCTGGGGCTTCGGGACTACAAAATGGGCCGTCCATAATTAAGACTTATTTCATTTTTGCCTCAATTCTTTTTGTAAGAATTTCTCTCAACTCGTTTTAGACTAATAAATTTTTAGTTTAATGTGAAAATGGTTTTTGTATATACCTACCACAAGAAAACCACTGTAAAAAATGTTTTTTTTTTTTTTTTTTTGATGAAAAATCATGATTTGTGTTAAATTATGAATAATTTCATATAGTACGGAGACAAATTTGCAATATGATAAATTTCGTAGTAAACAGTAAATTTTGCAGTATAATTGTTTTGGTTTTTTTTTTAAAAAAAAAAAAAATACTAAAACGTCGTTTAATTTGTTTCGCATGACTAAAGGCAATTTTGGTGACCATTGCGAAATTAGTAGATGGGAGGAGTTTTCTTAAATTTTGTCCAACTTGTAAAAAATCCTAAAACGAAAAGGGTATTGTTATCTTTTCTCCTAAAAATCAAATGTTATGGTCAAAATGATGTTAAGATGAATAAATCCGTTTGCATTTAGATGATAAATACTTAAAACAGTGATATAATTAATTTAAAACCAAACAAATTATTTGACATACTAGGTTAAAACCCGAGGAACCCACGGGTGTTTTTGAATTGAATTTAAAATTTAATTATTTAATAAAATAATACTTCATTAATTTTGATAACTTATGAATTGTAATATTGCATTTTTCAATAAATTTTTTATTTGTAAGTATTTAATTACAAACTAAATGGGAAGTATTTAATTAGAAATGAAGATTTTTGAAAACCCTTATTTTTGGTGCATGATTCTTGTTGGACATATGCAGATGATGCATTACCAATGTGTGTAATGAAATTAACATAAAAAAAAACGTAATTATAAATAAATAAAGTAATATGATGGATTAAGTGTGATTTGCTAAAAATGTATAAAATATGCTACAAAAAAGTTGACTACAAATTTCGAAAAACTTCTTTATAAACAACATTGGAAGTTTTATTTGTGAGTTTGCCATTTTTATCTAAAATTAATAATTTTAATCTCTCTCTGCTTTGAACTCTAGATAAGGCAACATACAATTGTCCATGTGAAAAAAGTGGATCTTTGAGAAACAAACCAACCTTTGATAACGATTGTCATTGACTTTTATTAATAGTCATTGCAAAACATACCGCCAAATGAAACTGTCTTCTTGTGAATTTCAAGGGAATCTTTTTTTCTGATGGAGTTAAAGACATTCTTGGAATAAAAGTCTGGTTTCCAATATTAGTTCCAGTTATTATATGTGCCTCAATAACACGTTTGCCCAATGATAACGCCTGTAGTCTTGTGCCATTACATAAGCCGTTTTTCTGATCAATATTTCTCAGTAACATTACTGGAACACCAATTTTTAAAGCTAACTTATGATTTGGTAAACCGGATACTTTGAGACCATTTAATACATCAGGAGAGTATAAATTTGCATCAAACTGATCATGGACAAATTTGGATTCACATATGTTGTCTGAACTTAAATATTCAACTTCATCTCCTGGAAACTTCTTAAGCAAACGGTCGTTTATTTCCTGAACAACTTCATTTTTTGGAGCAAGTATCGCTCTTTCTTGGAAATAATTAGTATCGCTATAGTTCTCTAAAATTGAAGGATATACAAACTCAATTAAGGAACCTATAGGATCATGTGAATCATTAATGAGAATATCATCTGGAATATCGATAATCGTTTCACCGTCGTTCGGACCACCAAGTTTGCCTTCTCCTATATCCAATAGCCAATTTGCAAAATCTCTTATTTTTTCTATATCAGATTGATCCCTTCCAACAGTTAGCCTCATGTTTTTTGTTAATCTATGGACTTTGCAATGTTGTCATAAATATGAAGAACTCAAAGAAGCATTTACAATGTTCTGTCTACTGCCACCTGGAACAACAGGTAGAATCTGTCTAAAATCTCCTCCAAAGACAATAACTTTCCCTCCAAATGGAATATTTGAGATGGTTGAATTTCCGCACCTTAATAAATCCTTCAAAGTTCGATCTAAAGCTTCAAATGCATGCTTATGGACCATAGGTGCTTCATCCCAAATTATTAAAGAGGTTTTTCTTATTAGGCTAGCCAACTCACCATCTGGATTTATTTTACAAAAAGAATCCTCTGTAAGTTCAAATGGAATTATAAATCGAGAGTGTGCTGTTCTACCACCGGGCAATAATAAGGAAGCAATACCGCTTGAAGCAACATTTAAGACAATATTACCATCAGATCTAATTGCTGCAGATATTGTTTTCCATAAAAAAAAGTTTTACCCGTTCCACCATAACCGTAAACAAAGAAGACACCTCCTTTATTTTCTTGAATAGCACTCATGATGTTTAGGAAAATGTTACGTTGCTCATTTGTTAATGCAAGAAACATACGATCATAGTCATTCTTTATAATGGGAATGTCGTAATCTAGCTCCTCGGTGATAAGTCGATTGTTTGAAGAAGAAACAGATTCAACATCTGGGTATGGCATCTTTTTGAAGTTTTTGAGAGTAGAGTTGTTTCGAAGTAAAATTTGTTCTATTTCGAACAAAGTTAAGTTCTTAAGTTCATCTACTCCGAGTGACAATTCTGCACGAAAAGATTAAATAATTAATAAAATATTTGGTCGATACTTAATAATTTTATTACTAATTATTTAATGGGTGTTGAATAATAAAAAGAAATTAATTTAAATAAAAAAATAAGAAAAAAATGTAATACCTGCAGACTTAAATCTTTGTCGTTGGTTATATAGAATTTCATCTGCCAAATATGCTCATGTATTTTCCCAAACAACCTCTGGTTTAGACATACTATTACACATCAACAATGTAGCAAATAAGAAGCGTAGATAAAAACCAGATCTAGAATGACTTGCTTCTTTAATTGCATCAATGTATTCATTGTCATCATCTAATAGCCCGAGTGCATAACAAGCATCTTTAAAAGAAGAATGTGTTTCACCATTTACCGTGAGAATTTCATCAAATGATGTTGGACCTTTTACTTTATTTAAAAGAATCCGTAAGAAATATGCTTCACCTAGTTTAGGTGAAACCGAATGAATTCGACCGATGGCTTTTCCTACTTTCCTTCGCTTCCAAAACCGACCATTTAATTGCCTAACAAACTTTGTAGGAAATTCAACATATGTAAGTTTTCGTGCTTCACTGTCGATTGCATTACACTCCATCCAAGATGTGAACTTTGAAGCCGCAACAGAAGGTTTGTCAAGAACATCATCAATATCATCGTCTTCGCCATATATAATCTGTTGTTGATTAGGAAGATGAAAAGGTAGTCTGACAACAGAAGGATATCTGCAATGAACATCATATTTAAAAATTCGCCATGATGCTTTACATGCTGATAAATATCTACAATCGTAATATTCAGCTATTTCATCGACCACATCATTATTTTCATATTCATTGTTGGTTGGTACAACAGCAATTGTAGCTCTATCAGGACCCTTATTTATGTATTTAAACAAATACTTTATAGAAGATCCCTGATTGTACCATTCAATATTAATATGTGCCTGGTATCTTTTTCAATAGATATTTGTTGTATGGAACAACATTTCTATTATCCAACCTTACACCTGATTTTTCTACAAAATGACCATCGTTTCTCCGCCTATATAACGGAAAACCATTTTGATCAACAGACGAATGATTACAGAATTGTTTTGGAAAGTTTTTAGAGCACTTTTTATCCACCATGCATGGACAATTCATATTTTCAGCTCCACATGGACCATGAATCATAAACTCATTCACAAGTGAATACAATTCACGATCTTCAATTATGTCTGGTATCTCGGCTGAAATTATCGGATCGATAAGTTCAACAGTTGGTAGCTTGTTGTCAGAATGCATGAATAGACATATATGACTATGCGGCAAACCTCTTTTTTGAAATTCAATGGTATAAACATCTGTAAAAGAATTTGCCAAAAAAATAAAATGTGATTAGATTTTAAAAATATAATAATAAGAGCAATGTTTTATAAATAATTAAAAAATATATTTTTAATTACATGCTTGAACTTTGCCGAAAATTTGTTTCTCCCTTAAGTCTTTAATGAATGCATCAAGCTTGATCTTGAACAACCTACATAGTATATCAGGCATGTCTTCTGGTTGAAGTGAAGTATCCTTAAGAAACCTTTTAATCTCAGGCCATTTGGGATTACACGTAAAGGTTATGAAGAAATCAGGATATCCAAACCATTTATAAAGTGACATGGCATCCAAATAGTTTTGCAGCATATAGCGTGCTCCACCGGTAAAGGACGAAGGTAATATGACACGTTGGCCGACATTGGAGATATCAGTCGTTCCTTGAGCTTTTTGGTTACGTAAATTTTCATAAGAATCACATCTAAGAACATGTTGTTGCCTACGTATGTAGTACAATCTCTCTGTTTCCATCATAGTATAGGCATCAACCAGAAACTGTTGAAACAACCTTTTTGAATGAAGTATGAGAGAGAACGAATGATCTCTGTCTTGAATCCTATAAGCGAAATATTCCCTCATTGTACGTTTCGCACGCTTGTTGTCGGTCGTAAATGACACACCTCTATGAAGAATGTCAACACTGTAACCATCATCCCCATATGGAAATAGCAATGGATATTGGAGAGGAAGGTACGAAGGATGCAATTCACTGATACATTGTAGAGAACCATTTTTTGTTTGAACGACGATATCCCTCTTTTCGATTGAATCAGAAATGTCACCAATAATTAAAGCAGCAACCTCAGAAGCAGTTGGTAGGTTATATGTTCTTCCATCTTACTCCCTTCTCCCGATAAGTCGTAATTTCATATCAACTTCTGGATTTTGCAAAAAAGTATCTCTTACCATCCTATAAGATCTAACCAAGACATTATTTGAATCCAACATCACCTTAATATCTTCAATAATATCACTATCAATTGATGTTGATTGATCCTTTTCCCCACTAAAATAAATAAATTTATACATAATATTAGTAATATATATATATATATATATATATATATATTAATAATAATAAATTATGAATAAGAAGTTTGAAAAAATACCGAAAACATCTTTGTCTATTTGAAATTTCGTTGTCAGTGTCATAAATGTATAACTGAGAGAATTTTGGTTCCGATCCTTTTGTTGGTAAAATACTTCCAATACTATGATAATTTTGACCAACCAATCTGAAAATGTATGGAGCGTTTCCTCTATTGATTGAAGAATCAATTTTACCACCCATCGGCGTAAAAGAAAACATTGAATTGTAACGTCGAATGTTTTTCATGAAGTGTTTGCTTTTAGAATCCATATTTCGGAACATTCTTTCATAAGTCGGGGGTGCTTTCTTTAAATCTGGAAGTTGAACTTTCCCGTAACCACAACATAATGAATAATCCGTGTTCCCCTTTTCTTTACCTCTAATGGATTAATTTCTCCATAACTTTGCATGACATGTTTGACATACAACATCTTGATCACCATGATCCAATTATTCTGTAAAATAAAAGTGTTGAATAAATATAAATGAATTTTATAAGTATATACAACATAGTATTTGAAATGTAAAATGTATATTATTTTTTGATTACCATTTGAGATACCAACTATAAGATTTTCATTGTTCACTTGATGTGTATTTTATACATCTTCTGTCAAATCAATCAATGGGATAGGGGATAAATGTCTCGTTTTCGTTTTTAATTTATGACATCCTGGATTTAACTTGATTGATGATGAAGAAGTGGGTACTGTAGATGCATTTTTTGATGTCATTTCATTTGAAAGTACATAGTATTGTCTTCTGTTTGTTAACTTGGAAGTGACATATTTATCGAAACTGATGTTATCTGACCAAAAAAAAGTATAATAAGTATATATATATATATATATATATATATATATATATATATAGAGAGAGAGAGAGAGCTAGGTTCATTTATTTAAACTAATTATTATGTTATTGTATGCATAAATGTGGGCCAATCAAAATTTATAATATAAATAAATAATTAAATAAATAAATAAGGGTAATTAGGTAATTTTATAAACAACTTCCCCAAATACTTTCCTATAATTATGCTAGTTGATTTTAACCTAATTTCTCTCTCTCTTTTCACCAAAGAATCACCCGAGAAACCCCCAATTATCTTTCGCCCCTTCAATGCGAGTATTATTCTTCTTCTTCACTTTCTTGTTGGCTACGATTCTATGCTGTGTAGCAATGAATCCGTTTCTGAACACACCGTCGTTGTCTATATATTCTCAATCAGCTTCATACTCGCACCTATTTCTGGCGTCATTGTCCTCCGTGTTTCAAGATCCAACTGCTGCTGATAACAACGATGCTTCGGTAAGTCTCACCACCACTGCAATGGTGCCGTTACCACCTCGTTCTGTGACAGGAACTGCATCGGAGTTCTGGCAGCAGCCGGATGGGGAAGGGTACCGGCCTTGTTTGGATTTTAGTTTGAATTATCGGCCTTGCAGATATGATTTCCCCTGGACATTCACAAAATTTATCCCTTTCTATGGTGGAGCTGATTATCATGATTATCACCATTATGTTGGTGGACAAAGTCAAAGCAATTTTGCATCTATCTTCACTTACTGTGATTACATTTATGGAACAGACAAGGTATTATAAATTTATAAATTTATAAGTTTTCTTCTGCTATTTTTTTTATTTTAAATTACTAATCTGGTTTCTGTTTTATCCAATTAGGGCTATCATTACCAGAAGAAAGTCTTGGAACAGGTAAAGATCATATTTTAAGAGAATGATGTTGGTTATTAAAAAATACTGAAAAAATTAATATAAGAATCATAATTCTGTTTTGATGTATTTCAGTTAAGAGATGGAAAAGGAAATGATGGATCGAATGCTTCAGGACAAGATATAAAATCTGAGTAGCCATGGATATGAAAATCTCTTGTTGGTATTGATTTTCAGAATCCTTGGTAGTTTTTTATGAAAAAGTTGGACATTTTCTGTTTAGGTTACTAGACTTAAACTTGTGTTAGTTTTTGAATATTTATATCAATAGTTTCATTTCACCTAATTGTTAAGATTTTTATCATCGTAACGATGAGTGGTTGTATTTCTCATTTGCAGGTATACATGAAATCAAGAAGAAGAATATTCTTGTTTTTGTCGTTGGGAAAGATACATATGAGACTTACAACATTCTACTGAAATGGAATCTTGAATTCCGATTATGTCAGAATAGAATCTTGAAGATGAACATTCTACGGGATGAAGATGAACAATGACCACCAATCTTCCAAAAAGAATGGATTATTCTAGCAGAATAATAGTATATTCTGGTAGAATGATTTATATATTTGTATTTCTTTGTTATTATTAAGTGTAACATTCTCATAGAATAGTATATAATTTTTTTTTCTTTTCTAAGAATGTAATGAAACTTTTTTTAACTTGTATCCAAAATTTTGTTATTCTTCAAGAAGTTCATTAAATCAAAATATATATTATGTCAGAATGTGTATTTTTGTATGGGTCAATAATTTTTGTTATTTTTCTATATATTGATAAACATATTCCGTCAGAATTTCTGAATTAGGAGAATTATCATCCATACAATCAGATTTTAAAATTAATAGAATCTATTTTCCCTTAAAATATGCAATTTACCTTAAAATATGCAAATTTCCTTTATTAAATCTATATTAACTGACTAAAATACCCTTCTAGTTAAATTAGATGGTATTTTTCAATTATATTTAATTCAATAATATGTAATAACCACTTTCTTAAAATAAGTAAAATGATTGGCCCACAATCATTCATACAATAACACAATAATTAGTTAGAATAGAATAACCTAGGCCTATATATATATATATATATATATATATATATATATATATATTATAGAAAGTGGATAAAAATATATTTTAAAAACAATAAATAATTACCGTTTCTAATGTTAGATAACAGATTTTTAACATTTTTAATGTTAGATAACGGAGTTCTAACATCTGTAAAAGAATGAGAGTTTTGTATGGTTGTATTATGCATTCCAGGTGAAGTAAATGAATTGACATTTTGAGTTTGACCAACAATGTTGGTGTATCGATCTGCAAATAGCAACAACTTATAAAACTTGTACAGATATGTATAAAATAAAGTAACAGTAAAACATAGAATATAAAATAATAATAGGGTTACAGTTTAATATATTATTTAAGAAATGCGGTATTGATGTACTTGGAACGTTCGATGTTGTTTTCATTTTCTTCGATATTTTATTTTCCAAATATATTTTTCTTTGTCTTCTTTTCTCTCTGGCTTGCATGTGGTACATGTTATTGTTGTTTTCTTCATAAGAACACATATGATAGGATATGAAATGTGAAATACGGTAAATAATATGATTATATAATACAGTTGAATAAATAAGCGTACCTTTGTAAGCATCGGTTACCAATTTCGAAGAATATTGATTTGCAGCGGACAAAGAACTTGACAATTTATTTATTTTTTTATGTTAATACATGTGTATTTTAATTAATTAAATTTTATGTTAGTTAAAAAATAAGAAATAATAATAATATTGTAAATTACAACATTTAAAAAGTTACCTTTGTTCATTGAAGTATTAACCGCTGTAGTTGTTGAAGTATTTAATTTTGTAGTCTTTTTAGAAGAAAGGGAATACATTGTATGTCTGCAACCTTAAGAGATAAATGAGATTACTTTAAAAATTAAAATATTTAAGAAATAGCAAATCAGTAGTTTATATAATATTTATATAGCGAACAAATATGTATAATGTAAATTTGTAGTATTTTTAAGTATTTTTGTTAAGTATTGGCAAAAACGGTACAATAAGATTATATAATTTTTTTTTAATTTGTTTAACCATTGTAAATCTGAAAATATTAATTTAGTCTTGTATTATTTATTTTTATAATCAAATTTTTATATTTGTTTATATTGTGTAAAAGTGAATTTAATTAAAGATATTAAAGTTAACATGAGTCGGGTAAGATCCAAAGCTAAAAATGGGTCGGAGTCGGATCCAAATAAGAGTCGATACCCACACGCACTGTAACTCGTAACGTGTGTTGTATATGCAGAAAGAAATCGGGTGAAGAAAGCAATACTCTCCCAACAACTCTCTTTCTACAGACGTCTTCTTCATCACTCACTCTCTCTATCTTTCTCTTTTTGTGTGTGTCTTCCTATCAGTGAGCCTAAAAGCCAGTCGGTTTCACAGATATTATGTATTTGGACGGTCGTCGCCGGTTAACCGTCAATGACTATCCTCGATTAACATACCATCGATTGCGTTCAACAACGCATGAAACGGAACCTCGAAGATTTCATCTACAGTGCCTTATCCTCCTCCGAATTAGTCTCCGTCAGGATGAGGTTAAACGATCCTAACCCCGAATCTCCTTCTTCCACTGCAACCCTAAATTCATTACCTGATGTGAATCACGTGTCATCATCCTCATTTCCAACCTAGGGCTTATTCCATTTCCATTTGTTCTTTCCCCAATTTGAACCAATTTTGAGTACGCCGTGCACGTGCTCCTGTAGTCGAGAAGAAGAAGAGAGAAGGTAGGCCCAATAAGCGATCAGAGCATTTGGTGGGTAATCACGTTAAAACTTGAGCTGCTGCAGCTAGGGAAGCGGCGGCGATTGGTGTTGAGCCGAAGGAACAAAAGAAGCCGCGGCTGCCGACTAAGAAGAAAAAAGAGGGTTTAGCCAAAAAGCCGGTGGTTGTCATTTCTGAAGCAGAGGAGGATAAAAAGCGAACAGAGGAAACAGGAGAAGAGACATTCAAAGTAGCAATGGCGGATGGAAGCGGTGGCTTGAGCGCTAACAAGGTTACAGGCCAGGAAGAAGAAGGGAATACCGCCCCTTTTCCTGAAAGGGTATGTTGTCTATTGCTCCTTCGATTTTTGTAATGCTTCTTTACTTATAAAACGAATTGATTTTCAGGTTCAAGTAGGTGGATCACCTCAATATAAGGTCGAAAGAAAATTAGGGAAAGGTGGATTTGGTCAGGTATTTGTTGGTCGTCGTGTATATGGTGGAACTGATCGCATATCAGGTCCTGGTGCTACAGAGGTAATGTTCTTGCATCAAACAATCAAGCTTACATTTTATATAAAATCTGATTTCTGCAATTCATTTTCTTTAATTTTGGTTGTGACTTGTGACAGGTAGCTCTTAAGTTTGAGCATAGAAACAGCAAAGGCTGCAGTTATGGTCCTTCATACGAGTGGCAAGTTTACAAATATGTGCATATTATGTTTTTGTGATTAGTAAACAGATTAACATTGTTCTTTTTTGAATTTAAAGAAGTGGATTTGTTTTTTCTTGGTGAAACAATACTCTGGGTGGGAGTCATGGAGTGCCTAAAGTTCATTATAAAGGAAAACAAGGAGATTACTATGTTATGGGTATCAGGTATATTCCTTAATTACACCAAAATCTCATACTTATTGCACAAAATAACAACATACTTTACTCCTTTTCAACATTATATTTACATTTCTTCACCCCTTATAGCAACATACTTAAATTTATTTACCAATAATATGAATATGTAACTCATAACAGCAATGTAGAAACAGTTCTTTAATCAGGTATTTCTGTTTCACAAGTGATAACACTTTTTTTCTTACAGTATTTGTTGATATCAAACAGATGAAGAGATTCAAAAACCTTGTTTCAAAAGTTTAGAGCTTTAAGAACTTGATGGAACTTTACAAGGTACATAATATTTTCTTATTCAATATGCCTTTTGATCGATGTTTTTCTTTAGTTTGGTTGGAATTGGAATTCAATTCCATTACAACATTTAGTTGCAAATGAGTATGGAACAGTGATGCACTAAATCGATTGACTTTCAATGTTCAACAATAAATCCATACAGAAACCAATCTAATATTAACTAAAAAGACTAACCTGATATATGAATATGGAGATCTTGCAGGAAGTAAGAGCGCGTATAAATGAAAAGCAGTTGACGTGTGAACTGAAATGAGGAATACAACTTCTATGAAGCAGATTGATGTAACTTTGACGAAAGAATATCCGCAGATGCAATTGAAAGAAAAAGAAGACGAATGAGGATTTTCAAAACGATTGATTTCACGTTCTGAGGTATATTTATATATAAAAACTTATTCACATAATATCATATCTTCACAATATACTCCGAGATTTTTTGAAAGTATTGTTGTTGAATTTTTATTGGATAAATTTTTGTTCCAGATTTTATGGGATTTAATAGATTACAAATCAATTTAATTTGAATATAGGATATGCATTTAATAACGGATTACCGAAAATTATGAAACAATATTTGAAATCGATCTTAACTAATTACAAAAAACCTAAAAAACAGAATATATTAATAAAGAATTATATAAATTACAATTATATATATTATAAATTATAATTATATATATTCAACAAATATTATTTATTATTGATATGTATTTTGATATTCAACAAACTTTATACATGTTTTGATATTATTTATACCATAATCAAAATTAATTTAATAAGCGCTAAAATTAAAAATTTTATTAAACGAATGATAAAAGGATGTGTATTATGCAAGACTTGCAATATGATAATACTTGTTAACCAAAAAGGACGATATTCAGTTGTCCAAATCTGATAGAATGATGCAAGACTTAAAAGTTGCCGTTGACTTCATATATGCCCTTCAATTGGAAGAAAAATACTATTGCTAATTTCATAATGTAATAATTGGCATTTTTACGTTTACTTAAAATTCACCGTATAATGTTTTACTATCATCAATATTCATCAGCATCATCATTAAATAAAAATATTTATACCAAAACATGGACAATAATAACTCATACGAAATTCCTTTTAAGAGAATAAAAATATTTATACCAAAATATGGACAATAATAACTCATACGCTCTTAACATAGATGACCAATGGCCAAAATATTATGAAATACTAAAATAAAATAAGGAGAAAAACTGCATCCCATATTTTTTTGGGACAAAAATCGACAACTCAACTAAAATCAGGAAAAAAATGTATATTAGTCTAAAACTTACTAATTTTAGAACTGTATACATAAACTAAAGACTGGTATTTTCACTAAATAAGATAAAATGTAGTGAAACACAACATTTATACCGAAGTTGCCCCTTCAACTTACAATTAGATAACATAATAATTATTAATGGTAATTTTGATATCATGAATTTGTACTGCAAAATTATGTATTTTGATAATACATTAATACGTCAATAAACCAATAAATTTTACATCCTAAATATCCAAAAATAAAAATAATACGAAAAAGACAAAATATCTTTAAAAGCAAATGAACATCAAAATATATTAAATTTGTGTTAAAACCCAAACCAAATCAGTTGTCTACTTTAAAAGAATAAAAATATCCAAACATATCCAAAACCAATAGTAATTGACATCCTAAATATCCAAAATAGAAATCATACCAAACAATCAAAATATCTTTAAAACCAAATAAAGTTCCCAAAATATATTAAATGTGTGTAATAACCAAAACCAACTCACTTCTCCAATTTTGGAATTAAGAGTGGAGTTTCCTCTCCGATTGATTTTCTTTTAGCCTTAGTTGAACTTAAATCATCTCCAGAATCAACGTTATAAATTTCTTGAAGGTTGCGCTTCAAATCAGTTGATATTTTGCTAGGACTTGCTGCAGTTGATTTATCAACTGTTGAGGGTGTAAAATTTTCATCTGTTTGTGAGATCACATCCTAATTTTTTTTAAAAAAATAAATAAATATTTAATTGGAACAATTTAATATAAATAAAAGTTAATAAAAGGAATTAGAAAACCTTTTGAACAGTCTGTACAACATCATCTGATTCCAAAGGCACTTGATTTAAGGAGACAGATTGAACACTCTAGAAAATAAAATGGAAATATGTTAATCGTTATGTATTTAAATAGTATAAAAATATAAATGTTTAACAGTAAAAGGTTATGTACCATAAGTTCTATTTTACTTTCCAATTCAGAAACAATGGACATATCTTCTGTAACTTTGAGAACGGTGTAGATATTATTATAGTTGTTGACATTGTATTCTGTAATATCTACAAGAAAACAAAACTTGCGGTTTTTCAACACGTTAAGTTGCATTGGAAATAGTCCATCACTGTCTCCGGCCTGTAAGATGAATTTTAATAAATTAAAAAAAATTAAATGTTTTCTGATTATAAGTTATGAATAATATACCGCTTCATGTATCTTTTTCAACTCGTATGCACTTGTATTTAACAACCTCTTTGCTTCCCTATCAAAAAGAGTCAATCCAATGGTGTCAGTACAATCTTGTACGTTGATTGGAATTATATACCTAAAATAAAAAAATTAGGTCATTGTTAATTTTGTTGAAAGATTGAATCAATTAATATATATAAATATGTGTTTACTTTATAACCGTATGAAAATCCGATTTTTTGCAACTTGGATTTGTACACCCGACAACAACAGTTTCTGAAATTTTTTCAGGGTCGGTATACGAATGATTGGCTTTTGGAATAGGGGTTATTTTTTTCCACATTTGTTGCATGCTTCATAATACCATGGTAGATTCTGCCTTATATTAACAATGGAAGCAACTAATAAAAACTTCATTTCTAGTATCAAATAAAATGTAAAAGTTATTAAAACAAATTCAGCAAAAATAAAATTTAAAACATATCAAATAATGCAACATACCTTAAGTGGTTCGGTGATCTCACAAACTGGTTTTAATGGAAAATTGCCTTTAAAGTCATCTATATATGAAGAAGAATAGCTTTGAAGTGTAGTTATGTTTTTTTCAGAAATACCGACATTGTCATCTTTCAATCTGTAATGTTTAAATTAATTTCAAAAATATTAGCATTTGTGTTAGTTTAAGTTAAAATACATTATAACAAAATAAAAAACAATTGGAAACTAACTTTTTATTAAATTCATTAATTTCGAAAATGTCAGAATTTAGAACAATTGCGTTACTTCAAAATGACTTTTAGCTTCACCAATTCCTATAAAAATAGTATAGGAAATTAATAAAAATTATAGAAAAACAATAACTATAAACATGTATATATAAAGAGTGAATACAAACCATTCCAAATGTTAAGCTTCAAAAATTGCATCACTATAACAAGACAATTAACCGTGGGGTTATTTTTTAGGTATTCTGAAATCTGATATGCTTGAGCTCCAAAAATAGTAACCTTCAGATGTACAGAACTAAATAAACAATAAAATTAATTATTAATATTAAATTGTGATTAATTAAAGATAATAAAGAAATTAAAAAATATAAACTCACTCTAGGTTGCTAAGAGTGAGTTTTATATAATGCTTGGATGCTAAAGGATTTGAAGTTTCAAGAGGCCTAAATGACACAATCTGTCCAATAACATCTACGCAAGAAATAACACAAGATAAAGTATTGCATTGATATTAAAATATTTAAATACTAAAATGTATAACCAAGAACACAAGTGATAAAAAATGATTAAAATAAAATTAATTAACTTACCAAAAAATGTGTCACTTTGACATGTTTGTTCTAGGATAGAATTAAAATCAACAAACTTAAATCCATTTACCGGACCCGAGAAATCATCACATTTTTTTATGATGCTTTTCCAATCTAAAGTTAAAGTTTGTTTATGACCTGTATAACTAAAACCATTAATAACAGCAGCCATATTGGGTTTTAGAATGATATAAGTTTCATCTTCCTTTAAAAGATGACGAAATCTGGAGAAATTCTGATTGAAGACACGACCATGGTATTGTGTACCCCGTTAAATAAAATAAATACAAATTATTTTTTTGTTGTAGCATATGTAATATTAAATGAAGTAAAAAAAATATACAAAATAAAACAAACCTCCTCGTCCATCAGCATCATTTCAATTGAACAAACTTTATTATTTTTGATAAAGTTCCAAATTTTAAGCACCCGAACCTTGATATGTGATTTTTCATCTATCTGTTCAATGTTTTTTAGGTAAACTTTATTCCCTATATTCATTTTGCTGCAAGAAAATTTAAACCATATAGAATTGTAAGCAAATAGCATTTTTGTAAAATAATATATGCAGTTATAATTTAGCACATGTGAATAACCAATTATTCATTTAATTGTTTTTTCAAAACAAATCTTATATGTTCACAATGTTTTTTAAGTAATCTGTATATTAATGTATTATGTTAAAAAACGTTATATTT
Organism: Lactuca virosa; assembly: GCF_052849685.1. Lineage (NCBI taxonomy): Eukaryota > Viridiplantae > Streptophyta > Magnoliopsida > Asterales > Asteraceae > Lactuca > Lactuca virosa. Next base: position 268,323,870 of record NC_136427.1, read on the forward strand.
GAGCAAAGTACAAATATATCAAATAATATGATATAACTTTTCAGATTCAATAAAACTTTTTATAAGCAAAGTTCAAATATATCAAATAATATGATATAACTTTTCAGATTCAATAAAACTTTTTATAATCGAATGGAATACAAATAAACAGGAAAAATAAATGATAAATATGAATACCGAATGTTCGGCCTACTAGAGTATCTTTATACAAAATTAAAGATTATAACAATGTAAATTGTAAGTACAATGCTATAATTAGGTCCACAGTAACAGCAAAACAAAGAAAACTTAAGAGCCAAAAAAACAAAACATACTGGAATTGTTAAAGTTTTGGATCTGAATCCGACAATTTTTTTTTTACAAACATATCACTTATTGTTGTCATCGTTATTATAGCAATGTAAATTAAAAGTACAATGATATAATTAGGTTCACAGTAACAACAAAACAATGAAAACGTTTAACCAAAAAGTATAAAGTCTAACCTGATTTGAAAAATATAAGAAAAAGAAGAAGAAGAAGATTACTCATAATGTTAAATAAATACTACAAATAAATTTGAAAACACTAACCTGATTTGTGTTTATGGAAGCGTTGCAGAATTAACAGGGCGGAAAAGGATTATGCAGTAAACCTGGTACCGACAGGAAGGATTGAAGAAAAACTCAAGAAGAATAACGTTTTCAAAGAATTCTATGGAGCAGAATCCTGAAAACAAAATAAGCGTATAAATGGTATAATTGTATATATTTCGGAATTTGATAAATCGGTGCAGATTTTTTGGGATTTAATCACTGCAATTTATTTAATTTCTAATCACATTAAACAGACTGCCATATTAAATCGGGTTTTTCTCATTTCAAATTTGAAGAACCGATTTTTTCATATTATTTTCAAATCTTTTATTCATTTAAATTGATTGGTTGCATATTTTGAGTGCAGGTTTTTCGGATTTTTGTGGATTTATTGCAACTGGATCATTTGATTTGAAGTAAAGGGCATTTACGTAAATAGGGCTTAATAAAAAAAGCGGGAAAACTAAATTGTTGGGGTCTAAGAGACTGACGCGTGGCATGATTGTACTTATTTATTAGAATAGGGGATTACCTGATACTTGCAATTTTTAATTATATCATCTAATTAACCGCATGTACCCTTTCTTTTACTTTTTATTGAATACAAATCTCCAATTTCTTTTAGACAAAACTTCAAAAATGATCCCTGTGGTTTTCGAAAATCTGAAGTTTAGTCCCTAATCTTTAAAAACCTCATAGATGGTCACTATGGTTTCAAAACTTTTAACAAATGGTCCTTTTCGCTAACTCCGTTAACTTTTGGCCGTTAAGTGAAGGGCATTTCTGTCATTTCACAATCATAGGGACCATTTATGAAGTTTTGCCTTATTTTTTTTTAAAAAGAAAAAAATATAATTATTTAATATTAAATGGTCTCTCTCTCTCTCTCTCTCTCTCTCTCTCTCCCTCTCTCTCTCTCTCTCGTTGTATAATTGGAAGTCAAACATTATACAAACCACAAATCCATTGTTGTAACTACAATTTTAATTAGAGGAAAGAAGATCAAAGGCTTTTTGCATTGTAGAATCCATTGCACCACCCACCCTTCACGTTTTCTGTTTTCCTTTTCTTCTTTCACTGCCAAGAACAACCACCACCAAGGAGTGGTGGTGGTGTTGTTGTTGTGACCACCGAACACCACTAGGAACCACCTCTTATCACCCATTTTGCCAATCAGCAACAACCCAAACACACCCTTTGACCACTGCCACCTCCCCTCTATCGCTTTGCTTCTTTTCTCAGATAACAAATCAGAACCACCGGCTGCCATCCCGTCTTTCCCCCCTGTGATGACGAGCAAACACCAACCCCCACTATAAGATCTTGACAAATGAAACGATTTGTTTCTTATTGCTATCGATCAAAAGCAAAAAGCATCATCTAAATCGATCACCCAAATTTAATCTCAATTTTTGAGAATGAAATCAGATCTCTGATGAGTTGGAATCGATTGAAACATAATCAATTGTTTACAACACATAAATCAGATCTTTCAACACATAATCGATTGTACTTTTTCTCACTGATTTTTCTTATGGTCTTGGGAATGGAATCTGAGATTAATAGCTACACTTTGGCCATTGGTTCTATGTTTGTAACTGTTGCATACACCACTGTTCGACAGATTGCTCCAAAGAATAATCATCTTCTAAAATGTTGTTTTTTGATTGGATTTGTTGTACAAATTGTAAACCCAAATGTGCATATCGAAGCTCCGCAACATCACACAAGAAGCCATGGAGCGGAGGTGGAGGTGTTGGTAGAAAACGGAGAAGAAAGGGAGGAAAGAGCATATCGGAAAGAGCACATCAGGTGGGTTTTTGTGGGTTTGCTCAGCAACCGAGGGGAGGGGGAGAGGTTGATAACCGTTTTTTCCGATGGGCTCTCTTCCTCGACTATTAGCTTATCTCACCGGACCTGTGGCTTCGGGGAAAACAGGGGTCGAACAAAACATTAATAGAGAGTGTTTGGGGTGATAACAGGAGAGAGAGAGAGAGAGAGAGAGAGAGAGAGAGAGAGAGAGAGAGAGAGAGAGAGAGAGAGAGAGAGAGAGAGAGAGAGAGAGAGAGAGAGAGAGAGAGAGAGAGAGAGAGAGAGCATTTAATATTAAATAATAATTATTATTTTTTTAAAAAAATAAGTCAAAACTTCATAAATGGTCACTGTGATTGTGAAATGACAGAAATGTCATTTACTTAACGGCCAAAAGCTAACGGAGTTAGCGAAAAAGACCATCTGTTAAAAGTTTTGAAACCATAAGGACCATCTATGAAGTTTTTAAAAATTAAGGACTAAACTTCAAATTTTTAAAAACCGTCGATTTTTGAAGTTTTGTCTTTTTTTTTATTACAACATTATCTCCAATAAAATATATTTTTTATTGCTTTGCTCTTATCTTAAAAGTAACTCACATGGTGCACGCAAATCTAGGTTCATCAAATGTTTGGCAAACAAACGACCTAATCGAAATTTACGCACTCCTCTGACACATGATGACGTGAAGGTCTCCTATAGACTCGTTTTATTTCCTTTTCTTTCGGAAAACATTATAAAACCATAAAATATGTATTTTATATATAAATATTTATATATAAAAAAATCGTATAAAACTCATTATATAGAGATGTTTGGAATTGTGTTTTCAAATACATTATGTAATTTGAAATCAATGTAACTAAAAAGCAAGTAATCAACTATAACATAATTGTTTTTGTTCATTGAGTAATTGTGACTACGAATTTTAATAAAATTACAAAAATAAACCATAATCATAACATTACAAAGTGTTCTCATTTAAATTAAATAATTAAGAGCGGTTACAAAAATATATAATTATTTAACTATTAATATATGCGTCACAAGATTCATGTAGGCAACTAGGCATACCCGATTTATGTATTTTGCATTCACATATGAATTAGTCATCATGTTTGTTCTAAAAAGACGAGAAGACATGTATTCTTGATCACGTGTCCAATCCTTTGCACCCTATCTATCTAACCAAAGTTGATGAATGATGACCCGTGGAGTCTGTGGATGATAAAACAATAGCATACTCTAATTATAAGATAAAACGTTTTTCTATTGGTTTTCAGAGATATAATATATAAAATCAAATTGGAATCGACTATGATTGTTCTCTTTTTTGGAATCCTTATCCTACGGGTACCCACCTAAGTTATTTTACACTAAAAATACAATAGTTGAACACAGGAACAAATTAAAAACTCATATCCATTAAATATGCAACAAAAAAAGTTCAGATATCATCCAACAAGCTAACTAAACAACGATGAGAACAACAACTTATCAGAACAACAACGATGCTCTTTCTGCCAAATGGTACGACTAGAGTCGGTTGCATCCAGTTCAACAGCATATTCAACAATCTTACCAATATGCACAAAATTGGAACTAAAACAAGTTTTCTAGATGTTCTAAATACCGCTCTAACACAATATCGGAACTACAACGATGGTAAAGCATTTAAACATCACAAAACATGGATAATTTTGAAAGAGGGTCCGAAATGGGCTTAGGCCGGATGCACTTTCGCTATCATCGGATCCAATAAACGGTTCAAAACATCTGAATCAAATGACTACAACCAAATGCCGGACGTTGGTACAAGAATCGACATCAATGATAGTGACGAAAAGATTCCACCGGAAGAACCCCTTCAACGAGCCGTTGGAATGAATAAAGGCAAACAAGGGGCATCATCTTTGGGGGAAAAAACGTAACCGAACCAAATAACATGCAATCTTTTGCGGCAAAGTTTGATGAACATCTTGCATTGATAATGCAAAAAGTGGAGATTAAAAGGAATATCAAATCTTAATTAACATGCCAGTTTTGAAGATGTCGGTTGATGATGTTGTCTTGTAGAACCTTAAGATGATTTTAATGGTGAAAAGAAAATTCACGAAAATATATAAAAAAAATATATGTAACTTTTATTTAAGTTTAATGCAATTTTAATTTGTTTTTTTTTCAATGCAATTTTTATTTAATTTTATGAATGTAATATTTATTTTATAAAGTTTTTTATTTAAATAATTAAAAAATAAAAGTGATATGATGATATAAAATGATGTGTATTTTCTAGATAAATTGTACGGAAGTTGTGATGATATGGTGTCGAGATGACAACACTCTTGAGTGTCATCTTTTGATACAGTGAATGTATGTATATACATGAAAGATTAACGAAAAATTAGCATTGTAATTTGATGAAAAAAAGGATTAAATTAGAAGTATAGTCCATGTGCTTTATCTAAGATCACAAGCTTCATTCAAATGTTGAAATCTTCATAAAATCGTCTCTAATATTAATTTTTGTGTTGAAATCTTCCTAAAATCGTCTCTAAAATTGTCATTGGTTTTATGTAGAATGACATTGTTTCCTTTATGTGTTTCTATTTTCCTTTTTGTTACTTATTTAATTCGATACCCTTGGCCTCCCCCCTAACTTTGTCATCTTTTGATACGGTGAATGTATGTATATACATGATAGATTAACGAAAAATAAGCATTGTAATTTGATGAAAAAAGGCTTAAATTAGAAGTATGGTCCATGTGCTTCATTCAAATGTTCAAATCTTCTTAAAATCGTCTCTAATATTAATTTTTGTTCCAATATTGGTCCTTGGTTTTATGTAGAATGACATTGTTTCCCTTATGTGATTCTTTTTCCTTTTTGTTACCTATTTAATTCGATACCCTTGGCCTCCCCCCTAACTTTCATATCCGATTACCATTATATATGTTTATAAAAAATTATAACCTCCAGGGATCTTGTTTATCTACTATTATGTATAACACCAAAGTACATGTTCATGCTAGTGATTAGGTTTCTATACAAGCTCCTCACGATTTAGGTTTGACCATTCTTGTATCCTTATTTATATAATGTTTAATCATCACTATAAATCAAAAAATCTATTATCTTACATGGTATCAAATCACTAGGTTAAAACCATATTGTTGACCACAACCCGTAGTTCGCGCCCTCCACATCCGACGACTTTCTCTAATAATCACCAGAGGTGTCTTTTCTGTCAAAATTCCCCCCCTTCTCCAATATCCTTATCCTCTTCTCCTTCTAAAGAAAACTTCTCTCATATAAATAGTCGTCGTAGCCTTTGTTGTTGCCTTCTCCGACGTCATTTAGCTCCGACTTCACCAGACACTAGTTCTCTTTCGCCGCTGCATCTAGTTCTAACCGCTAAAGTCGTCGTCACCAGCGTCATCTCAAGATCTTATCATCATTCCCTCACCACCTTTGTCGTCGCCGCCTACCGATCCAGACGCTATCGCCGGTGCGTCCAGTTCTTGATCTATGTTGCCCTCCCTCTTCTACTTTTTATCTTCATATATGTCTTATGTTTTATGTTTTTATTTTTCCAGTTTATTAACATCTGTTTTCTACATTGAATCAGTGTAGGGAATAAAGGTGTCAATGCATGATTTTTGGGAAAATCATGTGGCACGACGTGGCCATAGGGTGGTCACGACGCGACAAGCCAAATTGAGAACGCGTATCCGGAAGAATGCCATGACGTGACATGAGTATGGTCACGACGTGGCAAGGGCTGCAACCCAAACCCATGATATTTTAGGGTTTTATTCCTATTTAAATCCCTAATCTCGGATTTAGGGTTCATTTTACAGCCTCCATCAATTTCAAACCTCATAAACCCTAACTCTAATCCCTCTTGGTGATTCTTGGCTCATTTTAGTATTTTTAGTAGCTTAAAGAAGAAGAAGAAGGTGTTCTAGTGTGTTGATCCAACAAGGAAACCTCATCATCATTCTCTTTTCCATATTCTAGACCTGTGTAAGTGTTCAAGATCCAAACTTTAAGTTCCATGCCCCAAGATCTAGGTTTCTTGTCCTTTTTCTTCATGATTGTGGAAGTTTGAAGGAATGGATTCCATAAAGTTGGCAACTTCATGAATCCTTGAGGTCCCTTTGAGGTCATATGTTGGAGATCTATATTTTCTTGGAGTTTTTGGTCCCATGAATAATTTTGAGTTCCTTTCTCCCATATTTTTGACCTAAAATAGACGAGACATGCATTATACATGCATGTCCATAAAGCACCAACTTTTATGATCCATTAGGTGAAGGAAAGCCTTCTAGAAGATATGGATGAATGTCATTGGTGATTAAGAGCTTAATGGATAAGTTCATGCTTCATGAGGTCATTAAGAACTTAGGTTTAGAGGTTTTGTCTTATTGGGATCTTTTAATGGATAAAGTTGGAAATGTTATCCCTCAAGAACTTAGGAAGGACCGGATCTGAGCTTTGGAGCTCTTGAGATGGAGGAAAAAAGCTTAATCTATTAAGCTTTCCAGACCCAGTTTCCACGACGTGGCGAATGGGGGATACACGACTCTTTTGTCTTGATGTGTTCACGATGTGACCGTTAGCCAAGGAGGGTCCAAGTGGTGGTGACTGCTGATTGAGTTAACGGAGACCACGTTGGCTGAGTTGGAGCATGACCGAGTTGGGATCAGGCTGAGTGCGTTCTTACGATGTGATCATGGGCTGGTCACGACGTGAGGGCCAACTGTTAGTGATGTTGACTATTGACTTGGACCTTGATCGTTGACTTTTGGCATGGGTTGACCTTTGGTCAAATTTCTAGTTTAGAAGGTAGACTAAGGGTTTACCTTGTGTAGTTTTAGTAGGAGGTGTTTAGCCCCCATTCATTGGCTGTGAGAGCGGTTAGCTGTTGATTTCGTCGGCAAGGTGAGTATTCTCACTATACAGTGTAGGATGCTAGTTATCTTTCTAATACTTGCATGGAAGACCCCGTGGATAGCCCGTAGCATTTGTATAAAATACCATGGGGGTATCCCCTGACATTTGTGTATCCATGGGGGTAGCCTATGGAAGTATATGGAAAGACCATGGGATGGCCCATGGCAGTGTATGGAAAGACCATGGGGGTAGCCCATGGAACTTTTATATAAGACCATGGGGTAGCCCATGGTAATGCAAGGAAAGACCATGTCGGTAGCCCATGAGACTTGGTTGTAAGGCCATGGGGGCAGCCCATGTCACTTCAAGGAAAGACTATAGAGGGTAGCCCATGGCAATGTATGTATCGTATGTGGTATTTTGGGGAACTCATTAAGCTTTGTTATTACGGTTTTGTGGTTTAAACATTTTTAGGTATTTCCAGTTCCAAAGGGAAGGTCTCGGCTTGACTGCACCACATCCCCTGATGATTTTCTGCACTGATGATTGTTGTTTTACTCTGATGTTTATGATATATTTTACTATGACTGATTTTGGGAAACAAGTCTTGATGTATGGATTTGATGTTTAAAAATGAAAATTTGTATCGTTATTTTTGGGACGTTACAAGTTAGTATAAGATCCTTGCTTTGAGGGATTCGGGTACACTCTCGGGTGTGTCTGAACTCAAACTGAGGAATTGATAAGATTTTTGAAATAAAATAATTTTTCTAAAAATATTTTTACAAAGAAAGGGGTGCGAAGCGTGCAATCAGCCGAGATGAAGTAAGTGATTCCTAAAATACTCATACATGTTGATATGTAATATATGTGTTATGGAATGTTTTGCATGCTAGAAGTTAGCATAATGATATGTTTAGGGTTGCATGATAGAATGCCTCTTAGGATAGATGCCTTTGACCTATAGAGTTTTACTACTCGAATGTTGCTCTCTTTGTGCTTGTAGGACTCATATAAATATGAGTTAACTATTAAATGAATATGTTATGTTACATTATACAAAGGTTAAATAATTTTAGAATGCTTTATTTTGGCCCTACTGCACAACTCTCGTTTAAGTCCAATCACTGTAGGGCTGGGTCTTTTAGTCGAAAGGTTATTTAAGTTTTTTCGCATGTAATTGTATTCACGAAGTAGTTAGCTAACATTAGTAAAAGTCTTTCAACAATTGATGGCAAGGGTGGGAATCCTAGGAGAGCCTAGGAAGTGATTTAGTGTGAATGGTGCGCTATTCAGCGGGTATTGGGAGTATCAGTATGAGGAGGAGACCTAGAGGATCCGGGATGATTCTTGAGGAAAATATGGATAGTTGTGGAAAGTAGTATTGGGCCCGTACTATTGAAAGCACAATATCCATACTTGAATTAAGAAAAGTCACGAGTATTCTAAGAAGTGTGTAGAATGAGGATTTTTTCAGGTATGTTTTGATCGTTGTATGGTTGCCTTTCAATATGATGGTGGGCACTTAAGGAGGAGCAACTGGTTCATGTTCAGGTTCAAGCTCTGGTGCTGAGTCGATTGATAAGGGGATATGTGGGTTCATCACGTCACTCTCCGACATAGCTATGTATCAAACTCTTATGGTTAGTGGGAGGAGTGTCATGGTTCTTAGTTCACGTTGGATTGAGGATATGGAGGGTGCCTTCCGCACCAGTCCCTACCCGACAGAAGCCAATGTTCGGTTTACTTTAGACCTTTTGCGTCATGCAACAAATATTTGTTTGGATTTGATTGCGTAGTCACAACCCATTTCAGGGAGAGATCTTTGTTGGGCTATAGTACGTGTCAGCAGAGGGCTTAGCTAAGAACACCAAGAAACGCATAATCACGCATAAACACAAGAACATAAAAGTGTTCAAAAAACGTGTTCTTCAATGGATTTGTTTCTTATTGTATATATGATTCTTACATGTATAACCCTTAGGTTACTCCTTACACCATTGGTTTTCCCTCCACTAAAATATATCTTTGCTTCGCCAGGTAAAATTATATCTACGATTATACCAAAATGAACTAGAACATAAATATCTAATTTGATATAGAGTAGGAAAATTTAACTTTTAAATTTAGTGTTCTCATATGATCTGGTGGATATGTTGTTTGTGAAAATTGCTTATCAAGCATCAAGTGTTGAAGAATGGTTCATCGAAGCTTTAACGAAAATTCAGCATAAGTGGAGCTCATCAGAAGGAGCGAAATGAGTGGAGTTTTTAAAACTAGCATGAGAATTAGGTTTTAGTTTAAATGACATTAAATTTGAGTAAGAACATAAAAAATGCATAATTTATCGGAATGGTTGAATGAAGTGGAATATATAATTAGTATTCAATGGACTATACCCCACCATCGATAATAAGATTGTTGGGTTTTGAGCATTCTAACACTCCTATGGTGTACATGCAACCCTATAAACCTTGGATCTATGTTTTCTCTATTATACATGCAAATATTAACTATTCCAAGGTTTCATCCTAACTAGCATATTATGAAGCACCTATACTACAAAGTTCTAGTTAGATGACATACCTTTTGATGTAGCTTGATGTCTTCAAGCTTTAAGAGCTTAGCCCCAATAGTGTGGAAGCCTCAAATGGAATCAAAAATCACCAAAACACCTTGGAAGAACTTGAGAGAATATGTATGCACACTAAAATCGGCCCACTCTTATTTTCACACACTTGTGCCAATTTTGTGAGCCAAGGACCCCTTTATATATTATGGAGGATTAGGGTTACATCCATGTAAACCCTAATACCCATGACCTTTCATTTACATAGGATCCATGGGTTAAAAGCTCCATGGACCATCCATGAAAGCTTAGCCCAACCTAAATGAACTTGGCCCATTCCATATATATAAGAGTCCATATTTAATTAGTTCTTTTTGATCACTTAATTAATTCTAAATTAATTCTTGATCAATACTAATTAAATAATATGATTCCATATTAATATATTAGAACTTATAATATATTAATATAAATCATAAATATACTATTCTCAAAAGACTATCCATATAAATTGTGCCCGTGAAGTGCAACCCAAATGGACCATGTCGGGTCGGGTCAAGTACATACCAAATATAATTATGGACTTAGACATTAATCCAACAGTCTCCCACTTGGATAAGTCTAAAACTATTATTGAGTATGACTTCAAAACCTAACTGGCAATCGTAGCTCTTAAAGCCGCTGTCGAACTCTGACCTTGTCAATGACTTGACCATTAGATAAGGGATCATATATTCCTCCATTCTAGATATCATATGGACTGAGACATGGATTATAATCATTCTCTCTGTCCATTTGTTTTTTCCAGATTTTCGATTTATGATGACTGACTGATTGAACAAATCAAATCAGTTCTGGCTTGGCCAAGCACTCACATGTGTCATCGCTAAATCATCGAGGGGCCCACAGATATCGCTTTTATCCCGAAGGTAAAAGGAATGGATAAACTTCGACTCATATGGCTTGTTTTACTACTTGTTGAATCATACACAAAGGCACGTTTTATAACATCGAGTTACCAAATGCGTTTTCGTGCAATCAATGTATAACCAACTCATAGTAACAACTCATATCTCTAGGTTTGAAGAATATAAGATATTATCGTCTCATGATCACTCGTGATAAAATCCATGAAGTGATTCAAATGAGCGCGGGTTGAATCCAATACTCAGAACTTATGAGCACTCATGAGTGTTGTAGCACCACTTTGTCCACCAACTTGGACCTCTACAAACCAACCCATGACAGTCTTGATTCATATCTACTTCCAACATATGACCGACTGTGGATGGTTTGAATAACTTAATCATTCAGGAAGAGCGACTTAGTTATTCTGGAAGTCAAAACATGCAAAGTGAAACACAAGAATAAATGAATCAAATATGGTATCAAACCCTATGAATATAAATAAACACTTTTATTTATCACCATACTGATTACTCATTATTCATTGTTTATACTTGAATTAAAAACACTAGTTGTCCCATGCTCCAAGCATGTACACTATGTTTTTCTTAAACAATAGCTTTGCCATACACCAAGTATGCACTCTATGTTTGTCTATGATCCTTACTTTGTGAAATAAACCAATTGAACATAATTTCAATGATTCTAATTTCACACTCCCAAATCCTTATCGAAAAATGTGAGAATTTCAAATTCCTATCATTTATCGAAATCTGTTTAGATTTTAAACTTATATGCACTGACCCTCCTGTAATGAATATGTACAAAGTCACAAAGACTTGTCAACAGTCATTATAAGGTATTCCAATGGAGATTAACTCCATGGAAACTAAGTCTCATATTCAAAGTACATTGCTTTAGACATGCTTCTTGCATTAAGTTTTCTAATCTTACACAGATAACTTCCACCTATGAAGACAACTCCATATTCTCATTTTGACTATCACTTCTGAATAAGAGATGCCTCTTTTCAGAATATGTCAATATGGTCCTTCCAAAATTAGCACTATACTTCCAACTGTCCCTGAGCAACCAATCTTTGGTAAACCTCAGATTGTCCTCGACAATTGCTTAATCATTTTAGTCATATCCAATTCTAGACCTTTTCCCTTCTTAATGCCTCTGGGCATTTGGAAAAATTTAGAAATGACAAATATTATAGCACATGCAATCGATCCTATACCCAAAGCAAATGGTACACGATTCATGATGTCTCACATAAAGACATGATTCTAGACCAGTCTTTTGCTACAATATTTTTATTTGCCATGTTTTCAAAATTTGACTATGAAGAGGGATGCCGTAATCATAATCGAATTTTGAGAACGCAATATATAGAATTTCCTTAAGTTGAACCAATCCAACATGAAATTCATATATATATTCTTGTTTAAAGATGATTAAGGTCTCAATCTAAGCCTTTAGAACTGAAATGAAGTATATCCTCTCCCTTAATTATAGCAAAACAACTTTTTCAATCCCTGCAGCCTCACGAATTGAAACTTTTGTTTTCTATAATTAACATTGCTAACTTGCAACACTAACAATAATTATCATGCTTCCACTAACATGATGATTATTAGCATAACACTTATGCTCCCACTAGCTTTGACATGTACTCAGAAATCAGCTGGACTTCTAGAAATCAATACTTTATTGACTTTCTTACCAAAGTTCAGATTTCTGATACGAGATGCTTTGATAAAACTTTATCAAAATCATACACCTTTCCTTAGATAGCATGCATGTGTGTCTAAACAATTTCAGAACTATGAAAAGGGATGTCGTAATCATAGTCTCAATTGTTTACACCTTTTGCCATCTGCTTCAAATCTACTTGGTGGAAGTGTTTCCTCACCATCATTTTCATGAATCGGAGAGAAACCTTATGACCCTTAGATTTTATGGTGTAGGTGTTCTTATCCATGTGAATCGTCAAAACCATAGTCACAAGACAAGGATAATGACAAATCCAAACTCATATGGACTGAACTTATGCAATCTTAACTTCTTGCCACCTGGCAGTACAGGGCCTGCCATTGCTTCCAAGTTGTTATGCAACCAATTGAGAACTTTCAGAACTCCTATGCAAAGCCAACTTTAACTGGAATGGGCACAGAATGTGTCAACACGATAGGTTATAAACCTCAAGTCGTGTGCTAGTGAAGAACCTCAGGTTTTATTCTTGATTAGTTCTTGAAATTCTTTTTTAGGATCTTTAAGACTCCCACTATCCTCTTGACATATAAGACTATCTTGCCAAATATTCAAGAGATAGTGCGGATTCTTTATCAAGACAAACACTTCACACAATTGGCCTTAGTTGGTCTTTGTTTTATCCAAAACATCACAACTTACCAATTTCAAATGTACAAGAGTAGGACACTTTTACTCTTACATTTGACAAGTGTTTTAAACCTTTCTTTAAGATATGTCACTCAAGTTACAATCTTGGAGTATGACTCTAAGAATTGTTTTGGAACGAAGTATGACTCATCTTCCTGATCTAACCATTTCAACAATTCATGACTCCTCTTCTTAGTCATATGAATGCACTAAGATGACCTTTAGAGGACTAATTGTGATATGATTTCTAAATCATTAAGATGATCACAAACATGATACCAAAGTACACTCCCATCTTTTCAGATTTGAGAAACTTTTATCTTTCTGCCTAATTTAATTCTTCCCATTCGTTCTGCCATACATTGAGACTTTTCCAATGTTTCAGAATTATACTTAAACTTGTAAGTATAACCATATTTACTAAACTTTAGTAAATCAAATAGTCTTAACGAGCTTTGTGGTGGACATGACCAGTGCACAAGAATGTGTACTCGATCCCTTTAGTCCTTTACTTGACTCACACATCCATGTGAACAAGTAATTAGTCTTGATTTTCCAATGCTTGAAAGTTCTCATTCATCATACTATTCAACTTGCATGATTCCAAGTTTCGGTCCAATTGAAACTTGGGCGATGAGGAACTTTCCTGATTTGGTAAATTTAGACACTACCACAAATGAAAGAATCAAATCCATTTTCCAATATTGCTGTCAGTGGAATCATATAAGCAACAATTTTCCACAAATGTCATTGTAAGGATACTTCAAATAAATAAAATTAAACAATTTTCTTTTATTTTAAAACTTTGCGAAAAAACTTATCCTTACAATCCACATGGAAAATTGTTGTTATCTATTCCTTAGCAATATATCATAACTTCGTGAATGAGGCCTACTAATGGTAAGACGACTTGCTCTTATACATATAATATATTAAACTTTTAATATTATAATAGTATAAGGGTGTATTTTAGACATTTAAAATACTTGGTGGTTTAATCTATTAATTAAACTAGTCTTTTAATTTAATTAAACTCAAACCATATATTTATGGATTAATAATACTCTTTTAATTAAACGCTTTAATTAACTATTAATAAAGTCCATAAGAGTTAATTTGAACTATTCAACAAAACATCATAATTCCAATTATTAAACTCAAAATTAAAACCATTTAATTAATTGTTTAAGTTATGAACCCAAGAGTTTTAGAATTCAATTCTTTTTTTCATAAAAAACTTTTCTCAAATTCCAAAACTTGAGGGCAAGTTTTGTAATTCTTGAAAACCTTTGGATTCCATAACTTATGGAATTAATGGTGTTTTATGATGAAACTTTCCATGTTCCATAACTTAAGAACAAGTTATGGAATTCTTTAAAACATTAACACCAAATTTTGTAACTCCATAAAAACTTTGAATCAAATTTTTTTTTAAAAAAAAAAACTTTCATATCCATAACTTATGGAAGTTTCAAAAACCCTTAAGATCACAACTTTAAAAAAAACTTTTGAGCTCCAAAATTTTATGACAAAATATGTAACTCCTTAAAACATTTAGATCAAACTTTTAAAACTAATAAAATAATCATATCATTTTATCTTTTACTAAATTTGACCTAATTCAACTCATATAACAAATGATTCAAATTTTACAAATAATTCGTTTTTCACAAAACAAGTAATTATCTTAAAATTTGACAAACGTCATGTTTTTTTTTTCCCTTTTTTTTCAACTTGAAAATAAAACATTTGCATCAATATAACAGAAAACAACCCATGGCTCTGATACCACTGTTGGATTTTGAGCATTCTAACACTCCTATGGTGTACATGCAACCCTATAAACCTTAGATCTATGTTTTCTCTATTATACATGCAAATATTAACTATTCCAAGGTTTCATCCTAACTAGCATATTATGAAGCACCTATACTACAAAGTTCTAGTTAGATGACATACCTTTTGATGTAGCTTGATGTCTTCAAGCTTTAAGAGCTTAGCCCCAATAGTGTGGAAGCCTCAAATGGAATCACAAATCACCAAAACACCTTGGAAGAACTTGAGAGAATATGTATGCACACTAAAATCGGCCCACTCTTATTTTCACACACTTGTGCCAATTTTGTGAGCCAAGGACCCCTTTATTTATTATGGAGGATTAGGGTTACATCCATGTAAACCCTAATACCCATGACCTTTCATCTACATAGGATCCATGGGTTAAAAGCTCCATGGACCATCCATGAAAGCTTAGCCCAACCTAAATGAACTTGGACCATTCCATATATATAAGAGTCCATATTTAATTAGTTCTTTTTGATCACTTAATTAATTCTAAATTAATTCTTGATCAATACTAGTTAAATAATATGATTCCATATTAATATATTAGAACTTATAATATATTAATATAAATCATAAATATACTATTCTCAAAAGACTATCCATATAAATTGTGCCGGTGAAGTGCAACCCAAATGGACCATATCGGGTCGGGTCAAGTACATACCAAATATAATTATGGACTTAGACATTAATCCAACAGTCTCCCACTTGGATAAGTCTAAAAACTATTATTGAGTATGACTTCAAAACCTAACTGGCAATCGTAGCTCTTAAAGCCACTGTCGAACTCTGACCTTGTCAATGACTTGTCCATTAGATAAGGGATCATATATTCCTCCATTCTAGATATCATATGGACTGAGACATGGATTATAATCATTCTCTCTGTCCATTTGTTGTTTCCAGATTTTCGATTTATGATGACTGACTGATTGAACAAATCAAATCAGTCCTGGCTTGGCCAAGCACTCACATGTGTCATCGCTAAATCATCGAGGGGCCCACATATATCGCTTTTATCCCGAAGGTAAAAGGAATGGATAAACTTCGACTCATATGGCTTGTTCTACTACTTGTTGAATCATACACAAAGGCACGTTTTATAACATCGAATTACCAAATGCGTTTTCGTGCAATCAATGTATAACCAACTCATAGTAACAACTCATATCTCTAGGTTTGAAGAACAAATGGGCTAGGGTACATGGATACAACTCAAGTCTAATAACTCAAATACGATTTAAAAAACAAGGATTGATTATATTTATATAATTAATACACATAATAATATAAATATATATATATAAGATGTTAACGGGGTCCCCGTGGGGGTTTCGGGATGGGACTGCCCTTCCCCGCCCCGCCCTCGATATTAAAACGGGGGTTAACTTTGTCCCCGCCCCCGCCCCTGCCCCCGATATTTGTTAAACAACTACCCTTCATACGGGACCGGGGTCCCACGAGACTTTTTGACATCCCTAAGCTAAACACGGTTTTCCAAGAATGCTTGGTAGCAATGATTGTACATATTGGGAGTGGGAAAATTGTCCAAAATGCATGGCGAGGTCAATTCACGCGAGGTGATCATGGCGTTCCAACTGTTATACTATAAACAATTGTTCCACATGACCTATGGTTTTGGCATGCATTCTTTGGTATAGAGGGTTCAAACAACGACCTAAATGTCCTTGGATCGTCTCTGCTATTTAACGACATTTTGCAGGGTAAATCTCCAAACATGCCATACGTTGTGAATGGACATAAATATAATCTAGGGTATCTTAGTTTATTATTTCTTATGACTAACTAATAGTCTAGATTCCTCAATAATCCTAATGTATATAGAGAGTTTTATCAAATAATGATCAACCAAGCAGGGAAGTTGGGAGGCAGGACCATTTCGAAGTATAACCTTTCTGAAATCCAACAATCAAGCCAAAATGACCATTCTAGGCACCTCTCCCGTAAGTAGATCAATCGGTATAACGACATGGAATTACTGATTAATCTTATTCATAGCTTGATAACAACGATTATGAATATAAATATAAATTACACTAAAAAAGGTTGAATGTGATATAACTTATAGATATTTCCTAGACAAAATTCTAGAAATTGCACTGGAAAAACTCCGGCCTGCTAGCTACTGGATGTCGGGCTCTCAGGGCCTCAGGGCTTCGCCAAAATACCCTAAATACTAAGAATATTTGGGTTAAAATCAAGATAAACTCGAGAGAGAAGTTTATGTGTGGTGTGGAGAACAAATGGGCACGATAAAGCTATTTATAGGTTGAACTTGGGGCAGGCGCACTGCGCACAGACAATGTGCATGCCTCACTCAAACGTAGTCGGAAAGGGTGCCTCTCAGAAACAGACACGTGACAATTTGTGGGTGGAGCCACGTCGCTGATGGGGTAGGTACAGGCTGAACTTTCAAGAATTCATATCTCGGCCATACAAACTCCGTTTTCAACGTTCTCTATATCCAACATAGGTATTTATGAGTAGTACAACTTCCATTAGACCCCACCGGCTAACACTCAGTCGATCTTAAATTTAACAGTCCGCGAAGATTACACTGTTAATGACCGTGTAAAATTCATAACATTTACATACGAACCATGTTTCTGACTGTCTTTCTATTGTTGGGTTCCTATTAACGAGATCTTCAACTCTCTTTTATATTGTTTTGACTAACAATTAACCGATCTAAAATTCGATTTATGTGTCCGCACTGTTGCGTTAAAACTTTTAAAAATCATAACTTTTTCATACGAAGTCAGATTTGGACGTTCTTTATATGCGCGCTCTCAGTTTTATGAATACTACGACTTTCGTTTAGATTACTTAGGCTAATAATCAATCTATCAAAAAATTTACTTTTTACGCCACGCGTTGTCGTATCGGGTCGAACGTGAAACTTCAACGGGTCACAACTTCTTCGCTCTAAACCCTCATCACGACTACTTCGGCTTTCATCAAGGTTATTCGGTCTAATTATTATTCTATTTAAGACACGTATTTTATTTATTATTTTATTATATCGTTAAGCACGTATACTACATATAAGTACACGTAAAACACATAATACTCAAACAATTCTCTTTATTTACTTCATATAAAGGTTACAATTGTTGACCATTACAATTACATCATCTTATTAATGCCTAGCGAGAAACGCAGGCATTACTCAAGCCTCACCATTCTTCTCTTGTGCATTCTCTGGACCTTTGTAAGTTTCCAAGATCCAATCTTTATGTTACTTTATTCTAGATCTAAGCCTTTTGTCCCTTAGTCTTCATGTTGTGGAAGTTTGGAAGATTGGATTCCATAAAGTTGGCAACTTTATGGATCCTTGTGGTCATTTTAGTACTATATGTTCCAGATATAGAAATCTTTGGAGTATTGGTCCCATGTACAAGCTTGGAGTTCGTACTTTTCCATGTTTTTGACCTACTATGGAAGGGACATGCATTGGACATGCATGTCCATAAAGGTACCATTTTATGGCCCTTTAGATGTATGAAACCCTTATGGAAGCTTTGGAGATGTAACTTTTGGTGATTAAGTGCTTAATGGGTGGGTGCATGCATTTAGTTTCCATTAAGGATTTAGGGTTTGAGATCTTGATTTATTGGGATGTCTTAATGGATAAAGTTGGAAACTCTATCCATCAAAACCTTAACTTGGAAACTGTATCCATCAAAACCTTAGGAAGGATTAGATTTGAGCTTAGGAGCTCTTGGATCTAGAAAAAAACAACTTAATTCATTAAGTTGTTCAGACCAGTTCCTACGACGTGACCTTTAGGCTGCCACGACATAGCAACTGGGGAGATCTTGATTGTTTTGTCCTTACGCTGCCACAGAGTGGCCAATGGGAGGCCACAGCGTGGCGACTCGCTGAAATGAGTGTTTGGGCTTTAACTTGAGCGTTGACTATGGCGGTTGAATTTTTGACTTAGTTGACTTTTTGGTCAACTTATGGTCTATACTTTAGGTTGAGGTTGAGTTTCTTTTGTCTTATAGGTGACTCGTGGTGTCGATCTTGATCTGAGGGAAGTTGTTGTATTTCTTGCTTGTTTGTGAGCTGAGTCTTCTCACTATGCTTTTTGGGTGTAAGGCACCAAGGCCGTCCCGCCTGATTTTGTTATGTATCCTTGTGTATAAGATTTGTTATGTTGTAGCGATATGTTAGGCAGGTAGGATTGTATAATTTTCTGTGTTTGCCTCTTATTCATTATATGTATATGTCAACAAGTTGGGGTTGGGTAAGGTGGACCAGCTGTGTGCTGAAGGCCAATAGGGGCGGGCAGTCCAATTGATATTGTATGCCCAAGGTGAGCGGTCTAACTACTATAGGCCTTGCAAGGAGGGTGTCACACCCCGATTCTTGTCGGAATCGATCGAGGCGTGATATATTGTTCAAAGTCTCATGACAACTATGTTATAATATGATTAGATTCAATTAAGTACTAAGTATGCAAACAAGATCCACAACATACAAATACAAATCCAAATATGAACAACATTTATTACATCAAATTTAAATAGTCTTGTGGATTTCTAAGGCACAACCTATTTTTCATCAACTTCATTCTTCAAATCTGCATCATGGGTAAAAACAGGTCAACTACGAGAGTTGGTGAGTAATCTAATTTTAGTAGAGAAAATTGTGAAGTTGAAACCTTTATAATTGGAAATTTGTTTTCTTGTGAAGTCGGCAAACAATTGTATTTGAGATAACGGTTTATAAATCAAAAATTGATTAACAAATGATAACAACAACAATAAGTCCTCACCCTATATATATATATATGTATATATATATATATATAAATATATATAGGATGGAGCATCTAATCATCATACACACTCAACCACGTGCAATCAATCACCTTAGCGTCCCAAGGCGGGGTGGTCAACCCAATAGCGCTATTATTGTCCATAACGTACCTCAAGAATACGGGCATAGTCATGGAGATTAGACTAAAAATGATAATGCACTACAAGTACATGTAGCGTAAACAAACAATAGTTATACAATTAATGACTCACGTATAAATGTCTCAACAATGTCTCAATTGTGAAAAAAAAATAAAATGAAGTTGGAACATATTAGAACCACATGATACACCCCAAAAGTATTGAAAATTATAAATTATGGGGTAGATTACTCACATTAGTCCCAAAACGAAATGCGTGTGTCGTACGATAGACGATTCGGGTCAAAATGGCGTAGAACCTAATATAATTAATAGTTTTGGTTTAGGAACTGCTAAACGAGAATGGAGTATTAATACAAATAATTAGACACATATTCTTATATTAGATGAATTAACAATAATTCATTTTGATTATAATATTAAGGTATTTATTTGTTAAATGAATTTTAAATTGAATTACTTACTTTGCATAATTAATTTATATTTTCAATTTAGGCCAGATTTTAATAATTTCTTATTAAAATAATAACTTGCCCAATTATAATTATTTACAGATTTTAACAATTATTTATATGAAATAATCATTAAAATGCATTTTTACATGCTTAAATACTTAGGAAAATAGTTTTAAACAGTAAACAGTATTGAAAAATTATGAAATTATTAGGAAATCATTATTGCATACAATATGAATTACTGTAAAATTTGTATATTTTTCTGAACTGTTTTAGTATTTATTTAATATTTTAATGATTAAACAACACAAAATTCGGGAAAAATAGTAAATGATTCTAAAAAAATCTGTAAAATTAACCATAGTTTTATAACATGATGTAGAGTTCAGTGTATAAGTTTCAGATATTTGTGACTATGGAAAGTATTTTTTATATATTTCATTATTAATTAATCAATAAAATCATAAATAATAGTAAAAAGTAATATAAATGCATGAAACTTCATATATCATGTTTAATCAGTATACAGGTCATCCCAGAATTTTCTCAGAATTTATTGAATGCAAAAAATATTTTATGTGAATTATTGCCCTACTTTATTGCAATAATTATAGTAATTCAATAAAAATAAATTATTTTCTGAAAATTTCCAGAACTTCTTATTTTATTGATGGGATTATGAGAAAAATCAGGTTTATGCATAAAATGAGTTTTAGATATTTTGGTGGATTTAATTTGTTTCTTGTATGAATATGAAACTTTTAACAACATACCTTGATGAATGCTTCAAGAGGGATGAAGATTTGAGTATAATAGATTGTTCTTGGCTGGAATATGAGTATTTCTTGGATGAATTTCGAGATTGAGAGTGAGAGAAAGAATAGAGAAGGTTTAAGTGGTGAAGAGAATAATGTGTTGGGAGAAAAAGGAAAGGAAAGTGGATGGGAGGTGTGAGTGGGAGACCATGGGAATAATCTTTTTGCTTTTGGTGGTCTTCATAATTTCCCACTAACACAAGCATCTTTTACATAATTAATATAAGAGTTTTATAAAATTTAATGTAAAGTTTATAAAAATAGAGTTTTATAAAATTTAATGTAAAGTTTATAAAAATGGAGTTTTATAAAAGATGAGTTATTATTTGATTATAACAATCTACTTTGATTTGAAGTTTAATTATAGCATTCAAGTTTGATTCTTTTAAATTTAATTAGAGCATTATACTTTGATTTGATTTTAATATGGTATCATAATTTAATTTGATTATAGTTATAACGTTGTACTATACTATGTTGCTATTAACGTCAATTTATATCGTAGTGTATGAGTTTCGATCCTATTATCGTCAAGTAATCTTGAGTAGGGTTTGAATGAGATTGCGAGAGGTTTCGTTTGTGATCTTTTTGAGTGTCCGGCTTCGCAACGCAAGGTCCATAGATCCCGTTAAGCCATGATTTAGTGTCCTACACAATCCCGATGATTGTGCAATAGTGTTTTATCGCTTTGGTTCATTGTTTAGCATTGTTAAGGCTAAGGAAAATCAAACACATGAACTTTCCAAATGATGTTTTCTCATTAAAATAGCGAATTGTACAGTGATTACATAACGTAAACCCAATCATACAAGGGTTAATGGAGTTGACCGGTTTGACTAGTTGACTTTGTTTGACTTTGACTTGACCGAAATTTGATGGTTATCACATCATCCCCCCGTTAGAGGGAATTTCGTCCCAAAATTTGCATTTTGATTGGGACTTCAAGAGTTTGGAAAAAGATGTGGAAAACTTTTCGTAGTACAAGAAATTGATTATGGTGAGGAACAACCCTCCTGATGTCACATGATGACCTTGGAAATTTCTTATTGTAACTTGAACTGAGTCAATTTAAAAGGAGTTTATTGTTTTGGGATGATAGAGTATTCTATGTGTGCTTTTATACTCCCTGTTTTATCCTTGGTATTACCACTATTAATATTTTATAATGTAGTTAGCAAGTTCCATCATTACGAATGTTTCAACAAATTTTGACGAAATTTGCATTATAAGTCCTACAAGTTCTTTTATAGTCGATTGACGTAAACTAGTCGTATATCATTAAGATTGCAACGACATTTTGGATCGGTGACCCCGCCTTAAGCCCACAACCAAACAAGGAGCAGGGAATGAGGCGGAATCACACATTCTAAGTCCATAGAATCTTAATGATATATGACCATAATGTTTACACTAGCCCTCATAGATTCCAGGGGCGTAGTATTATTGGGCTAGAAGTAGGAATTGTAGTTCAAAATAAAATAGTTATAAGACTGCTATCTTCAAACTTGGGCTTTGGCCCCTCCCGATTCCTAATCAGAATGGTCCAATACTCCCAATTCTCCAAGCGACCAAGCGGTATCAAGAAATCAAAATCGATTCATCCCCATTTTCCCAATTCGTTGCCTATCTCGCCTGCTGTTCGTTTGTCGCTGTCTCGCCAAGTCAGTCGCCTGGTCTCACTCTCGCCAATCGCCATCGCCAAGTGCCCAAGTCCCCATTCACACTTCACAGAAATCAGGTATGTAATCTCGAGACCCAAATCTTGTTCAGATGTTCTTTCTTTTCTGATTGTAAGATTGTTGATTGTTGGTGTTGGCGTATTGCACTGCTGCTGCTGTTTTCTGTCAATATGTTGCCTATTTATGTGTTACTACTGTCTTACTGAGTTTCCTATTAATTTGGCTGTCATTTGCGATTTGGCGATTTGCCAATTTAATTTATAAGTTATGAACTTATAGATTTGGTTATTGATTTGGTTATGCTTAACAGCTTGTCAGCTTCAAACAAAACTGAAAAGTGACAACAAAGATTGATTTGGTTATTGTTAAATGAGTTATTGGTTATTGTTCTAATTTTGAATTTGATTTTGTTTTGATTGGATCAATTGTTCCTTCATTTTGATTTTTCTAGATATAATCATGGGAAAGATGAAAACATTGAAAGAGAAATTGTTGTCTGCTTACTAATATATCATTGTCTGCTTACTAATATATCATTCATAATCTGTTTTTAAAGACATTAAAGGCTGTCGGGCTGAGTTGTAATTCTTTTTCTAGGTGTTTTTGGTGTTTATTTGTAGAAAACAATCTGTTTTTTTTTTAATTTTAATTTCAGTTTATAATATTTTCGCCCCCCCCCCCCCCAAGTTAATTGTTCAAGCTCCGCCACTGATAGATTTACTAGTAAAAACCCTGAGTTTTTTTTACATAGATGATAAGACTTATTTGGGTTTTGCCGTGTTCTCAAGATTCATGGTTTATATACTTGAATCGATGCTAGTTTTAGTAATAAAAAGAAATTTTGAATTTAAACGTCGAGGTTAGAAGCTTGTACTGATATTTAAGGGGTTAAAAAATAAAATTTTATTAGTTACCTATAGCGACACACAAGTCATAATTTGCATGTGTGAAGACTTGGAGTACTTTCTAATTGGTTCGTGTGTGAAGACTTGGAGTACTTTCTAACTGGTTCATGTGTGAAGACTTGGAGTACTTTCTAATGAAAAGTGTGCTACTGGGGAAATTTGAAACTGGTACGTAGCTTCAAAGTCAAGAATATGCGGTAGGCATGTGATGTATTAAATGCATGAGGCACATAAGTCATAATTTGCGGCAACATATACGTATATGTGTGTGAATTGAAGAAGAAGGTTACAGTTCAAAGACCATATATATTCATTTCCTCTTTATTTGTTATTAATTACTTCTCCCACTTCACTTATATAAATCATCACATTCTTACCGCAACTTTTAACTTCTCCCTCACAAATGGATCCACCTGCAGATCATCAAAACCCCATAGATGACCTCGATTGGTTTCAGTACTCTGATCATCAAGATCTTTTCAGGTATATATAAAAGTCACTCATTACCCCATCTTTCGCACAGAAAAGTGATTTTGTCTATATTGATCAAAACATGGTTTGGATTTGTAGTGATCAAAAAGAGTCTTTCATTGTGTTGGATTTGATTATCTTGAGTTTTTTTTTTTTTTTTTTTTTTTTTTTTTTTTTGGATTTTTGCAGTGGTGACATGCTCGACCATCATGATTACGAGTTGTCGGAAAAATTGCATGAAGTGCTCGATCAGAACGTTTCCACAGTACTTAACAAAGATCAAAACATCATCTCTAGAAATGAGTTTCACGATTTGGATCCCCTTGAAGATATAAGCTTATGGGATTGTTGGGAGGATGGTAATTTACCATTGGTTAGTTTCAGTGAAGACTGTAAATCCGGTGGTAAGGCTACATGTAGTTCTAGTGCTGCCACCACTGATCACGGTGGCCGGAAGGAGGCAAAGAGATTGAGACCATTGGAGTTTGAAGAGATAGCGAAGTACTTTGAGATGCCGATAATCATGGCAGCAAAGGAACTAGGGATAGGGTTAACATTGTTGAAGAAAAGATGCAGAGAGCTAAACATAAACAGATGGCCTCATAGAAAACTTAAGAGCCTTCAATCCCTCATTCAAAATGCCAAGGTAAACTACGATAATAACCTTCTATACATTACTCATGCATGTATGCATGCACTTGGTAACCAAAGTAGTTTTGGTATTTTCTAAAATTTTAATTATTAGTTTCTTTATAACATAAACATAGGCCCTAGGCATATGCCACATCGAATCAATTGTTTTACTACGATTTCTGATTTATATTTACATAAACTTAACTCATTGTAAATTTTGTGAACTCACACGAAAAATATATTGCATCTACCTAAAAAAACTAGGAGTTGGGATTAAAGGAGGAGGTAGAGACGTTAGCTGGGCACAAGAAGATGATGGAGAAATTGCCAGGTATAGAATTGACAGAAAGAACAAAGAAGCTTAGGCAAGCTTGCTTCAAAGCTATTTATAAGAAGAGAGGACTTAACAATCCTTAGTCCTTACCTTTTCTTTTAGCTATTTTGTTATAATTAGTGGATTTTAATCTACATCGTATGTGTTTTTCTCTTGATAGATTGATACCCTTTTTAGTTTCACTGTGTTTGTCTATTGATTTTTAATGCAGAAAATTTTGTATAATTTGGGTATTATAGTTTGTATTATGTATTTAGCTATATTCTAGATTGCCGACACGACTACGCTGACGACTCTATACCAGCGGTCTATATAAATAGACTTATGAATTTAGTAGGAATAACTTGATTATAATCTTGTGATTTGTTCCATGTCTGATCCACTCCTAAGATTCACTCGACATGCCCCCAGTTATGTGTAATTAAAATTTTATTAGACTGTTGATCCTAATGAGTCTACCCTAAGTCCACAACCAAACAAGGAACATGTCAACTATGAGAAACACGCATATGGACTTGTGAGTTATTTGTAAATTGATTATGGAAATAAAGTTTTTTTTTAGACATTTTTGGGTAAAATAATTGTAAAACACTTGTTGGGCCATTGTTAGGAGTGTTGGGCACCTTTTGGGCTTTCCATGGTTACTAAATGTGAAACATGTAGCACTTGCGTGGGCCCCCACAAAACTAAGTTTTCACATTTCTTTCCCACTTCTAGGCCCATTAGGGAACTTAATAGTCCAATGAGTTGGCCATTTTGGAGTGTATCCTTTCGGATACGTTTGATAAGGTCGAGTATTTTGATGGCTCAAAAGTAATGTGAATGACGCGCTTTGGCCTATAGGTTTGGGAACTCTCGCCTTTGGTCCCCAGATAAGCAAACTGGTCCCTCGGTTGATTGGGATATATACGAATGCTTACCTAGTCAGGACTTTCGGGCTACCGACACCTCCCCCTTCCAGTTACTACGCGTCCATTACTATGATCCTACCCAACTAGAGTGGATGACTTTGAATTTCCTATGAGCTCTAAGGAATACATATATGTATATACATTTTGTTAAACAACTTGGGTATGTGTGTGATTTTCACAGAAATTGGAGAATATTCACAAGTGTATGCACACATATAAGTGTCAGGAGTAATACGTATGCACATAAGGGAGCAATTAACACACAAAGGTAATCCTAGGATTTTCTAAGTGCGAATTGCATGCAGTTGTGTGTGCATTTTATAAACTAGCATACGAGAGGACCCTAGAGGCTATAGACTAGGTCAAGGCAATTAACCTAATTCCCTATAGCCAAGGGCTCTGATACCAATCTGTCACACCCCGGTCCTTGTCGGAATCGATCGAGGCGTGATATATTGTTCAAAGTCTCATGACAACTATGTTATAATATGATTAGATTCAATTAAGTACTAAGTATGCAAACAAGATCCACAACATACAAATACAAATCCAAATATGAACAACATTTATTACATCAAATTTAAATAGTCTTGTGGATTTCTAAGGCATAACCTATTTTTCATCAACTTCATTCTTCAAATCTGCATCATGGGTAAAAACAGGTCAACTACGAGAGTTGGTGAGTAATCTAATTTTAGTAGAGAAAATTGTGAAATTGAAACCTTTATAATTGGAAATTTGTTTTCTTTTGAAGTCGGCAAACAATTGTATTTGAGATAACGGTTTATAAATCAAAAATTGATTAACAAATGATAACAACAACAATAAGTCCTCACCCTATATATATGTATATATATATAAATATATATAGGATGGAGCATCTAATCATCATACACACTCAACCACGTGCAATCAATCACCTTAGCGTCCCAAGGCGGGGTGGTCAACCCAATAGCGCTATTATTGTCCATAACGTACCTCAAGAATACGGGCATAGTCATGGAGATTAGACTAAAAATGATAATGCACTACAAGTACATGTAGCGTAAACAAACAATAGTTATACAATTAATGACTCACGTATAAATGTCCCAACAATGTCTCAATTGTGAAAAAAAAAATAAAATGAAGTTGGAACATATTAGAACCACATGATACACCCCAAAAGTATTGAAAATTATAAATTATGGGGTAGATTACTCACATTAGTCCCAAAACGAAATGCGTGTGTCGTACGATAGACGATTCGGGTCAAAATGACGTAGAACCTAATATAATTAATAGTTTTGGTTTAGGAACTGCTAAACGAGAATGGAGTATTAATACAAATAATTAGACACATATTCTTATATTAGATGAATTAACAATAATTCATTTTGATTATAATATTAAGGTATTTATTTGTTAAATGAATTTTAAATTGAATTACTTACTTTGCATAATTAATTTATATTTTCAATTTAGGCCAGATTTTAATAATTTCTTATTAAAATAATAACTTGCCCAATTATAATTATTTACAGATTTTAACAATTATTTATATGAAATAATCATTAAAATGCATTTTTACATGCTTAAATACTTAGGAAAATAGTTTTAAACAGTAAACAGAATTGAAAAATTATGAAATTATTAGGAAATCATTATTGCATACAATATGAATTACTGTAAAATTTGTATATTTTTCTGAACTGTTTTAGTATTTATTTAATATTTTAATGATTAAACAACACAAAATTCGGGAAAAATAGTAAATGATTCTCAAAAAATCTGTAAAATTAACCATAGTTTTATAACATGATGTAGAGTTCAGTGTATAAGTTTCAGATATTTGTGACTATGGGAAGTATTTTTTATATATTTCATTATTAATTAATCAATAAAATCATAAATAATAGTAAAAAGTAATATAAATGCATGAAACTTCATATATCATGTTTAATCAGTATACAGGTCATCCCAGAATTTTCTCAGAATTTATTGAATGCAAAAAGTATTTTATGTGAATTATTGCCCTACTTTATTGCAATAATTATAGTAATTCAATAAAAATAAATTATTTTCTGAACATTTCCAGAACTTCTTATTTTATTGATGGGATTCTGAGAAAAATCAGGTTTATGCATAAAATGAGTTTTAGATATTTTGGTGGATTTAATTTGTTTCTTGTATGAATATGAAACTTTTAACAACATACCTTGATGAATGCTTCAAGAGGGATGAAGATTTGAGTATAATAGATTGTTCTTGGCTGGAATATGAGTATTTCTTGGATGAATTTCGAGATTGAGAGTGAGAGAAAGAATAGAGAAGGTTTAAGTGGTGAAGAGAATAATGTATTGGGAGAAAAAGGAAAGGAAAGTGGATGGGAGGTGTGAGTGGGAGACCATGGGAATAATCTTTTTGCTTTTGGTGGTCTTCATAATTTCCCACTAACACAAGCATCTTTTACATAATTAATATAAGAGTTTTATAAAATTTAATGTAAAGTTTATAAAAATAGAGTTTTATAAAATTTAATGTAAAGTTTATAAAAATGGAGTTTTATAAAAGATGAGTTATTATTTGATTATAACAATCTACTTTGATTTGAAGTTTAATTATAGCATTCAAGTTTGATTCTTTTAAATTTAATTAGAGCATTATACTTTGATTTGATTTTAATATGGTATCATAATTTAATTTGATTATAGTTATAACGTTGTACTATACTATGTTGCTATTAACGTCAATTTATATCGTAGTGTATGAGTTTCGATCCTATTAGCGTCAAGTAATCTTGAGTAGGGTTTGAATGAGATTGCGAGAGGTTTCGTTTGTGATCTTTTTGAGTGTCCGGCTTCGCAACGCAAGGTCCATAGACCCCGTTAAGCCATGATTTACTGTCCTACACAATCCCGATGATTGTGCAATAGTGTTTTATCGCTTTGGTTCATTGTTTAGCACTGTTAAGGCTAAGGAAAATGAAACACATGAACTTTCCAAATGATGTTTTCTCATTAAAATAGCGAATTGTACAGTGATTACATAACGTAAACCCTATCATACAAGGGTTAATGGAGTTGACCGGTTTGACTAGTTGACTTTGTTTGACTTTGACTTGACCGAAATTTGATGGTTATCACAGAGGGCCAGTAGACTGTAGGCTCGATAGATTGGTCCATGCATATTGTAGGCCTTGCGAGGCAGCCCAGGCACATTGAAGGCTCATGCTTGGATGCATTGTGTTTATATTTGTTGTGTGTGTTTGGTATATTAGGGAACTCATTAAGCTTTGGCTTACAATTGTAGATTTTAATATTTGAGATACTTATTAGGATCGAGGGAAAGCGAATGCATGATCATTCACATCATCCCATGGACTTTTATGTTTTAAGAGATGTAATGATACTCTGGTTTGTCTTGATGTTTTGGAAAAAAAAATTATTAACTTATGGTTCTATGAAAATGGTTTTGAAAATTAAAATTTTTCCTATGATTTTTGGGATGTTACAACGTCGTGGGCCTTCCTTAGCCACATCATGGTTTTTTCCAGAATGCTCTTTTCTTCATTAAGATCTTAATCCTTACAGATCAAATCCCAAGATCTGGTCCTTTTCATTGACTCAGTGGATAAAGTTTCCAACTTTACCCATTAAGACATCACCATGAAACAAGATCTACAACCCTAAGTCCATTAAGCCCTTACAATGACCAAAACTAGTGCATGGTTCAAAGGGAACCATGACCAAACACCTTTTCCATCAAATTAAGCCTAGAAATGGTCACCAAGCAAGTCTAAGGTTCTGTAGTTACTCAAAACTCCAAGAACATCCCTTCAAAGGATTAAAAGGACCTCAAGGTATGAAAATGAGTAGTAAGAATGATAAAGGTGGAAGCTTTATACCTTCTAAAGCTTCGCAAGAGATGCAAGATCTGAAGTAGATATCACCTTTCAACCAACAAGCACACCACCTTTTTCTCTCAAGATGAATTTCAAGGCTTAAAACTTCAAGATCATCACAAACACATCAAGAGCACTCAAGTGAGGGATAGGATTTCGAGTTAGGAGGTGGAGGCTGAAAAGGATGCCCTAATCCATGACATAGTGCCTTTAAATATAGAAGAAACCTAAAAATCTTGGGGTTAGGCTGTGATGTGACCTTGAACTCTGCTCTACGTCCTCCGGACCGAGTGACTCCGGTGAACCTACGAGGTCACAGTAAGAAAGAGGCCGTCAGCCGTTCTCTGGGAGGAGCTCCCGGGAAAACGCTCTGACGGTCAAGTCAGTGGGTATTCTCTAAGGTTAAGTGAGAGTAAACTGGTAGAGAATCACTTACTTCCCAAGGCATCGAGGATAACCTTTTATACTGAACTCTCATGGTAGTCCGTACGGGACAAGGACGTTAGACCCGACATGATCGGGGACGTTGATTGGTGAATCGTGCTCCTGAATCTGTCAGAAGTGTGCATTGCTTGCATCAGAGAAAGTTGCTGTCGAAGAGGTTCGATTCGCCTTGGAGTTGAAGTTGGATGCACTGTCCTAAGCCAATGAAGGGCTCATGATTCAGAACGAAAGCCTTGAGCGTGATGTTTGTGACCGTGACAAGCTAATTGCAGATGCTCCGGCAGCAGCAGAAGTTGCCCAGTGTGACCGAGACTGGATTTTGCGTGTTGGGGTCGTTCGCATTATGGACAAGTTGATCGAACATCCTAAGTTTACTGACGTTGTGAGTCTGATTAGGCATGCAAAATTTGTTAATGGGGAGGAATCTGGATAGAGCAGTCTGAAAGCTGCGATGGAGTCTGGCTCCCATGATCCTGGCGTCAACGGCTCCCGGTCCGGTCACACTCTGAGTGTTAATGAGGCTCTGCTAGCATTTGCTACCATGGATCACGCATATCTTTTAGTCTTCGGAAGTTTGGATATGGAAGGCATGCGACAACTTTGTGCCATGGAAGATGCTGATGAGATTTATGAAGGCGTATTGCTTGGTTGTGGTGAGGGAAGCGGTGGCGGTGGTGATATTGATGGTGTCGGCGGCGACGATGTTGGTGGTGACGATACTGATGGTGCTGGTGGTGACGGTGTTGTTGGTGATGGTTCTGGTGGTGATGCAATGGCAAGGAATGATGTTGGTGGTGTTGGGCCTGCTGTTTCTTAGGGTATTTCGTACCTTGTGCTGCCCATTAGGGGTGTGAAAAAATTTGAAGCTTTTGTAACTCGTATGTCTTGTGTTTTGATAAGTTTAATGATGGTGGCCTATTGGGCCTTGTTTGTAATAATCTTTTATCTTTTGCGATCTTAAAGACACTTTTGTGTTTAGCGTTTTTTCTTTTAATCCTTATTTCCCTTTGCTGGGCATGTTTGATTTTGTGGATGTTTTAAGTGATGGGTTTTGAGCATTCTAACACTTCCTAAGTGTACATGCAACCCTAATAACCTTGGATCTATGTTTGTCTAATAATCATGCAAAGTTGAATTCCAAGGTTATATTCCTATCTAGCATACATGGGGAACATTTTTAACTTGAATGAAAGATAGAATAACTTACCTTGTTGTTGATTATGATCCTTGAAACCTTGTGAGCCTAGCACCCCAAGTGTGATGCCTCAAATGCTTCACACAACACCAAATGCAAAGGAGTAAACTTTGAGAGAATCTTACACTTGCAAAATCGGCTCTAGCCCTCTTATTTCTTAGTGTAGCCAATTTTGGTGGAGAATGGGTTTCTTATATAGTGTTGACACATCTAGGGTTACACCATGTAAACCCTAATGTGTCATGACTCTTCATTTCCATGACCCATGGGTTTGTAACTCCCATGAAGCATCCATGGAGCATCCTATGGGTGGAACCCAACTTGATAATCCATGGAGCCTCTTAGCCCACTATATAAGATATGGAAGATTTACATAATCTACCCATATATTTAATTAGTTATCTTTTGATCACTTAATTAATTCTAAATTAATTCTTGATCAAACTAATTAAATAATATTATTAATATATTAGAACTTATAATATATTAATAAACCATAAGTGTTATTTCTCTCATTTTAGTTTATCCAATTGCATGGTGCCATGCAACCCAAATGGACCATGCCGGGTCGGGTCAAGTACATACCAGAAATAGTTATGGACTTAGACACCTTATCCAACAGTCTCCCACTTGGATAAGTCTAATAACTATAACAATAATACTTCAGGAACCGATCGGCAATCGTAGCTCTTTCAAGGTCTCTCGGAACTGAGAAGATGATGATACGCCATTTAAGATAAGTGATCATATAATCCTCTGTTCTAGATATCAGCAGGACAAATACATGGAACAATGTCTTACTTATTGTCCAGCAGTTTGTTTCCCGATTTCTGATTTGTTTGACAAAGAACTTAATTGAACACATCAACTTAGTTCTGACCGGGCCCGGTACATAGGTCAAAACAAAATCATCGAGGGGCCCAGATATCAGCTTCTAATCCAAGAAGGAACAGATAAACTTCGACTCATATGTTTGTTCTACCACTCATTGAATTATACACAAAAGCACGTTTTATAACATCGAGTTACCAATGTGTTAACGTACAATCAATGCATAACCAACTCATAAGTAACAAATCATATCTCTAGGTTTGAAGACTTATATGATATTACCGTCTCACGATCACTCGAGATAAATTCCATGAAGTGATTCCAGTGAGCGTGGGTTGAGTCCAATGCTCAGAACTTATGAGCACTCATGAGTGTTGTAGCCATGTCCAACAACTTAGACCTCTGCAACCAATCATGACAGTCTTGATTCATACCTACTTCCGACATATGACCGACTGTGGAGGTTCGAATAATATGATATACCAAACATAATTATTCTGGAAGTCAAAACATGCAAAAAGAAATATAGTAAACGATCGACAAGAGATAGCAACACTTTACTCATAAATAAAACACCTTTTATTCATCATCTAATGTCAATTACACTTTACAAATTTCAAGGTTATCTAACTACTAAATCTAATATCATCCTTCAGCCCTATGCTCCGAGCATGCTGGAGATGCTTAACCCGAGTCAGTCCCTTCGTGAGGGGATCTGCTGGATTCTCATCCGATGATACCCTCTTTGCCACGAGGAGTCCTTCTTCTATTCGATGTCTGATGAAATGGTATTTTCTGTCGATGTGTCTAGATCTCCCGTGATCCCTTGGTTCCTTGGCTAAGGCAACTGCACTTTCACTATCACAGAAAATTTCCATTGGCTCTTTAATACCTGGTA
This sequence comes from Lactuca virosa, assembly GCF_052849685.1. Classification (NCBI taxonomy): domain Eukaryota; kingdom Viridiplantae; phylum Streptophyta; class Magnoliopsida; order Asterales; family Asteraceae; genus Lactuca; species Lactuca virosa. The sequence continues at coordinate 268,357,279 of NC_136427.1, forward strand.
CAACTCCAAGGTCTCCAATGAAGTTCTTCAGCCATATCGCCTCCTTTGCTGCCTCGCTAGCTGCTATATACTCTGATTCGCAAGTTGAATTAGCCACTGTCTCTTGCTTGGAACTCTTCCAAGAAATTGCTCCTCCATTTAAGGTAAAGACCCAGCCTGACTGAGAGCGGAAATTATCCCTATCAGTCTGAAAGCTAGCATCAATATACCCTATAACTCTCAAGTCTTCACTCCCACCGAGGGTAAGGACCCAGTCCTTAGTCCTCCGTAGGTACTTGAGGATATTCTTTACCGCAGTCCAGTGTGCCTTGTCGGGGTTCCCCTGATACCTGCTAACCATGCTCAAAGAAAAGGCTACATCAGGTCGAGTACACGTCATAGCATACATGATCAATCCTACAGCCGAAGCATAAGGTATTCGACTCATTTCTGCTATCTCAGCCTCAGTACTAGGGCTTTGTGTCTTACTCAATCTGGCGTTACTCTGGATGGGTAACTCTCCTTTCTTGGAGTCCTGCATGCCGAATCTCTTCAGCACCTTATCCAAGTAGGTACTCTGACTAAGTCCAATTAGTCTTTTACTCCGGTCTCTCAAGATCCTTATCCCTAGAATATAGGCAGCTTCTCCTAGTTCCTTCATAGAGAAACACTTCCCAAGCCAGGACTTAACTTCCTGCAGAGTTGGGATGTCATTTCCTATGAGTAGTATGTCATCCACATACAATACCAAAAAGCTAACTATACTCCCACTAGCCTTGACATATACACAAGATTCATCTTCACTCCTAGAAAAGCCAAATTCTTTGACTTTCTCATCAAAGCAAAGATTCCATCTGCGAGGTGCTTGCTTTAACCCATAAATGGATTTCTCAAGCTTACACACTTTATTAGGGTACTATGTATTGACAAAACCCTCTGGCTGACTCATGTAAACATCCTCAGCCAACTTTCCATTAAGGAAAGCAGTTTTGACATCCATTTGCCATATTTCATAGTCATGAAATGCAGTTATGGCTAACAGAACCCTAATAGACTTAATCTTGGCCACTGGAGAAAAGGTCTCATCATAATCAACTCCCGGAGTTTGTGAGAAACCCTTTGCAACCAGTCGTGCCTTATAAGTGTGTACATTACCATCCATGTCGGTCTTCTTCTTGAAGATCCATTTGCACCCTATAGTCTTACGACTTGGTACATTCTCAACCAAGTTCCAAACTTGATTGTCATACATGGACTGTATCTCGCTGTCCATTGCCTCTTTCCACTTGGCTGACTCAGGGCCTGCCATGGCTTCCGCGTAACTGTTAGGTTCATCCAGACCTATCAGTGTCTCATCACTGATAAGTGTATCACCTTCCGCAGTAATATGGAATCCATAGTAATGCTCAGGTGCATTCCTAACCCTTGTGGAACGCCTCAGAGGTACAGACTTGTCAATTGGCTCAACAGGAGTTTCCTCCTCAAGTTGAGTGCTAGGGTTTGAAGTTCCTTCACCACTTGACTCTTGAATTTCTTCAAGGTCAACTTGCCTCCCACTGTCTCCTTGGCTTATGAACTCTCTCTCTCGAAAGAAAGCCCTCCTAGCTACAAAGACCACATTCTCACTAGGTCTGTAGAAGAGGTAACCAAAGGATTTCTGTGGGTAGCCGATGAAAATACACCTCTCACTTCGAGGTTCGAGCTTATCATGAGTCTCGCGTCTCACGAAAGCCTCGCAACCCCAAATCTTAATGTGGTCTAGTTTGGGTACATTACCAGTCCACATCTCATGAGGAGTTTTGGCAACTTTCTTTGTGGGAACTAGATTAAGGATATGGGCGGCAGTCTCTAAGGCATACCCCCAAAATGAGATTGGTAGCGAAGCTCGACTCATCATGGAACGAATCATATCCAACAAGGTTCGATTACGCCTCTCAGCTACACCATTCAACTGCGGTGTCCTGGGAGGTGTCAATTGTGAGACAATCCCACATTCCCTATGATAGTCGAGGAACTCTGAACTAAGATACTCACCACCTCGATCGGATCGAAGCATCTTAATGTTCCTGCCCAATTGATTCTCGACTTCCTGTTTAAACTCTTTAAACCTCTCAAAAGTATCTGACTTATGCTTGATTAAGTAGACATATCCATATCTACTGTAATCATCAGTAAAAGTCAAATAATAATGATTAGCATCCCTTGTGGCATGTTTGAAGGGCCCACACACATCCGTATGTATAAGATCCAACAAACCTTCACCCCTCTCACAAGAACCTGTGAAGGGTGACTTTGTCATTTTTCCAAATAAGCATGATTCGCAACTATCATCTGACTTTAGGTCAAATGACTCCAATACTCCATCCTTTTGGAGTTGGCCTATGCGTTTCTTGCTTATATGTCCAAGACGACAATGCCATAATGATGCTTTATCCAAGTTATTATCATTAACAGAATCAATACACAATACATTATTTCCTAAGTTATCAACCACAGATACAGTTTCATACACACCATCACAAGGTAATGCTTTAAAATAAAGAACATTATTAAAGAAAGCATTAATCGAACCAACTTCATTATCAAATGAAAAGGTGAAACCTTGTTTATACAATGCATGAAAGGAAATAATATTTCTTTCCATTTCTGGCGAATAACAACATTTATTCAAATCTAAACTAAACCCACTACTTAGCGATAAAGTATAAACTCCAATCTTGGTGACAGGTAAAGCTTTCCTATTCCCCATGATTAAGTTTATTCTTCCATGCTCCACATTCTCACTTCTTCTTAGTCCCTGCAAATCAGAACAAATATGAATACCACAACCGGTATCAAGGACCCAAGAGTTAGAATGGGGTGAGTTATTAGATAAGATAGTGTAAATACCTGCATGGTTGGGTTTAAATTTCCCATCCTTCACATCTTGCTGGTACTTTGGGCAGTTCCGCTTCCAATGTGACTTTTCATGGCAATAGAAGCATTCAGCCTCTTTAGGGTCAGAAGAAGGAGTGACAAAACCTTTCTTGGTTCCACTTGAAGAAGAGCCATCAAGGGTCCTAGCCTTGGTACCCTTCGAAGAGCTCTTCCTCTTCTTCCCTCTACCTTTCCCGATTGCCAAAACCGGGGCGGAGTTTGGAGTAGGAGTGTTAACAACCGACTTACCCTTAAGACCTGTTTCTGCGGTCTTGAGGAGTCCCTGAAGTTTGCTGAGTGTGACCTCTTCTTTATTCATGTGATATGTCATGCGGAATTGATCATAACACGATGGTAAGGAGTGCAAAATGATATCTATTGCAAGCTCCTCAAGGAAGTTCACATTAAGCTTCAACAACCGATCCACATACCTTTTCATTTTCTGCATGTGGCTCGTGACGGATTCCCCGTCCTTCATCATGGTTGTTATGATAGAGCATATGATTTCATACCTCTCTTGTCGTGCACTTTGATGGTATCTTTCCATCAGATCTTGGTGCATTTCAAAAGGGTAGAAGTCCTCATAGGACTTTTGGAGTTCCGCTGTCATGGTGGCCAACATGATGCATGCCACTTTTGTAGCATCCCTTTCATGTGCCCGGAAATCAGCGATCTCCTGGGGAGTTGCAGTGGTCTCATCAATCTCCTTAAGCTCCTTGTCAAGGACATATTCTTTGTCCTCGTAGCGGGTAATCATCCTGATGTTTCTGATCCATTCATTGAAGTTGGATCCATCAAAAGTGACTTTCCCACACAAGTTCATAAGGGTAAAGGAGCCATTAGGATTAGAGCCAGAAGCAGCATTGTTTGAAGACATCTGAAAGAAGAGGACAAGATTAGTTTAGATATTAAGAGAGTCCTTAATAAAACACCCACATGTAATATTAAGGCTAGGATCCAATCACAATATATTATAACTTAGAAGAGGTATGCCGTAATCCAAGCTATAACATATTTGAAAGGTAGGTGAATGACGATTCACCAATTTCCACAATGAAAAACGAAATATAAATATTAGGTTTTTAATTGGTTCTTAGAAATTCCTAGATTCTTTTGAGATTCAATGAACTTTTCAAAGGCATGTTTCAATCTCGAGTGTGCCCTCCAAGTTTTGTGACTGGGATACCGAGGATCACAAAACGAGGTGTGAAGTAACCATGCAAATCATTTGGTACCCTCAAGGTTTATCACTCAATCGATGTGCCGGTAAACCACACACGCTCCACCGATGCTATGGTAAACCTTAAGTCACCCTTTACCTACCTTGTTAAGTCCAAGTTAGTGTGCCGGTTAACCACACACGCTCCACCAACGACTTAAACAAAGTGTAAAGTGTAATTTCATGGATTAGCACCTTATTCACATTTTCCTAAAGTAACTAAGATTGGGAATTTAATAAAAGCATTTAGTTACTTTATAATATTCATCATACTTTTAATGAGAATTTATAAGTCCTTGTCTTACCCGTTCGGCTAACGACCCTCCACCGATCAAGGAAGCGGTGGGTGAGAGTGGACACCCATTAAGTTGCCATTTTATAGGCAACAACCTTATACCCCCCTTATAGACCGGCTTCGTGAATGAGGCGTACTAGCGGTAAGACGACTTGACGTTATACATATATATATTAGTAACTTATAATATTATAAAGTATAAGGGTTGAATTTTAACTTTTAAAATTCTAAGGGTTGGAACTAAAGTTTTAATCAAGACTTTACATGTTCCAAAACTTGAGGGCAAGTTTTATAAACTTCCAAAACTTTTCATTTCTTATAACTTATGAATTAATTGAGTAATAAAAATGAAGACTGTTCATTTTTTATAACTCTTGTGTTCTTTTAATGGCTTTAATAAAAGTGAGACTTTTGGTTTTCCATAACTTGAGGACAAGTTATGGACTCCATTAAAACACATTATGATCATGAATTAACCTACCATGAAGGTTACAAACAATTCCTATGATCATCTAATCTTCATAAGTTCAAGAACATGAATATGAACACTTTCAAGAATCAAAAATTACACTTAAAAAAAACTTGTAATTTTAATAATTGCCATTGTAAATGGATTAGCATAAACATTACACCATCTAAAACAAGCTTTAAAACATCAAAACAGTTTAGGGTAATGTTTCTAGTCCATTTCCAGCAACAAATGTGCAAACTTTCATACGAGCAGAAAACAGAAAAACGATTTTTTTTCAAGCTGTTTGCACAAAAAAAAAACAACAAACAAACCTAGGCTCTGATACCACTGATGGGTTTTGAGCATTCTAACACTTCCTAAGTGTACATGCAACCCTAATAACCTTGGATCTATGTTTGTCTAATAATCATGCAAAGTTGAATTCCAAGGTTATATTCCTATCTAGCATACATGGGGAACATTTTTAACTTGAATGAAAGATAGAATAACTTACCTTGTTGTTGATTATGATCCTTGAAACCTTGTGAGCCTAGCACCCCAGGTGTGATGCCTCAAATGTTTCACACAACACCAAATGCAAAGGAGTAAACTTTGAGAGAATCTTACACTTGCAAAATCAGCTCTAGCCCTCTTGTTTCTTAGTGTAGCCAATTTTGGTGGAGAATGGGTTTCTTATATAGTGTTGACACATCTAGGGTTACACCATGTAAACCCTAATGTGTCATGACTCTTCATTTCCATGACCCATGGGTTTGTAACTCCCATGGAGCATCCATGGAGCATCCTATGGGTGGAACCCAACTTGATAATCCATGGAGCCTCTTAGCCCACTATATAAGATATGGAAGATTTACATAATCTACCCATATATTTAATTAGTTATCTTTTGATCACTTAATTAATTCTAAATTAATTCTTGATCAAACTAATTAAATAATATTATTAATATATTAGAACTTATAATATATTAATAAACCATAAGTGTTATTTCTCTCATTTTAGTTTATCCAATTGCATGGTGCCATGCAACCCAAATGGACCATGCCGGGTCGGGTCAAGTACATACCAGAAATAGTTATGGACTTAGACACCTTATCCAACATTAAGTATGGCTCTGAGTCGTATGAGCATACTGAGTGTTTTGATTTGTAAGTACGCTAAGTACTTAATCGTTTATGGTATGTTTTGAGCCTTGTAATTACACTAAGTATTTAGGTTTTACGGCTTGTTCCGAGCCTTCTGAATACACTAAGTGTTCAGATTTTATGGCTATTCTGAGCCTTGTGGATACGTTGGGTATTTGTTTTTAATACACTGAGTATTATAATGGAAGAACTGTTCAAATACACTGAGTATTTTCGAGTGGGGGGGCGGGGGGGGGGGGAAGTAACTACTTGGCCCCATGGTACATTGACTGATTAAAAAAAAGAAAAAAAGTTGCCTGCCTAAGCGCTCTGAGTCTTCGGCTTCCGGCGTCTTTGGAGTGGTTGGGCTTGGCGAAGCATTAGAAATGGAATTTCCTTAAGTTTTTTTGCGTTCTAGGTTCTTTGGATTTGTCTGCCCTCCATCGTCTCCAATGTGTATGCACCACTACGGTTGGCTTCGATGACCTTATACGGTCCATCCCAAACGAGTCCCAACTTCCCTTGCGGTTGGGCTCGACTTGCCTCATTTCGCCTCAAAACATAGTCCCCCACTCTGAAGGCCTTCTCCTTGGCCCTCTGATTGTAGTACCTTTCGACAACATGTTTGTAAACGGCCTGTCTAATGTTCGATTTTTCGCGTTGTTCTTCAATGAGATCCAAATTCACCCTCCGATCCTTATTATTTTCTTCTTCAAAATGGGTTGTTCCCAGTGATCCTACTGTCAATTCCACTGGCAACATTGCTTCCGTGCCATAAGTTAGGCTGAACGGGGTTTCTTTTGTGCTTACTCTCGGGGTTGTCCTGTATGACCAGAGTACGCTTGGTAATTCTTCGACCCAGTTGCCATTGGCTTTTCTGAGACGCTTTTTGATTGCATTCACTAGTGTTCCGTTGGACACTTCCGTTTGGCCGTCCGCTTGGGGGTGCGCCACAGATGTGAACTGCTGCTTGATTCCTTTGTCGGCGCACCACTCTCGGAACAGATTCTCATCGAACTGGAGCCCATTATCACTGACAAGCACTTTAGGTATTCCGAACCTAGTCACGATATTTTTCCACATGAACTTTATCATCTGCCTCCCGGATATGCACGCCAGTGGCTCAACTTCTATCCATTTTGTGAAGTAGTCCACTGCGACTACTGGGTATTTTACCTTGCCTGAAGCATCTGGGAATGGTCCCACGATGTCTATTCCCCATTGATAGTAAGGTCACGAACTAGAGATACTTGTTAGAGGTGTGGGGGGGGGGGGTTCCCTTGGGCCGGGGAGAACGTCTGGCATTCCATACACTTCCTTGTTAGATCTAATGCATCCGGGTGTATGGTTGGCCAGTAGATGCCCATCCGGAGTATTTTCCCTATTAGGGCTCTTGCCCCTTCATGTGCGCCTGCCAAGATGGAGTGCGACTCCTGGATCGCTTCCTTGCCTCTGGCTTCCTCCACACATTTTAATGATGGTGACATGAATCCTTTCCGGTACAGTGTTCCGTCTATGATTGCATATGACGGCGCCTTGACTCGTACTTTCCTGGCTTCCTCATAACCGTCTGGTAGAATACCGTGCTGCAGGTATTCGATTAGTGGTGTCATCCATGTGTGTCTGGCCGGTGCCAAGTACTTTACTTGTCGATCGTCTATGCTTCTTTCTTTGAGTACCTCCACAAGGACCTTCTTGGATAGGTGGTCGAATCATGTTGATGCTAGCTTACTAAGGGCATCCGCTCTTCTATTTTCACCTCTTGGGATTTGTTTGATGGTAAATTATCTGAAAGGTTCTACAAGCCGTTGTACTGCTTTCACGTACTTTTCCATTCATTTGTCTTTCACTTCGAAATCCCCGTTGACCTGATTGGTAGCTAGTATTGAGTCCGTTAGAGCTACTACTGCTTCTGCTCCCATTTATTTATCCAATCGTAGGTCGGCGAGCAAAGCTTCGTATTCTGCTTCGTTGTTGGAAGTGTGAAAGTCAAAACGAAGAGCATAAGTGATTTCTTCCCCTTCCGGGCTAGTCAGAATCAGACCTGCTCATGACCCTTCCTTACTAGCTGCTCCATCAGTGTACAAAGTCAATCTCTGACCGTCTTTGGATTCTCGTGCTCCCAAAGATTTTTTTCTCTGGGCCATGTTCTTAGCTTCGCCTGGGATTTCTAGCAAGAAGTCTGCTAACGCTTGTCCGTTGATGCTGTTGCGCGAGCGATAACTGATATCGTGTTCACCTAGTTCGATTGCCCATTTTGCCAGCCGCCCGGACGTCTCTGGTTTAATCAAGATTTGTTTGATCGGGTAGTTTGTTAGCACCTCTATCTGGTGTGCTTGGAAGTAACGCCTCAAGCATCGCGATGCGTAGATGAGCGCGAGCACTAGCTTTTCGAGAATGGGATAATTGATCTCTGGACCCTGTAGTGCACTACTGACATAGTAAAGCGGTGCATGTCTACCTTCCCGCTTCACAACCAGGACCGAAGATATGGCCTCCTCTGAGGCTGAGAGGTATACTTGCAGTATTTCTCCTGGGATAGGGCTGGCCAGCATGGGTAGCTCATGCAGGGCTGCTTTGATTTGCTGAAGCTCTGCTTCTGCTATTGTCGTCCACTGGAAGTTGCTTTTTTCAATACACCCCTTGAGGGTACGGAAGAGCGGCAAGGCTTTATCTGCTGACTTGGAGATGAATCGGCTCAACGCTGTCAACTTCCCGTTCAATCCCTGGGCGTCTCTTAGGGTATTTGGAGACGGCGCTTCCATGAATTCGTCGACTTTGACTGGTCTTGGCTGTATTCCTTTCCTGATGATATAGTATCCCAGGAATTGCCCTTCCTCTAGCAGCTTCTTCTCATCGGGGCTTTTAATGACCATATCGTCGACACAAACTTCCATATTTATTCCGATTTCCTTGGCGAAGATGGAGCCGACTAGTCGTTGATAAGTTGCTCCTGCATTTTTCAAACCGAACGACATTTTGGTATAACAGAAAGCCCCGTGGTCTGTGTAAAAAGTTTTCTTGTCCTCATCCTCTTTGCTCATTAGAATCTGATGGTACTCTTCGTATGCATCTAGAAGCACTTTAACTTGAAACCTTGTAAGGATTCGACCTTTTGGTCGATTTCTGGCAGGGGATAGCAATCTTTGGGGCATGCCTTGTTCATGTCAGAATAATAGATGCACATACGCCAGAAACCATCATGCTTTCTTACCATGACGGGGTTGGCAATCCAGGTTGGGAAGATCGCTTCTCTCAAAATCCCTGCCTTTGTCAGCTTGGCGACCTCAGAATTGATTGCTTTGTTTCGGTTACCTCCTTAAACCATTTTCTTCTGCTTGGTTTCCTTCGTTCTTGACTTGATCATGAGCTTGTGTTCTATGAATTTCCTGTCTACCCCTACCATGTCCGTGCGAGCCCAAGCGAAAAAATTTCTGTATTTTTTTAGGAGGCTGATCAGCGCCTGCCTCGTGACTGGGGGAAGGTTGCTGCCTACACTGAGCGGTTGATCCGGGTATTCTTTGTTGATGATTTTTTTGTCATTCGCTGGCACGGCACATAATTTTTTGTTTTCATGCACTATTTCTGTCGGCTGCATGATCTCGTAACATCGTAACTCCCTTGGCGGCATGGCCAGGACTGTGTTGGATTAATGTATAAGTCCATAACTATATTTGGTATGTACTTGACCCGACCCGGCATGGTCCATTTGGGTTGCACTTCCATTGGAATACCTTATAATGACTGTTGACAAGTCTTTGTGACTTTGTACATATTCATTACAGGAGGGTCAGTGCATATAAGTTTAAAATCTAAACAGATTTCGATAAATGATAGGAATTTGAAATTCTCACATTTTTCGATAAGGATTTGGGAGTGTGAAATTAGAATCATTGAAATTATGTTCAATTGGTTTATTTCACAAAGTAAGGATCATATACAAACATAGAGTGCATACTTGGTGTATGGCAAAGCTATTGTTTAAGAAAAACATAGTGTACATGCTTGGAGCATGGGACAACTAGTGTTTTTAATTCAAGTATAAAGTTGATAAAACCGAAACAATGAATAATGAGTAATCAGTATGGTGATAAATAAAAGTGTTTATTTATATTCATAGGGTTTGATACCATATTTGATTCATTTATTCTTGTGTTTCACTTTGCATGTTTTGACTTCCAGAATAACTAAGTCGCTCTTCCTGAATGATTAAGTTATTCAAACCATCCACAGTCGGTCATATGTTGGAAGTAGATATGAATCAAGACTGTCATAGGTTGGTTTGTAGAGGTCCAAGTTGGTGGACAAAGTGGTCCTACAACACTCATGAGTGCTCATAAGTTCTGAGTATTGGATTCAACCCACGCTAATTTGAATCACTTCATGGATTTTATCACGAGTGATCATGAGACGATAATATCTTATATTCTTAAAACCTAGAGATATGAGTTGTTACTATGAGTTGGTTATACATTGATTGCACGAAAACGCATTGGTAACTCGATGTTATAAAACGTGCCTTTGTGTATGATTCAACAAGTAGTAGAACAAGCCATATGAGTCGAAGTTTATCCATTCCTTTTACCTTCGGGATAAAAGCGATATCTGTGGGCCCCTCGATGATTTAGCGATGACACATGTGAGTGCTTGGCCAAGCCAGGACTGATTTGATTTGTTCAATCAGTCAGTTATCATAAATGGAAAAATATGGAAACAACAAATGGACAGAGAGAATGATTATAATCCATGTCTCAGTCCATATGATATCTAGAATGGAGGAATATATGATCCCTTATCTAATGGACAAGTCATCGACAAGGTCAGAGTTCGACAGCGGATTTAAGAGCTACGATTGCCAGTTAGGTTTTGAAGTCATACTCAATAATAGTTTTAGACTTATCCAAGTGGGAGACTGTTGGATTAATGTCTAAGTCCATAACTATATTTGGTATGTATTTGACCCGGCCCGGCATGGTCCATTTGGGTTGCACTTCACCGGCACAATTTATATGGATAGTCTTTTGAGAATAGTATATTTATGATTTATATTAATATATTATAAGTTCCTATATATTAATATGGAATCATATTATTTAATTAGTATTGATCAAGAATTAATTTAGAATTAATTAAGTGATCAAAAAGAACTAATTAAATATGGACTCTTATATATATGGAATGGGCCAAGTTCATTTAGGTTGGGCTAAGCTTTCATGGATGGTCCATGGAGCTTTTAACTCATGGATCCTATGTAAATGAAAGGTCATGGGTATTAGGGTTTACATGGATGTAACCCTAATCCTCCATAATATATAAAGGGGTCCTTGGCTCACAAAATTGGAACAAGTGTGTGAAAATAAGAGTGGGCCGATTTTAGTGTGTATACATATTCTCTCAAGTTCTTCCAAGGTGTTTTGGTGATTTGTGATTCCATTTGAGGCTTCCACACTATTGGGGCTAAGCTCTTAAAGCTTGAAGACGTCAAGCTACATCAAAAGGTATGTCATCTAACTAGAACTTAGTAGTATAGGTGCTTCATAATATGCTAGTTAGGATGAAACCTTGGAATAGTTAATATTTTGCATGTATAATAGAGAAAACATAGATCTAAGGTTTATAGGGTTACATGTACACCATAGGAGTGTTAGAATGCTCAAAACCCAACAGTGGTATCAGAGCCATGGGTTGTTTTCTGTTATATTGATGCAAATGTTTTATTTTCAAAGTTGGAAAAAAAAAGAAAAAAAAACATGACGTTTGTCAAATTTTAAGATAATTACTTGTTTTTGTGAAAAACTAATTAATTGTAAAATTTGAATCATTTGCTATATGAGTTGAATTAGGTCAAATTTAGTAAAAGATAAAATGATATGATTATTTTATTACTTTTAAAAGTTTGATCTAAAGAGTTTTTTAAAACCTCCATAAGTTATGGATATGAAAAGTTTTTAAAAAAAATTGATTCAAAGTTTTTTATGGAGTTACAAAACTTGGTCTTAATGTTTTAAAGAATTCCATAACTTGTTCTTAAGTTATGGAACATGAAAAATTTCATCATAAAACAAGTATTTAACTCCATAAGTTATGGAATCCAAAAGTTTTCAAGAGTTACAAAACTTGCCCTCAAGTTTTGGAATTTGGAAAAAGTTTTTTTATGATAAAAAAAAAGAATTGAATTCTAAAACTCTTGGGTTCTTAACTTAAACAATTAATTAAATGGTTTTAATTTTGAATTTAATAATTAGAATTATGATGTTTTTATTGAATAATTCAATTAACTCTTATGGACTTTATTAATAGATAATTAAAGTGTTTAATTAAAAGAGAATTAATAATTCCATAATGACATGGTTTAAATTTAATTAAACTAAGAGTATAGTTTAATTAATAGATTAAACCACCAAGTATTTTAAATGTCTAAAATACACCCTTATACTATTATAATATTAAAAGTTTAATATATTATATGTATAAGAGCAAGTCGTCTTACCATTAGTAGGCCTCATTCATGAAGCCGGTCTATAAGGGGAGTATAAGGTTACTGCCTATAAAATGACAGTTTAATGGGTGTCCACTCTCACCCACCGCTTCCTTGACTGGTGGAGGGTCGTTAGCCGAACAGGTAGGACAAGGACTATAATTCTCCCTTCATTAAAAGTATTAATGATAAATACTAAGTAACTAAACTTTTTATAAATTCCCAATCTTAGTTACTTAGGAAAATGTGAATAAGGTGCTAATCCATGAAATTACACTTTGCACTTTGTTTAAGCTGTTAGTGGAGCGTGTGTGGTTAACCGGCACACTAACCTGGACTTAACAAGGTAGGCAAAGGGTAACTTAATGTTTATCATAGTATCGTTGGAGCGTGTGTGGTTAACCGGCACATCGATTGAGGGGTAAATATTAAGGGTACCAAGTATATTTGCATGGTTACTTCACACCTTGTTTTGTGATCCTCGGCATCCCAGTCACAAAACCTGAAGGGCACACTCGAGATTGAAACATGCCATTGAAAAGTTCAATGAATCTCAAAAGAATCTAGGAGTTTCAAAACCAATTAAAACCTAATAATACATTTCGTTTATCTTGGTGGAAATTGGTGAATCGTCATTCACCTACCTTCAAATATTTTATAGCTTGGATTACGGCATCCCTCTTCCAAGTTATAAAATAGTTTGTTGGGTCCTAGCCTTAATATATCATATTGGGTGTTATATTAAGGACTTAAATCAACTTTACGTGAATTTCTCCCATTGTTGATGTCTGGTTTAGACAACAATGATCTTCCCAAACCAAGCTTTCCTAATGAATATGACTTCCCGAGTTTGGCTCATGGAAGTCATACTTCTCTTCCTCCACCTCCTCCAATTATTCTCCCTAACCCACAAGTTCAAGGTCACTCAAGCCCTAATGGCAAGCAAGGTCTATGTGTGATCACATCTTAGAGATGAATTCACATATTGACAAGCCGGGAGAGTTGGGTGTCAAAGTCTTGAGAAAGTTGGATGTTCAATCACTTTCTAAGTCACATAGTGAGTTCCTTTGGGACAACTATGAAACAGACTATGACATGAACCTTAATGATCATATCTATTTGCTTGGTGCTGCTGAATCAGCAATGATTTGGAACGATAGTAAAGCAAATTTGATTAGAAGATCAACTTCCCAAAAACTTTATGGACAGTGACAATGGTGACACTGGAAATCCAGAAAAAGCATTCTCTTCCCAATGGAAAGGGATTGGCCATAGTCAACCCGGTTGACCAAATGGTAAAGAGAAAGGCTAAGTCTGAGATAGTCCCATTACCAAAGGGTCCATATGTTTATTTTGCCAAAGGAAGGGGCGTTGATTGCAAAGCTGCCAAATTTACCTAAGGATGTTAAAGTCAATAAGTTTGACTCTACATCAGGTAGAGCCCATTATCTAACTCTGTTAAGTTCTATTCTGAGATCCTCATTACATGATGTGACTGGGTCACATGTTGATGTTTTAAGAATCAAAGAATAGAGAGAAATCTTAAAGGAAGTATATGCTGATTCTGATCGCGAAGGTGGATTTCGATCGCATCAGAATTTTGAGCAGTTGCTTAAGAAGTTATGATATATTGCTAAGGAATAGATAACAACAATTTTCCATGTGGATTGTAAGGATAAGTTTTTCCGCAAAGTTTTAAAATAAAAGAAAATTGTTTAATTTTATTTATTTGAAGTATCCTTACAATGGCATTTGTGGAAAATTGTTGCTTATATGATTCCACTGACAACAATATTGGAAAATGGATTTGATTCTTTCATTTGTGGTAGTGTCTAAATTTACCAAATCAGGAAAGTTCCTCATCGCCCAAGTTTCAATTGGACCGAAACTTGGAATCATGCAAGTTGAATAGTATGATGAATGAGAACTTTCAAGCATTGGAAAATCAAGACTAATTACTTGTTCACATGGATGTGTGAGTCAAGTGAAGGACTAAAGGGATAGAGTACACATTCTTGTGCACTGGTCATGTCCACCACAAAGCTCGTTAATACTATTTGATTTACTAAAGTTTAGTAAATATGGTTATACTTACAAGTTTAAGTATAATTATGAAACATTGGAAAAGTCTCAATGTATGGCAGAACGAATGGGAAGAATCAAATTAGGCAGAAAGATAAAAGTTTATCAAATCTGAAAAGATGGGAGAGTACTTTAGTATCATGTTTGTGATCATCTTAATGATTTAGAAATCATATCACAATTAGTCCTCTAAAGGTCATCTTAGTGCATTCTTATGACTAAGAAGAGGAGTCATGAATTGTTGAAATGGTTAGATCAGGAAGATGAGTCATACTTCGTTCCAAAACAATTCTTAGAGTCATACTCCAAGATTGTAACTTGAGTGACATATCTTAAAGAAAGGTTTAAAACACTTGTCAAATGTAAGGTAAAAGTGTCCTACTCTTGTACATTTGAAATTGGTAAGTTGTGATGTTTTGGATAAAACAAAGACCAACTAAGGCCAATTGTGTGAAGTGTTTGTCTTGATAAAGAATCCGCACTATCTCTTGAATATTTGGCAAGATAGTCTTATATGTCAAGAGGACAGTGGGAGTCTTAAAGATCCTAAAAAGAATTTCAAGAACTAATCAAGAATAAAACCTGAGGTTCTTCACTAGCACACGACTTGAGGTTTATAACCTATCGTGTTGACATATTCTGTGCCCATTCCAGTTAAAGTTGGCTTTGCATAGGAGTTCTGAAAGTTCTCAATTGGTTGCATAACAACTTGGAAGCAATGGCAGGCCCTGTACTGCCAGGTGGCAAGAAGTTAAGATTGCATAAGTTCAGTCCATATGAGTTTGGATTTGTCATTATCCTTGTCTTGTGACTATGGTTTTGACGATTCACATGGATAAGAACACATACACCATAAAATCTAAGGGTCATAAGGTTTCTCTCCGATTCATGAAAATGATGGTGAGGAAACACTTCCACCAAGTAGATTTGAAGCAGATGGCAAAAGGTCTAAACAATTGAGACTATGATTACGGCATCCCTTTTCATAGTTCTGAAATTGTTTAGACACACATGCATGCTATCTAAGGAAAGGTGTATGATTTTGATAAAGTTTTATCAAAGCATCTCGTATCAGAAATCTGAACTTTGGTAAGAAAGTCAATAAAGTATTGATTTCTAGAAGTCCAGCTGATTTCTGAGTACATGTCAAAGCTAGTGGGAGCATAAGTGTTATGCTAATAATCATCATGTTAGTGGGAGCATGATAATTATTGTTAGTGTTGCAAGTTAGCAATGTTAATTATAGAAAACAAAAGTTTCAATTCGTGAGGCTGCAGGGATTGAAAAAGTTGTTTTGCTATAATTAAGGGAGAGGATATACTTCATTTCAGTTCTAAAGGCTTAGATTGAGACCTTAATCATCTTTAGTCAAGAATATGTATATGAATTTCATGTTGGATTGGTTCAACTTAAGGAAATTCTATATATTGCGTTCTCAAAATTCGATTATGATTACGGCATCCCTCTTCATAGTCAAATTTTGAAAACATGGCAAATAAAAATATTGTAGCAAAAGACTGGTCTAGAATCATGTCTTTATGTGAGACATCATGAATCGTGTACCATTTGCTTTGGGTATAGGATCGATTGCATGTGCTATAATATTTGTCATTTCTAAATTTTTCCAAATGCCCAGAGGCATTAAGAAGGGAAAAGGTCTAGAATTGGATATGACTAAAATGATTAAGCAATTGTCGAGGACAATCTGAGGTTTACCAAAGATTGGTTGCTCAGGGACAGTTGGAAGTATAGTGCTAATTTTGGAAGGACCATATTGACATATTCTGAAAAGTGGCATCTCTTGTTCAGAAGTGATAGTCAAAATGAGAATATGGGGTTGTCTCCATAGGTGGAAGTTATCTGTGTAAGATTAGAAAACTTAATGCAAGAAGCATGTCCAAACCAATGTACTTTGAATATGAGACTTAGTTTCCATGGAGTTGATCTCCATTGGAATACCTTATAATGACTGTTGACAAGTCTTTGTGACTTTGTACATATTCATTACAGGAGGGTCAGTGCATATAAGTTTAAAATCTAAACAGATTTCGATAAATGATAGGAATTTGAAATTCTCACATTTTTCGATAAGGATTTGGGAGTGTGAAATTAGAATCATTGAAATTAAGTTCAATTGGTTTATTTCACAAAGTAAGGATCATATACAAACATAGAGTGCATACTTGGTGTATGGCAAAGCTATTGTTTAAGAAAAACATAGTGTACATGCTTGGAGCATGGGACAACTAGTGTTTTTAATTCAAGTATAAAGTTGATAAAACCGAAACAATGAATAATGAGTAATCAGTATGGTGATAAATAAAAGTGTTTATTTATATTCATAGGGTTTGATACCATATTTGATTCATTTATTCTTGTGTTTCACTTTGCATGTTTTGACTTCCAGAATAACTAAGTCGCTCTTCCTGAATGATTAAGTTATTCAAACCATCCACAGTCGGTCATATGTTGGAAGTAGATATGAATCAAGACTGTCATAGGTTGGTTTGTAGAGGTCCAAGTTGGTGGACAAAGTGGTCCTACAACACTCATGAGTGCTCATAAGTTCTGAGTATTGGATTCAACCCACGCTAATTTGAATCACTTCATGGATTTTATCACGAGTGATCATGAGACGATAATATCTTATATTCTTAAAACCTAGAGATATGAGTTGTTACTATGAGTTGGTTATACATTGATTGCACGAAAACGCATTGGTAACTCGATGTTATAAAACGTGCCTTTGTGTATGATTCAACAAGTAGTAGAACAAGCCATATGAGTCGAAGTTTATCCATTCCTTTTACCTTCGGGATAAAAGCGATATCTGTGGGCCCCTCGATGATTTAGCGATGACACATGTGAGTGCTTGGCCAAGCCAGGACTGATTTGATTTGTTCAATCAGTCAGTTATCATAAATGGAAAAATATGGAAACAACAAATGGACAGAGAGAATGATTATAATCCATGTCTCAGTCCATATGATATCTAGAATGGAGGAATATATGATCCCTTATCTAATGGACAAGTCATCGACAAGGTCAGAGTTCGACAGCGGATTTAAGAGCTACGATTGCCAGTTAGGTTTTGAAGTCATACTCAATAATAGTTTTAGACTTATCCAAGTGGGAGACTGTTGGATTAATGTCTAAGTCCATAACTATATTTGGTATGTATTTGACCCGGCCCGGCATGGTCCATTTGGGTTGCACTTCACCGGCACAATTTATATGGATAGTCTTTTGAGAATAGTATATTTATGATTTATATTAATATATTATAAGTTCCTATATATTAATATGGAATCATATTATTTAATTAGTATTGATCAAGAATTAATTTAGAATTAATTAAGTGATCAAAAAGAACTAATTAAATATGGACTCTTATATATATGGAATGGGCCAAGTTCATTTAGGTTGGGCTAAGCTTTCATGGATGGTCCATGGAGCTTTTAACTCATGGATCCTATGTAAATGAAAGGTCATGGGTATTAGGGTTTACATGGATGTAACCCTAATCCTCCATAATATATAAAGGGGTCCTTGGCTCACAAAATTGGAACAAGTGTGTGAAAATAAGAGTGGGCCGATTTTAGTGTGTATACATATTCTCTCAAGTTCTTCCAAGGTGTTTTGGTGATTTGTGATTCCATTTGAGGCTTCCACACTATTGGGGCTAAGCTCTTAAAGCTTGAAGACATCAAGCTACATCAAAAGGTATGTCATCTAACTAGAACTTAGTAGTATAGGTGCTTCATAATATGCTAGTTAGGATGAAACCTTGGAATAGTTAATATTTTGCATGTATAATAGAGAAAACATAGATCCAAGGTTTATAGGGTTGCATGTACACCATAGGAGTGTTAGAATGCTCAAAACCCAACAGACTGTTCCTGGCCCCTCTGGGGTGCTGAATTTCACAATCCCATGCATTGTTGACGGGATCGCCCCAAATTTAAGTGGGGCTGTCCTCCCCATGCTGATAGTGTGTTCTGTCGGGTGCGTTATCACAATGAAGTCTATTAGGGTTGTCTTCTTTCTTGCTTTGTCGTGACTGTTCAATGTGAAAGGCAAATGAATCGTACCCAAGGGCCATAGTTTCTGCCCTGTGAAGCCTGTCAGTCTTCCCGTGATAGGCTTGAGATTTTCCTTCCATCTATCGAGTAAGAGGCGTAAGCAGTGTTCGTAAATGATGTCCGCTGAGCTATTTGTGTCAATCTATACCCTGTGAATCGTAACATTCTTGATATACCCTTGAATTATGAGCGGGTCATCGCCCCGTCAGCCTTTCGGACGGGAATCCTTTACTGAAAATATGAGCTCGTGCATTGATATGGTGAGACCTTCCATGTCATCATGTTCTTCTTGCCTTCCCCTCTTAGACCGTATCATCAGGATTTCTTGGGGTTGGGTTCGCCCTCTCGTCATATCTTTGGCATTTTCAGCGTCGAATTTGGCACGGAGACTTCGTGCCACTTCGACGAGGTTTCCTTTTAGTTGCTTTTCTTCCGTCTCCGCCCGTGTTTGTGGCTTCTTTCCCATGAGCTTTTGAGATAGAGGGCCTGGCAAGAGACCCCATGTGAAGGCGCCTGCTATTAAGCCTTCGTCGTGGCCTGGAACGTGTAATGTGGCGTTTGTGAACCTAGTGAAATATTCCCTGACTGTTTCTCCCTCCTTTTGTTTGCAGCCGATGATCGAGTACGAATCTCCTTGGTACTTCCTCAACTGCATGAAATTTGTCAAGAACATGTTCTTTAACTGCCCGAAGTTGTATATGCTTCCTGGTCTCAATGTCTTGAACCACGTTCATGCGTTGCCATCCAAGGTTGTTGGAAAATACGTACACCAGACTCGCTAATCCAGCTTGTGCGATGTCATCGTCCACTCGTATGTATCGATATGGCTATCAGGGTCTATGGTTCCGTTGTAGGTTTTTGCTGTGAGTTGTATTGTTGAGCTATGGCATGTGGATGCATAATCGTGCTATTATAGGGAGAGTAGTGGCTAGGGTTTGGCCCATAGAATGCTTGGTGTGGAAATGGTAAGGTTAGCATCTGGGTGGGAAGTATGGGCGAGCTTTGTCTGTAAAGGTTGTTAGGTGTGATCTGTTGGTATTGTGGAATTGTAGGAGGAAAAGGAAGATTTGTTGGAAATGAGGGTGTCGGGCAGGCCATTGTTTGATTTCTCACTGGCTGGTCTAGCATTGGCATTTGGAGAGCTACTGACGCTTCTCCCTCCATCTGCATTGTCGGTGGTGAGAAAAACGTGGATTGTATCCCTGTCGTTTGGTTTGGCGTTGGTGTTGTCTGGAAAACCACCGGTTGCGCACCTGCCATCTGGTTTAACGGTGGTGGTGTCTGGAAAACCACCGGTTGTGCAACAGTCGTGTGGTTTGGTGGTGGTGTCTGGAGAACCACCGGTTGTATAGCTGTCACTAGATGTGTCGATGATTGCTGAAAAAGAGTTGGTGTGACACTGTGGTCTCCCACCGCCGACGTCCTCGCACCGGTTGGCGCTGATGGAAGTTGAGGTATTTGCGTGTGACATCCCCATTTTTCACAGCCATAAAAGACCGATTTTGTTTATGCTTTATAAAAATCAGAGTACCTCTTTTAATAAAAATGTTGCGGAATTTGTTCCCAGAAAAACATGATAAATACGTTATCAAAGCATTTTCGAAGAAATGTATTTTTATCCATTTTAAAACATTTGGGATGTCATCGTCAATACAGAAACATAAGCATAAACAGAACTTACATTCATTTACACTAGTGATCTACATATCTTTTAAATCCCTTAGTGTAAAGTAGCTTCATATTGACACCTGTGATACAAATAAGCTTGAGTGGGTCAGGTTGGGAAACCTGGTGAGTACATAGGGTTTTCAACCCACAATAATTTAATTATTATGTTTAAACATCAAACAATCAACCCAATTACCCATCCCCATTATCTTCCTTACTCTTAAGGATCTACCCTAAGAATCATCTATCCTGCATTCGTTCATTTTGAAGCCCATTGCTTCCAGGGTTTATATGATAGGTACTAAGTCCATAGCTGTCAATGCTTGTTCGTAAAGCGCTAATTCCATAGCTGCTAAAGTTCATTCATCGGGTACTAAATCCATAGCTACCGGTGTTAAACTAATAGGTACTAAATCCATAGCTACCAAGGTTTATTTAACAGGTACTAAGTCCATAGCTACCAATGTTTATTCTATAGGCACTAAGTCCATAACTGCCGATGTTATTTGTTAGGAACTAAGTCTATAGCTGCCAATGTTCACTCATATTATCTTTCATCTCTCATCATTCATCTACCCATGTTTTACCCAACATATTCGTAGATATAAAATACATATACATTTTAAATTATTTAAAACATGTATAAAATCGTTCATCCAGCATAGAAAGCAAGTATTCAAATAATATGAACACATACCACGTAATTTATATAAAATACTTCATATCTATGTGTAAGATGAAAGTAACTATGCACTCACCTGCAATTGTGGTGACTCGGTACTCGAACAACACTTCGTTTACATTAAAACAAATTTCCGTTGACAAAACCTAGTATCATTTCCACTAGAGTTTAGTCTAATGTTCAACGAGACTAATTAATAGTCTAACTATTATTACTATTATATAAGCGTTAAACAATACTCTTCACCCACTATGTACAGACAGGGGCCAGACATGAAACACCCGACGGCAGGATCATTTTGGCATATAGCACTTCTGAAATCCCACAACCCAGGCGGCCCTTTAAACCGGATTCCCCGTATCGCGAGTGGTTAAAAAGATATTATAACGACACTTATATAACCCGTAATAATAGCTCAAATAATTATTATAAGGTCCTAATAACGTTACAATATTTAAATAAAAGCTATATTAGGTAGGCGTATCTTACCTACGATGGGGTTTGGCTAGAAGCCGCGCTCTGCAGGGGCAGAGCTTCCGAGCCGAAAGCTCTTCTTCTCGGAGTCGTCGAGTGCTCCGGGGCTTTCTTCTAGCGCTAGGGGAGTTTTGGGAGGTTTAGAGAGAGAGTAGAGAGAGAAGGGTGGAGGTGTGAAGAAATGAGGGTGGAAGGGGTTGTATTTATAGGGTGAAATATGGCTGAAACTAGTGTCACGTATCACCATCTAGTGGCAAGCATTGGGGAGAAAGCAATGGCCAAGATTGTGCCACGTCACCCCTTTTGCAGCAGCACCCTGCCGACTTCTAAACCTCGAAACGTTCGCATACGAGCTCCGTCTTCGACGTTCTTTATATCCACGTGTAGCTAAAAATAAGATATACAACTTCCATTTTGACTCCGTCGGCTAATTCTCGACCGATATTAAATTTAACAGTACGAGGAGATTATAGTGTTAAATGTCCGCGTAAAATTCATAACTTCTACATACGGACTCCGTTTTCGTCTGTCTTTTTACCGTTGAGTTCCTATTAATGAGATCTTCAATTCTCATTTAGGTCGCTTAGGCCAAAAGCCGCTCGATCTAAAATTCGAGTTTCAGGTCGTGCACTGCTATGCCAAATCTTAGAAAATTCATAACTTCCTTATACGAAGTCAGATTTGGGCGTTCTTATTTTGTATGTTCTCGGTTTAACGTATACTACAATTTTTGCTTAGATTTATAAGGCTAAAAAGTCCTCCATCGTAAATTCACTATTTACGTCTCACAGTGCCATGCCAGTTTTGCCGAAAAACTTCGACGGGCCATAACTTCTTCGTTATAACTCGGATTTCGGCGTTCTTTATAGGTACGGAACCCTTGTAACATATACTACCATTTGGTTAAGATTACTCCTTCTAAATAATCTTCCATCAAAACTCATTTTTGATGCTTATTGTCTCTAAATTGAGTAGCCCGAATCTGCGGGCGTTACATTGCGCCAGGACGCTCGTTGTTGGCACAGTGGCGGAGGGAGGTTGTCCTCCGTTTGCTGGTTGTTCTTGTTCGGCCGACAGTACGACAGCTACCACAGAACCGCCCTCATTTGATGTTTCTCCGGTAATTATCGCGGAAGGCGATGGAGGGGTTTGTTCCAGCGACGCCATAGACCGAATGGGGTTGTTTGGCGTTCCACCGGTTTCTCCTATATCGTCGGATGCCATTTTTTCTGATGGGTGATGTGCTTTTGTTTTGTTTTTCGTCACACGACAGATGACGCCAAATGATGTGACCTTGAACTCTGCTTTACGTCCTCCGGACCAAGTGACTCCGGTGAACCTGCGAGGTCACAGTAAGAAAGAGGCCGTCAGCCGTTCTCTGGGAGGAGATCTTGGAAAAACGCTCCAACGGTCAAGTCAATAGGTATTCTCTAGGGTTGAGTGAGAGTAAACTGGTAGAGAATCACTTACTTCCCAAGGCATCGAGGATAGCCTTTTATACTGAACTCTCCTGGTAGTCCGGACAAGGGCGTCAGACCCGACATGATCGGAGACGTTGATTGGTGGATCGTGCTCTTGAATCTGTTAGAGCTAAGAATTGGTTGCGACAGTAGTGCTCTGAGTATCTTCCTTGTCTCCTGACCGTTGTATTTGTCTTGGAGCGAAAGGCGGCCCAGGCGGGGCCGAGCCTTTCGTCGGCAACTAAAGGCGGCCCAGGCGGGGCCGAGCCTTTCTTTAGGAGCCCTGCTCTTAGGGGCGCTGGATTCTGTTGGGTTTAGTCGGCTGGGCACGCTACACCATGGAGCGTTCTCTGTCGTGGCCGGGCGCGACTCTTCCGTGCTTGCTAGGACACGTCATCAGGCTGCAATAACTGTCACGTCGTGGCCACCAACCAGCCACGCTCTTCGTTTAGATGCTCTGGTCACGATGTGGTCATCAACCCACCACGTCGTGACATAAGACTTTTTCCCCAAAACCTTATTCCTGACATCCTTAAGTATTTGACTGGTCAAAACGGGAAAACGGGTGTTACACTCTAACTATTTGATGCTTCGCAATCATAAATTATTTAATCCTAAGAAAGGTATTATGAGAAGTGGTAAACATAATATGCCCCTACCATTTTGATGTCTTGGCAGTCGTTATGTCTTGTACCTATCCATTTTTTAGGCGACTCTATAACCCATCAAACTCTATAAAGTTCAATGTATTATGGATGATTTAAAATTGCAGTGGAAGGTGTGAGATGGTAGAATGGTGAATGTACGACAATGGTTGGGCTGGTGGGTCTACAAATAGCTATATCAAATTAAATAGATAATAATTTTTATTTGGAAAAATCATATAAAAATAACATTGTCATTTTATATTAACAGGGACCAATATCGAAAAAAGCAAAATCGGTGACTTTTCTTGAAAATTTTCACACGAATTAAACCATACTTGTGATTTTAGGTAAAGCAATAATCTACTAAAACACAAAGACATGCTTGCTATTAAACAAAACTAGAAGAAGAAAATTAATTTTTAAAATAATGTAGATAAATTGAAAGAGACTTGCAAATGAAGGGTATAAATGACTTTTACTTGAAGGGTTAATTTAGATGGAGTGCATCTTTCTTACCTACCACACCCAAACAAGGCTTAACTTCAAACACCTCCCTGATCAACTCCACCACTACAAACCTTATCTAAAAAACCTCGATGTTTTTTTACTTTGTATATGTAGATATTTCGATTATTGTATTAAAAAACTTTTAATTTTTTTTAGAAAAGTGATAATTAATTTTTTATTAAATAATAATATTTTATTTCTCCATGATGCATACTCATTTATATCTTTTTAATTGATCTTTCTTTCTATGCATTGTTTATTTTACTTCGATTACCCCATCAATATCCATTTTGATCTTAAATCGTTTTCAACTAAAAAAAACTTTTAAAGCACATCCCAATTTTACCACCGTTTGTTGGCATCTCATATCCATCATTTTTCACTTTTATTATCATTTGTTGACATCTCATAGACAATAATATAATATATATACAACATGATAACGATAAGACTATAGAAAAAACTTGTTTTGTTCTTGAACTGGTGTGAAACCCATGTATTACACAGGTTGATTTAAAAAAAAAATTAAATTAAAGTGCTAACAGAAAATATTTTTTAATATACAACTTTAAAATAAGAAAGAAAGAAACGTATTTATTGCAATTTAATATTATATATATATATATATATATATATATATATATAGTATTTAATACTTTACATATATAAGTATATGACTTTAATTTTAAAAATTGAAACAAATCAAAAATTGACAAATGGATAATATTTATTTCAAAAATACCACAAAATGACAAATGTCAAAACTTATGAGAGATTGACATGTGACAAAAAAACCTCATTTATTAAGAAAGATTAATTATCCATCTTTTTAGTTAATAGCCTATAAAAATCCCACAAGGTGGGTTCCACGCCACAAAATCAATTAAAAGCCCCCCATTGCGTACATTAAAGTCAAAATTGCTTATTCGCCAATCATATACCAACAATTATATATATATATATATATATATATATATATATATATATATATATATATATATATATAAAAAGCTAACATTTTTCTTTGAACCTCATGCATTTGAAACCCCCATAAAAATTTGCAAACACCTCATGCATTTGAAACCTCATATTTTAATGAATATCACTCAAAAGTCTCTTAATAATGATTAACAATTCAAAGGTTTTATAACTTATATAATATATTTAATAAACAACTAATGGATACTCTACTATAAAAAGGTCAATCTTTTTGAGTAGACACACAAATACAAATCACATACAAAATTCACAAAAAAAATAAGTTTAAAGTTTTTTGTGTTGGTTTGAGGGCTTTGAACAATTTTTCGAGCCATGTTATTATGTTGAAGTTTTTCATTTGTAAGTTTGTTATATACTAATTCTTTTTTGTATCTTCTTGATTTAAGTATTCTTTTAAGAATATCATTGTATGTTGTGGTTTAAATTTTAATGTAAATTAGATTAGATTCATGTTACCGATCATATGTTATGGAAGATGATATATATAATATTTAATTAACTATTGTATATATGTGTGTATGTTCATGTTGATTCAAAACAATAATTAATTAAAAATCATGGATATGTCATATTATCCATATTATCCATGTAAGACTTTTTTAAAATGCAAATTGTCTATCTTATAACTTTATATGTATATGTTTAACATTTTAATTATAACAATAAGTGTTTTTTAAAAGTTTCTTTCACTTATTAATAATAACAAGTGGTTTTAAAATTAATAAGCAATAATTAGAAATAATAAAATCAAATTACATGGATATGTCATATTATCTATGCAAGTCTCTTTTGAAATGCAAATTGTCTATCTTATCACTTTATTATTTAGTGTATGTTTCACATTTTAATAATAATATTAAGTGTTTCTTAAAAGTCTTCTTTAACTTATTATTAATAATAAGTGATTTAAAACTAATGAATAACAATTTTAAATGATAATAACATGAAATTATAAATTACATTTAGCTATAAATAAATTCTATTTTAAATGAACATCATTATTGAAATTAGAAAATTATCGCATAAGTAAAAATATAATTAATCAATAATAATAATTGTTAAAAATAATATTAAATAGATAATTATATTTAATTGTATTAATAAAGAATGTGGGTTGATGTCAATGAATATTATTGTTAAAAATAATAGAGATTATATATATATATATATATATATATATATATATATTAGTGTAAAAATATTATCTCAAAGTTAATGTCAATAACATAACCATTTTAAACATATATTTTTCAATATTTTAACAATATATTTTTAATCTTCGCTGCGCAACGCGCGGGAATTCGTCTAGTATATATATATATATATATATATATATATATATATATATATATATATATATATATAAATAAAAAGAAACAATTTATAGTTTGTGGAGCATTAAATTAGACGAAGTGTAGTTTTATAGATACTCTAACTTCATATTTCGTGAGTATACTGTATACTACACGACATAGTTTCTTAAAGTGTAAACATTGAATAGTTTGTTGTTATAATTTATACAGTCATTGTCTTTTTATATTAAACGAAAAGTAGGTTCAAGATGATGAATTGATGATATACATCTGAATATGAAAATAGTTTTATTAATGATAACAGAAATCGAATGGACTACCATAAAAATGCAAGAATTCTTTACTTCCTTATATATTTAAATAAAATATTTTTTTTATATGAAATTTTTTTTATCATTAAACCAATATCAAATATTTCATTTAAGTTCCATAAGAAGGATAAATTTTATAAAATAAAATTAAAAAAAAAGAAAAAAAAGGTAAACAGTTGGCTACTCGTTTTGGTTTCAAAGTAGTTGATTTGACAATGGATAGACATCTTATTTATCAAGCTTTTTCTCAACGATAAAGACGAATTAAATAAAGTAAATCATTTATTGTCATTGAATAATTTTCTAGATTAATAAAGTATATATGACTTGTATATTATCCAATTAAATTTGTATGTTCATTAGTAACTGGGATCCGAAATGCGGCTAACCAAAATGCAACAAATACGTGTTTTTCATTGACTACACATATTAGAGATTAGACCAATGCTTTTGACTATTTTGGTAACTAACTACGCAATTCTATTTCTAGTTTGAAAAAAAAAATCAAATGTATGATCATGGGTTCGAAAACCTTATGAAGGAACTAATAACTATATATATATATATATATATATATATATATATATATATATATATATATATATATATATAATAGTTCTTAAATATTACAAAATAAGATAACAAGATACAAAATGAAATATGATTTTGTGATTTACGAGTAAGATAGATCCATAATGTTAGACTTACAAATGATCGGTTAATGTTAACCTGATTATTGACTAGATATCATTTTATACCTCTTTTCACTAAACATGACACATTCGACTTCAACGTTTTCATACATGGTCTACTCTAAGCAATTAAATTCTGAACACAAACATCTTTTTTTTTTCTTCACGTGTGTACGTAGTTTAAGCTCGATCATAACTTGGTTAAGTGGACCCAAATGTGTCAGAGTGTACGTACTAATCTTGTTCAAAACCGGTTTGCTTCCAAATCGCATTTCTAACCCTACTCAAATCTCTGCCTTTTAGTGTTCTTCCAAGACCTTCATGAACAGAAAATGAAGCAATCCTAGTTCTTGCTAAATACTCATGGGGAGGCAACCTTTCATCATCTTCATCATCATCATCATCAACATCGAACCCCACATGATCATGATCATAATCATTCTCTCTCCTCCCATGATCATCATGCTTGTACTCATCTCTCAAAATCTTTGACCAGTCCGGTACATTGACCGGCAATGACTTTGCCATCTCCATCGGTACTTTTCTTTGATGATGAGTTTTCAATGGAAACTTTGATCTTCGTGAGATGAGGTTTTGAGGCTCGTTTGCATGATCTTCAACTCCGGTGCTCCACAGGTCGGATTCGTTCATCTCAAAACCCTCGGCATCAACTCCATTGATTCTCCGGTCACCACCACCACCGAGATAAAGGAATTTTGGCCTTTGATCATGGTGATGGTGGTGGAATTTTCTTGTTGCCATTTCAGAGAAAATTGTTAGAAGAATTAATCTAAAAAAGATGGTGTTGTTCCTTTATGTTTTCTGGAAAAAAAGAGTGGGTATGAAAGATTGATTGGTTGGCCTAGGTGGTTGTTGATGGGTCAGCCAATCTATATATATAATGGTGTGATGGATAAGCCTTGTGTTTGGTTTTGTAAATACTCTATATTATGAGGGCTGATATGAAAATATATATTGGAACTTACATTAATCATCCTGATAGTTTTGTTATAGTTACATATAATACCACTATTGGAATTCATGACATGCAACTTTGACTCAAGTCCTATATATATGAATAACTTTGACATTGTGATTCTACAAATTAAAAGAATGGATGTTATGAGAAAATGACAACACAACTTTTTTTCTTTAGTAAGTTATTTATCGTGTTTGTTTGTATTATTTTGTTATTTTTTGTTAGTGATATTATTACTGATTAAGAACAATGATTATAAAAGAATTGAAAACATGCATTTTATGTACTGTTTTTAGGTGGTTTGTTGGATGATGAAATCTTATCCCTATGGTATGGTGGAGCCTATACTTATACATTGTGTCATCATTCTTGTTGTGATGTTACATTCATATTGTCTTATAAAATCAAAGTACATGATGGGAAATAAAAGAAGAAAAAACAAGTTTTCTATTTCAATAAGAGAGAGTTGTAAACTTTGAACTTTAAGAGGAACATTGGTCTCTTAAAAAAATAGAGGCTGGAATGTTAAGAGTTTATAAATGGGTATTATTTAGTTATACTAAACCACAGGGGGTGAAGTATCATAAGTGCATAATTGATCAAATAAAAAAAAAATTGTGTAGCATTTTATTTTCACATCACATAGAAGGATGTGATGTTATGGTGGGGAGGAATAGTGTAGACGTGTGTCTTCAGCTTACGGTGGACCCTTTATGGTGATCAATAATGGAGAGCTTGGATCGACTAAATTATGCTATAAATTGGAAGTGACATCATTATTGGTCCCACTTATCTTTAGATTATTCCGTCTGTCTGATATTTTAATTTTATGACACCAAATTATGGGTTGTATGTGTTCTACGAGTCGACGGAATGGGTAAGGTGAGGAGGAGGTGAGGGCGGAAACACTGCTTTATGTTTGTGGTCAGGGCCGGTTTTAGGGATGTGTGAGGTGTGTGACCGTACAAGGTCTCTGTCGTTTAGACGGTCTGGATTAGTAACAGATTAATCGGATCAATGATAATTTTATTTTGATTAATTTTTTATTAATTATCGAGTTATCATAGCATTAATGATTTTTACTTATATAAAAATATATTTAGATGTCTTTTGTCATTTTTCGCAAATGACCTTTAAAATCAATGAGCCAATTGTGGTGCTGTAAAAAAACAATAAAAATGAATGAATATTCAACCCTCATCTTTCTCTTTCTCCTCTCTCTTTTATATATCTGTACTTCTTAAAAAAAAAAAAAAAAAAACACGGGTCAGAATGAGTGTGGGATGAAATGGGATAAGAGGAAAAAAGGAATTATTGTTACGCTCTTCTTCAATATAAGCGTACATTATATTTTATCCTTAAACCAACTTCAGTGATGAAGTTGCTACATTAAGGAATATGCTTTTGTTGACTTGTACTTTATGCAATAAAATCTAATATGTTAATGCAAAATCTAATAACAATTTCTCACCACAAATCAATTAATAAGAAAAGAAGTGGGGCTACTCTAAAAAATAACCAAAATTTGAACTGCAGTGTCAGAAATTTACAATTTATAAAAACTATAATGAAATAATGGTTTATTTTGTAAAATATATGAATTATGAAATAAATTTGTTGTTTTGTGCAACTGATCCGCAAACATTATCATGTTAGTTATAAACTAGTAAATATTGCCTTCCAACGATTTGAATTAACTACAAGTTTAATAGCAGTGAATAATTAAAAAGAAAATTGCATATTAATGATTTAACTAAATGAAATAAATATATTGAATAATAAAATGAGTTAAAATAATATAAATAACTGATTTAATAAATATAAAAAATACAAATAATTTAAACTAATTTGTATGTGAATTTTTCGTATAAAAAAATTTGTTGCTAATAGTTAATTAATGATTATTGATTATATTTGTATGATTATCTATATTATTTTAATTTGATAGCTGCATTTTACATATATTTTGAGCTAGTTTATTAATAAACATGAACCACGATTGCATGGATGAAACATTAGGAAATATGAGTGTTGTAAAAATCGGTCTAGGCGGTCGATTAATTGGCGCCTAGACGCTTGACGACCTCCAACCGCCTACAAATAGGTGCTAGAGGGTTAAATATTCGGCTTTGGTCAATATCGGTCAAAACCGGTCAAAATCGGACTAAATCAGACCAACTCGGACAACAATTCGGACCAAGTCATTCCAGCCCACTCTAAAGTCGTCGACCCAATGGAGCCAACAACCCAAAGCACAGTTGTTTTACTTATCGAAGGGTATTGTCGCTCCTTTTTATAGAATATTTATGCTTAATATTTTTTCCCACTAGCGATGTGGGATGTGGGACTGGTGGTTGAATGTCTCTTCTTCGCTTCTTCTTCATTCACTTAACTGACGATTGAAGGTTTGAGCTTTGGTTTTCAATGGTGATTTCGATTGGTGGTTTAACTCCTTAATTGTTGCTAGGGTTCCTTTCGATTTTGCCATTCCATCGCATTCAGTCTAACTTTTGTTTTCGAAGCACATCCTTCTTGTTCTGTCACACATCTTCTTCTACTTCCAAGCACATCATCGCCTTCTGTACAAATTGCTATTGGAGTTGTGAAGTACCCTCAAATATTGTTAGATTCTTTCCAATAATTGTATTCTTCTTCCGAAATTGACCAAAACTCCAAGTTTCACACTTTCTAGATTTGTTTGTGTGTCTTGGGAACTTATGTTATTCATTGAATGCATCATAAAGCATGACATCCTTAATGAATTATTTCAGGAACGACCAGTGCTGTTGATGCTAAGTCCACAATCTCTCTGAGTTTGACTTCAAGTCAGTGTGAGATGACTAAAATGGTGCATAATGATGTAAAAGTCAAAGATGATTCATGCTTAAATAAGTTGAATAATGATGAGCTACATAACGTATTTGAGCTTGTAGGTTGTTATATGCATCCAATCCCAATCTCAATGGTAATGTTGAGAACAAAAAGGAACGAGGTCTTCATATGTGTTTTATGTGGGTATTTGATGGAAAACTGTAAGGAAAAAATCAAATCATGTATACCATTCACAATGATGTAGTTGGTTATTTAGATTTGATGCATTAAGGATTAAAGAGGTTTTTTTTTGTAATCATAGTTTCGTGTTATAATGTTCTATCTATTAAATTTTTAATAATTTTTTTAATTGATATGGTTATATTTATTAATGTTATATTTAATGTTATATTCTTAGGATTAATGTTATATTTATTAATTTTTTAATAATTAATGGTCCCCGATTAATCCCCGCCTAACCGATTAATCTTTTGACCCCAGTCCACCGTCGAGCTTATCGATCGAGCGTTTTCTGCAACATTGGGAAATATATATATTAGTTCCTTGATAATCTCATGTTTATGGAAATTTAAAACATCAACATTTAGGTTATTACAATTTCACCCTTTGAAGTTATTGTTAATAACAAAAACTAATTTTTTTAGAATAGCTAACAATCACCCCACTATTTTATTCCAAAACTACATTTTTATCTACAACAAAACTTGTATCCACAACCTATGGTAGGAAACGCACATTTCATCAACACGTACTAAATACACTACAAATCCTTTGATAACAACAAAAACTAATAATACTCTAAAATACAAATATATAATTATCACTGATAATTCATTATATTGTCATGACAACATAAATAAAATTGCATTTAAAGCTTTGCATTTTTATCTATCACATTTAATGAAAATATTTGCTAATAATATACTTATACTATCATAATTCATAAAAAAACTATATAATTTTTTATTCAAATATAGTTTAAGAAGGATTCATGTGATTTTATCAGGTTGTTATTATATCTCATTTTTGTTCAAACGTATCTAATTATCTTAGGTAATTTAATGTAAATTAGATACAACTATAATGATCTTACCTTCTCTTTGCATGTGAGCAAAATGTCTAAATATGAAAGTCTATAGGTCAAACCTATCTATATGAAAAAAATTTAACCAAAGTCTGAAATCTAAAAAGTCTATGGATCAAACCTGACAATATACGAAAGACTCCTGCCAATATATAAAAGTCTTATGGTTAAAGGGTAAAACACAAAAAATGTATGGACCAAACTTATTAATATAGAAAAGTGTTGTTGCAATGTTTGAAAGCCAGATAATATACTATTCATCATTGCAATTGTAATTAGTATATATAATAATGAACTAATAAAAAAGATTAATAAAGCATAAACATATATTTTATAGATCTTTTTGTTTTCACAATTGTAAACTATATAAAAGTATCGTGATATTTTTATTAAGCGAGGTTAAATATCCTCTTACTAAATTGCGAATTTCCTGGATAAAAATTAATACAGATCTAATATTTTTCGCACTTGAAGGATGACATCAAAACATGTGCTGCAATTTTTTTGTTTAATATTTTTTACTGTAGTTAATCTAATTTATTTTCTTATAGAAATTGAAATTGAGACGTAATAAATTCAAACTTAGATCTTATCCACTTACACCAACCCTTAGGTTCACCGACGAGTTAAACGAGCACCGGAGAAGCCGGATCTTTTTTTTTTTTTTTTTTTTTTTTTTTTTTAACATAAACGGAAAGAAAAAGCTTTTTTCTTTTCTAAATTTTACATAAGAGTAGCCAAATTCATTGATATCAAATTATGTGTTAATCATATGACCAAAATGGTATAATACATTTTTGTGTAATATTTCTCTATGATTGATCATTAAGTGGCGGTTTTATTATGGTGTTTCGTAGTGGTACCAATAACGTCTGATTTTTCAAGACACACTTTAAAAGTTTTTGAAATTTTTTGAATTTTTTTTATGATATGACACTACTA
This sequence comes from Lactuca virosa, assembly GCF_052849685.1. NCBI lineage: Eukaryota > Viridiplantae > Streptophyta > Magnoliopsida > Asterales > Asteraceae > Lactuca > Lactuca virosa. The sequence goes on from NC_136427.1 coordinate 268,390,516, forward strand.
AAATTATAAAATCATGCTCGTCCTTGGTACTATATTTTATTTTGAAATTACATTGTTCGACAAGGGTTGATGTTAGACTCACAAAAAACAGTAAGTATAATAACATAATCTACCACTTTCTATAAATAAACATACGAAAATGACTATCTTTTCCCAAGAAAGCCAAGTTTACTTTCATGTTTGAATATATCAATTTTCGAACATGTTTTTTCTAACAAAAAATATGTTCGAAATCTGTTTTTCTTAACAAAATTTAAATATTGGAATTTATTTAAAAAAAATATGTTCGAAATCTGTTTTTCTTAACAAAATTTAAATATTGGAATTTATTTTGAATTTATTTTGACAAAAGCAAGTAAGCAACCTTGAAATTTTGGAACTTGACAAAAACTTTTCTACGTGCGCTGCTTGGCCCGTTTCCGATCTTGACTATCGTGGGTTTCATGTAGTAGACACACGTTCGTTTTCATTCCTTTTGGTTGTATGACAACTTGAAGCTAAACTACCTAATAAGTTTTATGAACACAAGTTTAATATGATGCTATATATTTATTAATGAAGGAAAAAAAATATTGATTCAAGTCAAGAATGTATAACACAAACAATTAATCAAACTATCTCTTTGATTAGATGAGAAAATAACTCAAAACTCAATTTGTGAATACAATCTCTTTTAACCCTACACAACTAAACAAGATGTACAGGGGCGGAACACGAATACAAGAAGCAGGGGGCCGAAATTAAAGTTTTGAAACAAAACTATATAAACAAGTTCTTTGTTCAAAGTTATGATATATTAAAAGTATAAACACACAAAGTAATATAAAGACATGTATAAATTAAATTCATAAATCGATAAATTTACTTTTTTATCATTAATTTTTGTTTCTAATCATACTCATGTGTGTACAGATTTTAATTACTTTCGTAGCATTATAATAGACACAAATTTTAAATAATAATTTTATTTTTCGATTTACATTTTACAAATAAATCAACAAATAATAATTAATAAACATATTGAGATTATATGAAACCGATTCTACATAAATAAAAAAAACTTCAACTAATAATTAAAAAAATATGTATCCTAATTCAATAAGTACTGCTATCAGCTTTATAGGGGTGTTAGGTGGTAGCCATAATAATTAGTCAAATCAAGGTACTTTATCATCTTCTTTATGTGTTTTATGACCGAGAAATAAAATCAAGAAATATAGATAGAACAAAAATAGAGACAAAGAGTCGAAGAGCCTACGGACTTAACAGACGACACAGCTTGTTTTTCTAGTATTTTTTTTTCAACTTGATTATATATAGCAAAAAGCGGGGAGGCCATGGCCCCCCTAGCCCCTAAGAGGATCCACCACTGTAAGATGTATATATAGATTATAATCTACCGACTTGTAATTAGAATTGTATTAGGACTCTAAAACCAACTTGTTAAAGTCCCGTTATAACTTGGTCTCGAAGTCCTACTCGACTTTGGATTCCAACATTGATATGATTTTCAAACTTGTCCTTAAGTTCATATGAGTTTTGAACACCTTTTTAGTTTTTATGAGTTTCGAACTCGCTTTTGTGGGTAGTATAATTTCTCAAAGTAGGTCATATATGTTTTTAGGACCTACATACCAATTAACATAAGAGTAAATATCTGCTTCTAAGTTTCAAACATATTCTTTTTATGAGTTTAGAACATGTTTCTGAGTTTCTCGGTGTGTATGGGTTTTGAACAAGAACAATATGTTATTTGTTTGTATAATTTCAAAAAATCAGGCCGATAAGTCCCAAAATATGTTATATACACTCTTTTAAAGACATATATAACAATTAATTAACGAAAGGTAGTATAAAATAGTTTTGAACATATTCTTTCCTATGAGTTTTGAACATGTTCTTCATTGTTTATGAGTTTCAAATTTAAAAATATACTTTTTGTGTATACTTCCAAAAAAAACCCTGATAAATAGAAGAAAAACTTAAATCCATTGTGTTAATCATTTGACTAAAAGAAAGTTTCCAAAGAAATAAGAAAAAAAAAAGTTACCAACGAAAATTTCGGAATTGTTTGTGGTTTGTGAAAGTCCTAATGCTTTAAATAGGTGGTCAACAAAATTTAAGTTCAAAAATAATAATAGAGTTTGTGTATATGAAGGCTACTTTGCTTTTTTATTTCAAAAAAAAAAAAAATATATGCAATAGGTATTTATAAAATAATATCATTTTATAGAACAAATTTATGAAATTCATCTTGCAAAATGGATGATTATTATTTAATACTAAAAAAAGATTATTATTTGGTTATAATTTTTAGTGGTGAGAGTAAGCGGGATATCCGACCTAATTAAAGTGATCACAGTGGTTTTTGTCGCACACTGCGATATGTGACGTGTCACAGCGGTGATATCGTGAACACGACACCGTCCAATTGTGGGATGTGCAGTAAAGCCACCGCACAAGGTCATTATATCGAACAAAAAAACCAATGGATATATATGCAATGGTCACTAACAACTATATTTTGAGGTGTGATACAATTTCTATCAATTTTATAGGGTGATGGGATGATGAAGAAAAATAAGATGTGCCGCTAATGTGGCAGACCTTAAATATGGGAACTGTTAAGGTATGGTACTACATCCACCAGCCTTATATGAAATTAAAATTGAAATCAACGATTTTAAGAATGTTGAAACTTAAATCGGTTACAATAGTTTTTAAAATTTAGAACTTTTTCCATTGTTACGTACACAATTTCAATTTATTTATATTAAAAAGGAGAGCAAAATGCAGAAAAACATAACCATTTATCTACTAGCATTCAGAAAACCATTACATTTTGTTTATATGCAGAAAACTCTTACATTTTCAGTTAACTTTCACATTATTCAAATATTAGTTTTTTAAAAGAAATTATTGGTTGTTTTATGACATGACATTAATCTTTTTCGTTTTTATGTTAACGTGGAAACAAAATAAGTGATGTTTCTTCTTGTCTAAGATAAAATGTAATAAACAGATAATTTACTCAATGATCATTTACTCAACTAAAAATATATGACATTGTCTTTTTTTTCCATGTCAAACTAAAACAAACAAAATAAATGTCATGTCACAAAACAACCTGATAGCTTTAAAAAAATGGATACTTGGGTAAATCTAAAAGGTAACTGAAATATAAAAGTTTTTCTGCATATAAACAAAATATAAGGGTTTTTTGAATGATGAGAGAGAAATGGTTGAGAGAGAGAGAGAGACAGAGAGAAAGAGAGAGAGAGAGAGAGAGAGAGAGAGAGAGAGAGTAAGGTTCATATGTTTTCAACAAGTATTGTGTGCCTCTACCAACCAATCAGAATTAAACAAAAATAAATTCAATAATAATTCATAAAAGGGTAAAATAGTAATCTTTGCTACTCTTAGTATGGTAAATATTTAAAACATTTAATATATTTTAAATTAGGGAAATTAGTTTGTTAACCCTACAAAAACACTGATCCATCATCACCATCAACACTCGTCGTATTCCTTGTTTCCCCTCCACAGTTAACAAGTATTATATCCTATTCCAAACCTCCAGCGATCGAAAAAGAGAGGAGGGTTGGAGCTGGCACCCTTTGTCATCGATTATGACACACAACCTAGGAGGAAACCCTACCATTTTCTTATGTGTACGGTTCTGAATTTGAAAGACACCTATATCTCATAGTCCCACCCTCTCAATTCAACAACCAGACCACCTGTTGTCGACTCAACAAACGTACCACACGCCTCTCGATCGACAACCACACCTCGTCACCAAACCATTTTCATCGCCATTAGACATGTCGCCATAGTCTTGGGCATCTCAATCGTCAATCGTGTTCCGCCACAACAGATCACCAACCATGCTCACAACACCATTGTTCAGGCCATTAGTCTGGTCCGTCAATATCTTTCTGCCTCTTTACTCATTCATTTATATGGTTTTCTTGAAGCTACTTTGACCAAATGTTGTTTTATTTGTAAATTCTATGTCTTGGAAGTTTCTCGGATACCTGTGTTGCTGGCATAATTTACGTTTAGAATTTTATAATGGTTGTTTTCTGATTTAAATGTTCTCCTTAACCCCGATTTGTTTCACAAATAGTTAACCATAATCGAATATGGGAAACAGTTCATTAGGGATGTCGATGAAAAATAACTTATCACTTAGGGGAAACGATAATGAAATCATACTATGGAATGTTTGGCTACATGAGCAACTGACATCAAAGTTATGTAAGATATGGGAAATGTCAGTTTGCTCCTTTGCCTTTCAGGTTTGTATTTCTAATTTCCCATATGAATTTCTTATTCCATGTAATCATGCAAGATTTTACTTTTTTATAATTTTTGCATTATTTAAGTTTGTTTATCTAGTGAACATAGTGTTTCATTATGTGAGTGGGAGATATTGAAGTCCTATGAATAAAATTTGGTTTAATTACCCTCCTTGCATTTATTATTAGATTATAATTGGTATTTCAAATTTTTTTTTTCTTTCATTTCTTTTTGTAGCAATCCTTGCCTGCCAACTGATCTAAAATGGTTGAATGAAATATTTTGTCCATTTCCATTGACTATTCAATTTACTCTTTTACTTTAATTCAATTTTACTATATGTACATATAAATATAAAAAACGATTTTTTATGCATTTTGAAGGTATATATATAAATATAAAAACCGATTTTTTTTATGCATTTTGAAGGTATACATTAGTTCGTAGTGAGCTAAAATATCTTAGTGAAGTTGTTAATTGGCTTCAGTAACATTATATCAAAAAGACATTTGAACTGTAGTTACAGGAATACGTCAAAGTTGGTAATTTCCTAGAGTAATGGTTGTAAACTTTAATCTTTAATGGTTTCGGGTTTTATAATTTCTAATTTTCGCCTAGAGTAATGAAATTTATTTGTTTTAGCTAATGAATGTTATTTCAAACCTGCAAAATATTTCAGAATGAGAAAACACAATATTCTTTTAGGATGAGGTTGGTAACACTCATCGTTTTGATGCCTATTATTCTGACAAAAATCGATTTTCAATCTCCTTATTTGTCAAGATAAGAAACATTGCAAGATAGGAAAAGTAAAAAACATTCTACTATATATTTTGTATTGTATTCTGTCAGAATTTATTTGTATAAATGCATTCTATCAGAATGTCTTTAAGAATGTTTGTTAACAACAATTATATTTGCTTAATTGGTAATACTAACGAGTAATGCATGTTATTCTTTCAGAATGGCTTGAAGAAGGAATCAAATACAGATCATACAAGAGAAATACTTAGAAGTCCAACAACAAGTATATTTGCGAAGAATTTATTCATACGTTAATACATCACATTTTCCTAAGAATAGATGTAATCAAGTGGATTATTTGGACCACTGAAGAAGATCAAGTGAATTTGTTCAATAATTGTATATTTATGAATTTGTATTTTAGTTCGGATGTATATGAAGAATAAAATCATATATTGACTTGGATGTATCTGACGAATTTATAGAATTCTTAAATACGGTTAATTATCAAACACATCTGAATTGGAACAATAATTTGTAAAAATAAAATCGGAAATATCGTTACTAGTTTATGGCTGGCATTCTGTCAGAATGACAGAATAAATTCAATTTTTTATAAAAAATTACATTAGAATTAAAATTGAATAAATTTAAAAAATCCAAAATTTTAAAATTAAGAGAATTAATTATCCCTAAAAATCCGAAATTTTCTTTTTTTTAATATAGTTTAATTGACTAAAATACCTCTATGTTGAAATTTGTGTGATTATATGGTACATGTTACCCTATTGTAATATCATAAACCCTGATATCATGACTATTGATTCTATTCCATCCGTTGGTCCAGATTTGTGCTTACGAGCACATAAAAGATGCTAAGAACATATATATATATATATATATATATATATATATATATAGCGTGAGGTTCAATAGAGAACCATAATTAACCAAGGAACCAAGGAACCAATCTTTTTTTCAACTTTTAGAACTTATTTTTTATCAAAAAAAAAAAACTAAAAATACAGAAATTCATAAATTTTTATCCTTTTTCCAATGATATCAAATTCGATTTTTTTTACGTCAAATTCACAATGTGAATCTTTAAAAATTCACAATGTGAATCTTTGAAAATTCACAATGTGAATCCGGATTCACACGGTGAATCCGAAAAATATTTTTCACATTCACAATGTTAATATATGAATTTAGATATTTTTAAATTTTTTTTTCGATAAAGAATAAGCTCTAGAAATTGAAAAAAAGATTTGGTTCCTTGAAGAACCAATAATTAGGTTCAAATGTTTTCAACAAGTATTGTGTGCACATTTGGACCAATAAGAATTTAGCACAAATTAAATTTTTAAATAAATCAATAAGGGTAAATTAGTAATATTGCATGTATATTAAATAAATTCCAAAATTAAAATCAAATTAATCCCTATAAAATTGCAATCAGTTTTTAAACCCTACAAAAACCACCATAACGTAATCGACATCCTCCTCCTTCCTATTGCTATTGTTGCCGATGTGTTCTTTCCCCACAGCAGCCGTCAAACACCACATCGCAACCACCAACGAAGAGGTGATAAAAGAAGGTATTACGAAGAATGGAGTTGGTATTTGATGAAAACGACGATGAAAGCCCTCACCTTTCTTTCTGAACCCCAATTTTTCACTTCAAGCCTCTGTTAGTGTGTGTATAAGTGTTTGATAAATGATAATCATTAACATCGCCATCATCTTCAACTGCTCCCGATTGTGAATTGAAAATCATACCCAAGTGCAGAGAACCATTTGGGTTCTTTCACCCTCTGCCTCTCTCTTGGCTTGATTAAAATAGTGGAGTTGGAAATCTATGTCAGGTGGTGATGGTGAAATTAGCAAAAAAAATTTATGCATGTTCTCCTTTGTGTTAGCTACAAGTTAGGTTTTGAAGTCATTTTAATTGGATTAATATTGGCTGAGTTATAGTCCTTCGAACATTGGATGTTACAGCTATATTTTTAGCACTTCTACTTTGTTTAGAAAATTTTTGTGATCTTTGAACTGTCATATTTCCCACATTCTTGCTTGTAATAATATGACCTTTTTCCAACGTATTGTCCTCTGTGTTAGCTACAATGTCGGCTCTAGAATCATTGTAATTATATTAAGTCAATTATTTGGATCAAGTGACTCGGGGAATACTTGATCAAGTGACTCGAGTATTACATTCTGTTAGAATAAATTAAAAAAAGTCTTTAATGTCTAACACATTCTATTAGAATTTATAGTTTTATTCTTTTAGAATATACTAAAAGTTTTAATATGTTAAAGTTGATTATGTTTTCTTTGTGGATATAGATTTTAAAGAAGCTGTCATTCATATGGAAAAAGAAGAAAACATGGAGAACAAGAGTATTCTAGCAGAATGTATTCTGCCAGAATGTATAAAGTGTTTCTTAACAATAATATTCTTTCAGAATGGATTAGTGTTTTTGTTAGATTTTGATGTTTTTATTTTATTTTTTTTAACCATTCTTAGTTTTAATCTTTAAGAATAAATGTAAGTCTTATTCTTTACGAATTAATGTAATTAGTGATTCTTAAAAAATAAAATCCGTATTCTTTAGAAAATGTTATTCATGATAATATATTGTATAATTCTCTAAGCATGTTAATTATAAAAATATATTGAATGAACCATATTCTGTAAGAATAAAATCGACAATATATTTACTTGTTTATGTTTGACTCTCTGTCATTCTGACAGAATAAAATCGATTAGTATTAGAAATTATAATAGAATTAAATTTGAATTAATTTAAAAAAATAAGATTTAAAAAAAAAAGAAACTAATTATCCCTTAAAATCCGAAAATTTGCTTTTTTAATATAGGTTAATTGACCAAAACATCTTTCTGCAGCAATTTGTGTGATTATATGGTACATGTTGCCTTATTGTAATATCGTAGACCCTCAGATCATGATCATTGATTTTATTCATCCATTGGTCCAGAATTGTGCTTACGGGCACACAATAGATGTAAGAAACAAAATAACCTAGCCATATATATATATATATATATATATATATATATATACATATCCCTTCTTGTCTTGTCTCATCTATCTCAAACATCCGGAGATGATGGAGCTTAATTGGGTGCAGGTCTTCAGTGTTAAAAAGTTGGGTTGTTTTGGTTGGAGATCACAAAAGGAGGGGAATGGGGTCGAGTTTGGCATAGAGAAATCAATGAAGGCCAACAATACCGCGGTCACCGGAGTACTTGTATGCCACCACCACACAATACACACTCCTTTCCCATCCCTCCTGGAAACCTGCATAACTTCTCCCCTTTTTCGCCCTAAAAACACACACACACACACCACAACCACAATTATCAGAAAAAATATTTAATCTGGTTCCCTTGTCGAAAAGCTATATGTTGCCTCCTTCAAGTCCGATCATCTTCTCCATCACCGGAAAAGGTTGTAGACGGCTCATTCACCACTCCATTCATTATCTATTGTAGAGGAAAAAAGGATCAGTGAGATCGCTAGTTCAAACAATTATTTTGAGTGAACATCTGAATTGGTTATTTGTTTTTGGAAATGAAATCGCTTTGGAACAAATAATTTTGGAATCGGGGCTAATCGGATCGGAGAACCAAAGCAATCAAGACTAATTCAGTTCCGGTTTTTGATATTATGGAACCTCTACCAGCTAGATATTCATCATCTAATCTATCTTTAAATTTTTATAAATTTAAATTTAAGTATTAAAATGTTAAATATAAACTTCTAACTTTTAAACAGTAAATTCATTGTCCATATCATGTTTCTGTCTCTTGTAACATCCTGTTTCGGATTGTCCGTGATTAGGGTTCGTGGGCTGCAACCCGGGCATGAGGAATCCTCGGGGCTGCGACGAGTTGCTAGAAGCGTAGGGCATCTCGTCACCCTTCCGTGGATATAAGGTTCATTGGAAACAAAGTTATATCGACGAAACTATGGAAGTTTGAAGTTTTGGCAAGATAGGTCCTTAAATTGAGAAAGGTGGCAGCTGAGTACGTTGGGCGTACGTGTGTGTACGCTTAGCGTACTCATGTGCGTGAATTTTAAGCGGAGCCACATAGTACGTTGGGCGTACTAGGCACAAAGTGAAAACCCTAAATGAGGGGGTGTCTTTATATAAAGAATAAGATGCCCTCATTCCTGGCCACCATCCTCAGACGATCAACCCTCTAAAACCCTATTCCTCGTTCTTGAGCTTGTGTGTGTCTATTTGAGAGCCTTTAATTGCTTTTGTGTGTTCTTGGAGTGAAGAAGGAGCTTTGGAGAAGAAGGAGTGAGAGTCCAGGCCTTGGATCTGAGCATATCTGAGTTAGGAGCTTCATTTAGAGGTATAAAGCTCCAAGATTTCTCACTCTTTTGATTTGTGCATCATAGTACAGTATTTTAGGGTTTTGTCCCAAAAGTTGGAGACTTTATGAGATATTTGAACTCCAGAGACTATGATCAACCCCTTTGAGTGTATTTAGTGGTGTAGTGTCATAAAAACCAAGACTTGGACGTTGGAATCAATCCATGCATGAGATATGAGCATTTTGAGATAAGAGAGTGAGATTTTTGTGTGTTTTTGACCTTATCAGCCATACAAAGGCTTAAAGTCACTGACTTTATTGAGTAAGAGCTATAAGGGAGTCCAGAGTTGTGATATGAGCTAAGGTCTTAACGAGTTAAGACCAAGAAACTGAGAAAAGCCATTTGGTACGTACGCCCCGCGTACTGGGATGGTGTCCCCGATCAGATTTCGTGAATGCTTGTGTACGCTGAGCGTACCAAGGGAGGTACACCCCGCGTAACCTCGCTGTGGGCTTTTTGGGCTAAATCTATTATTGGGCCTTAAGCGTTGGGCCTGGATCTTTGGGGTTGTGTACTAGAGATTTTGAGCAGAGAAATATTATATATATATATATATATATATATATATATATATATATATATATATATATATATATATATATATATGCCTTGGGCCCTTGTGTTGGGCTTGTCACTTGGACGTTAGAGTTGGGCCTCGGGAGAGCCCATTCATTATTGGGCCTTGGTGGGCCCAATGAGTTTTAGGATTATTGATGGGCTAGCTAGTGGCTACCTTTGGACCTAAAGAGTGAGGATTTGGACTTAGATCTTAATTGGGTAATTGTGGATTTTGGTCCAGTGTTAGAGGCCGGTGCAGCAGCAGCATCTATAGGAGTTGTTCATCATCCGAGGTGAGTTTTCTCACTATATTTACCTTGAGTGGTATCTTTGTGTGACCGAGGTGTCTTATGTGCTTACATGTATATTGTGATATTCTGCATTATGTCTTTGTGATTTATGCTGAGTATTATTATTATGAGCTTATTGAGTTAGGACCGGAGGGTCCACCCGAGTTGTGGGACCGGAGGGTCTCCACTGAGACACAGTGACCGGAGGGTCGTACTGTGTTAGCCTTGAGTGGCTAATGTGATGTGTGTGGTATTTTGGGGAACTCACTAAGCTTTGTGCTTACCGTGTTATGTGATATGTGTTTCAGGTTCTTCTCAGGATCGCGGGAAGGCGCCGGCTTGATTGTACACACACCAGAGAAAGAGTAATGTTTTGAGGATCCTGGATTATTAATCAAACAATTATGGAGTTGCATTTTGTAAATTAAATAAATGAGATTTTTGTGACTTTAGAGTACGCTGATAGAGGAGAGTATTCGCTGGATAGCGACCAGGTATATCGGGATTGGTGATCGAGAAGGTTGAGCAGCTACTTAGGAAATCTGGGACGATCCGTGTGGAAAGTATGGGTAGATGTGGCAGGTAGTATGGGCCCGTACTATTGAAAGCAGAGGACCCGTACTCGAAACAGGGAGAATTCCATAGGTTCTAAGTAGCAGATTGAGGGGTGATAACATGGTTCGAGTACCATGATTCATGGCAGTTTGAGAGGTGATAAAATGGTTCGAGTACCATGATTCGTGGCGGTTAGTGCTTCAGAGTTTACTAGTTATCTCGTTGTGATTGATTAGACTGAGAACATATATGATAGAGTGTGGGGCCATAGGGCCATGTCGAACGAGTTTCAATGGAGCATACCTTGAGAGGGAAATCGAGTTAGTTTCCGAGAGATTTTTGGTGAGATGCCAGTTGGAGTCGCATGACGCAGGGATGAGTAGAGATGATGCTTATTGGAGGATCGCGGTCTGAGTTGATCAATCGAACGATAGATGAGACGTCACTTTCTGTGACAAGAGTTGCGTTGTCCCCATTTCCTAGGATAAGCAAAAGATATAACGAGCTTCCGATTTCAGAGTTTGGAGGTAAACCCCGTGGGGTAGCATAGGGTGGCAACCTTTTCACCAGAGTATTTGGGCAGTATGTTTGCTGCGAGGTATTTCTTATACCATGAGAGAGTCATTAGTGGGACTAAGATGGAAGAGAACAAGGAGGTGCCTTATTGAGGGAGGCATACTTTTAGCAGTAGTTCCAGGTGATTAAGAGGAGTATATCGGGGCGGTAGCCCTCGTTGTCTACGTTGTGTATCAACTGTGAGAGTGGGGTCTCTTTCTTTTATGATGATTCCCGTGATGGGAGGCTGGTCGAGGAATCAGAGACGAGGTGCGTGATAGTGCATTATTTCCACATTGAGAGTCAGGAATATTTCGGAACAGTTGGGGTATCCGGCGGTGTGTCGGTCTGAGGCTTCGAGATAACTAGAGGCAGTCATGTTGGGAGGATTACGAGGTTTTTGTCTGAGTTACGGGATATTTGGAGTTGTTTGGTTTCCATCGGGAAGATCATTGAGTGATTACGTGGTACGTTCCAAGAGTCAAGTGTGATGTACCTGGTGAAACAGTCTAAGGAGTAGATTGTTGGTATGCCAATTGGTGATGGTTCGAACCCTGAGTGGGGGAGAACTGGGTATTTTATTGAGAGGATCAGCGATCTGTTCAAGTGCGGTTAGAGAACTGGTTATGGAGATCTGCGGTGCGGACACACGAGACATGGGTTATTGGTGGATGAGGCGAGGTGCAAGGCGAGATGATGTATGTGTATGTGCCCAAGAAAGGATGAGTGAATCCACAGCAGGTGGCCGTTGATCAGAGAATTTATTGTGGCCAGGGATTTTTGTTTTTCGGGTTTGCAAATGTTGAGTTCGAGGCGGTTGGGTCACTGAGTTCAGGGTGCAATTGCTGAGATTTATGGGTATAGGTATAGATTGTGATCTATACTCCAGGAGGGGCAGCAGTTGATTTGTCAACCAATTTCAGAGTAGGTATGAGTAGTTTCGTATGGGTGGTGATCAGTAGAGGATGGAGCTTCGAATTTTTGTCAACGTGTTTTCAGTCGTTGATGATTCCTCCGTGTTTCAATTTGTGAGATGAGAGTATTTCGAGGTTTCGAGTTGCGTGGGTGGAAGAGCAGTGGTTGATGCAAGACATCGTGAGATGATGTGATGGTGTACCGAGGTACCCGTGTATGATGTCCTAATTTTTGGTCATGTTGAGACTCGATTTGTGAGATGGCGAGTTGAGTACCGAGTAATTTTTGTTCCAGTGGGAACCCATTAGTTAATTGTCGCCGGAGTGGGACTGTCTAAGGGTGTATCTGTGCTGAGAAAAGTGCCTTGCCTACGAGAACTTACATCAGAGTGGTGGTGCATAAGTTGGGTGGGTGTAAGCACCTATCTATGTGGAGCTGCGGAGCATGAGTTGGTGAACTCATTGTAGTGATGACTTGATGATGAGATTATGGGGTGATAAGAGAGCAAGTGGATCCGAGTGGGAGTAATCGCTTGGAATTGTCAGGAAAAACCATGGAGTGAGCCCATGGTGAGTCAGTGAGCGAGAGAGTGTTGTAAGACTACGGGGAGCCGTAGCATCCATGAGTCAGTGGGAGAGGGTATCGTGGTACTGCGGGGAGCCGTAGTACTCACTAGTCAGCGAGAGAGTATCGTGATACCGTGGGGAGCCGTGGTATTCACTGGATAGCGGGAGAGTGCTGTGATACTACGGGGAGCCGTAGTACTCACTATTCAACGTATTATACACCAGTTAGCGAGAGAGTGTTGTGATACCGCGGGGAGCCGTAGCATTCACGAGTTAGTGAGAGGGTGTCGTAAGTCTGCGCCGAGTCGTAGCATTCATGAGTCAATAAAGGAGCGTCTTAAGACTACGGGGGAACCGTAGCACTCAGTAGTCGATAAGAGTGAATACTGTTCTGCGGGGAGCTGTAGTATTCACTAGTCAGAGTATGACGCAGAGGAGTTCTTAGGCTTGGGTAGCCTAACCACTTGAGTCGTCGGGAACCTGGATGCCGGACCAGGGGAGAGACTGGGGTCTCCGTGACGGTTGGGAATTGTTATATCCCGGGTTGAGGAGGGATTATCGTGATCGGAAGGAACTGGAGCGATGGTGTGTGCATAAATTCACGAATCGCGGGTATGGGTTGAGTATCAGATTGGAAATGAGTGGTTCCAATTCTGCTGTTGAGTTAGACTCTTGAGTTGAGTTTGGGATAATTCGTGTATTGAGTAGGCGAGATGAGGTTCCAGATTCGTAGATGGGTTTCATTTTGAGGGGTATTGATCTCCATCTGATGTCTTAGACCGGATTGGGTCAGTTGCGTTGGTATGGGAAGGACTGCGAGGCGCATGGAACCAAAAGGTGGTATACGACAGTGGTCGGAGGTGAGACGACTTCAGATGGGGTTGTAGTATTCTCTTGGGGTAAAGCGAACTTCGTGAATTGTGTGTCATGATGGGCCGAGATAGTTATTGTGAGAAGGAAGCCGGTAAGTCGTTTATTTGGATATGCAGTGGGTAACCTTTGGAGTTGATAGCTTGTTTTACTTCCTTATTTTTATTAGTTTATTTTAGATTTTTAGCTCTTTTTATTAGTATTGCATTGTATATTCTTTATTTTCTTCATATCCACGTAAAGGTGACGAGAAGCCCTATGCTTCTAGCAACTCGTCGCAGCCCCGAGGCTTCCTCATGCCCGGGTTACAGCCCACAAACCCTAATCACGGACGATCTGAAACAGGATGTTACAATCCTCAGACAATCAACCCTCTAAAACCCTAATCCTTGTTATTGAGCTTGTGTGTGTCCATTTGAGAGCCTTTAAGTGATTTTGTGTGTTCTTGGAGTGAAGAAGGAGCTTTGGAGAAGAAGTAGTGAGAGTCCAGGCCTTGGTTCTGAGCATATCTGAGTTGGGAGCTTCATCTAGAGGTATCAAGCTCCAAGCTTTCTCACTCTTTTGATTTGTGCATCATAGTAGAGTATTTTAGGGTTTTGTCCCAAAAGTTGGAGACTTTATGAGATATTTGAGCTCCAGAGACTATGATCAATCCCTTTGAGTGTATTTAGTGGTGTAGTGTCATAAAAATCAAGACATGGATGTTGGAATCAAGCCATGCATGAGATATGAGCATTTTGAGATAAGAGAGTGAGAGTTTTGTGTGTTTGTGACCTTATCAACCGTGCAAAGGTTTAAAGTCACTCACTTTATGGAGTAAGAGCTATTAGGGAGTCCAGATCTGTGATATGAGCTAAGGTCTTAACGGGTTAAGACCAAGAAAGTGAGAAAAGCCATATTGGACGTACGCCGAGCGTAATGCTAGTACGTCCCGCGTACTGGGATGGTGTCCCCGATCAGATTTCGTGCATGCTTGTGTACGCTGAGCGTACCAAGGGAGGTACGCCCCGTGTAACCTCGCTGTGGGCTTTTTGGGCTAAATCTATTATTGAGCCTTAAGGGTTGGACCTGGATCTTTGGGCTTGTGTATTAGAGATTTTGAGCAGAGAAATATTATATATATATATATATATATATATATATATATATATATATATATATATATATATATATATATATATGCCTTGGGCCCTTGTGTTGGGCTTGTCACTTGGACGTGAGAGTTGGGCCTCGGGAGAGCCTATTCATTATTGGGCCTTGGTGGGCCCAATGAGTTTTAGGATTATTGATAGGCTAGCTAATGGGTACCTTTGGACCTAAAAAGTGAGGATTTGGACTTAGATCTTAATTGGGTAATTGTGGATTTTGGTCCAGTGTTAGAGGCCGGTACAGCAGCAACATCTATAGGAGCTGTTCATCATCTGAGGTGAGTCTTCTCACCATACTTACCATGAGTGATATCTTTGTGTGACCGAAGTGTCTTATGTGCTTACCTATATATTGTGATATTCTGCATTATGTCTTTGTGATTTATGCTGAGTATTATTATTATGAGCTTATTGAGTTAGGACCGGAGGGTCCACCCAAGTTGTGGGACCGGAGGGTCTCCACTGAGACACAATAACCGAAGGGTCGTATTGTGTTAGCCTCGAATGGCTAATGTGATGTGTGTGGTATTTTGAGGAACTCACTAATCTTCGTGCTTACCGTGTTATGTGATATGTGTTTCAGGTTCTTCTCAGGATCGCGAGAAAGCGCCGACTTGATTGTACACACACCAGAGAAAGAGTTATGTTTTGAGGATCCTGTATTACTAATTAAACAATTATGGAGTTGCATTTTGTAAATTAAATAAATGAGATTTTTGTGAAATGTGTTATGAGAATTATGTGATTTTAAAATGAAAAATTTGTTTGAAAATTTACGGTGTTACAGTCTCATTAAATATATGTAATATGAAAATTAAAAAAACATTTTTTTTGTTACTTAAAATAGAGAACTTAGCATTTGTATTTCTTTCGGTTACTTCGATTGAAAGCTCTCAATTTATTTATTTATTTATTTCTACAAGTAAATACAAAAGAACATACATATGGTAAGTTCTCGATTGAAGTAAAAAAAAATGTTTTTTTAGTTTCATACTACATGAGACAAACTAAATATGAAACATGATATATCCACTTAATTTGTTGTTTAAAAGTTAGAAGTTTGTAGTTAATATTTTAATATTTAAATTTAAATTTGTAAAATTTTAAAGATAGATTAGAGCATGAATCTCTAACGGTTAGCAGTTCCATAATATCAAAAATCGGAACCGAAATTAGTCTTGATTGGTTTCAAACCGGAACCAGTTTTCCGATCCGATTAGCCCCCGTTCCAAAATTGTTTGTTGCATAGTGATTTCAATTCCCAAAACAAATAACCAATTCAGATGTTCAACCCTTATAATTATAATTCCCAAAACATGGTATGGTTCTTACACAAGTTACAAGGGACGTAAGAATGATATAGCAATGTCATCTCCCGGTGAAGACGTGGTGAACACCACCCCAAATGACCATAAGTGTGTTGTGGAGTGAAATTACTTACGGAGAATCATGGAAGCATTCTCTCTCTCTCTCATATATATATATATATATATATATATATATATATATATATATATATATATATATATATATGTTCCATTGATATTCAAAATAAAATAGAGATCTTGAGATTCAACATTACCCACATATTTCATATCTGTCGCTCGAACCCTCCGGCATACCAACATGACATATCAATTATAATCATAAATGATTATATAACGCCGCCCGTTCCTTTCTTCTCCGCCACCATCCCCACCACCACAACTGGCGCCGCAACCACCCCTACCACCACCTCTTCTGCCACCAACTGTTATAATCATATATGATTACTCAATCTGTGAATAGACATATATGTATAATCATTTATAATTAGAAATATACGTATAAACATGTATAATCATATATGATTATATCTCTATCATATAATCATTTATGATTAGGCATACCCCACCGTTGCCGGTACACTGGAGCGTTAAAATGGCAAATGAGAATATGTGGCTGAGATTGAATCTTAAGATATCTATTTTTTTTAATATCAAGTGAACCGTCTCCTATATATATATATATATATATATATATATATATATATATATATATATATATATATATATAATAAGGTTTAGTGAAAGGTATTTTTTAAGATTAGTAGGGATATATTTAAGCCTAAGTGACGATGAGATGACACTATTTTAAAATGAGGATCATGTGAACCATACCTGATTGTCAAACCACAAGAGTTATTGGGATTATTGTCCCACTATAAAAAAAAGACACATGGTCCAATTATGTATAAGTATATCTAATCGATAGGGTTTAAGTATATAAGCTCTATTGGGGCTATATCCCTACTTGAAATGGCTGACAAGTGCCTAATCAAAACTCATATATTAGACTAAGTGGTCCATGTGTCAATTAACTCGATTAATTTTAGTTCTAGCGCTCCTATTAAATATGAACTATTCAAAAGAAAGAGTGAAATGATATTTTCAAATAGGAGCGTTTTATTTTCTTTCGAAAAACTAAATGTTATGGTTGTTTAACCGATTACAATGAAATAACTGATTGCCAGATAGGGTTTCTGGATCCTTTCGATCCACTTAGCTTTAGCCTTAAAGTTTGTATTCATATATCAACTATTATTAACAAAGAGTGTGTCTTGATGATGAGGTTTATCGCCAAAAAGCACTTCGTGCACAATTACCCAATTCGACATTAGTATAACGAGCCATCTGCTAAGGTTACTCCAAAGTCTTCTAATAAGCTCAAACGACACAAACACATGCTAAACTATTTCAACATATGTGGAACAAATATGGCCAATTAACTCAAGAACTTAGACCCCTTTTTTGGATCAAATTACCTCGTAAGCAACCGATCTAAACAAACTCAAGATCTAGCAAACTAACAACATAAAGTGGAGTCTTGGACACTTATAGAGGTCCAAAAGTGTGCTATGAGAAATGTAAACTTGCTTGTTGGATTATGACTCACTTCTTCCTTATTCTTCCTTCAAAATCTTCCAAAGCACCAAAAAGAACTTCAATAATGGAGGAAAGGGACTAGGGCTTCTTCAGGGCTTAGGAGAGTGATGGAGGTTGTGGGTGAGCAAAGCCTAGCCTCCTTATTCCTTTAAATAGGAAGCAAAACTTGGAAAATTAGGGTTTAAGTCACCAGCGGCGGCTACGTTGTGGCCTATAACCTGCCACACCATGGTGGGTCAAAAGAAACTTGCGACCAAAAATACCTCGCCACGTCGTGTTTATCCTCCACCACTCCGTGGAAACTCCAAACAACCAAAGTATGAATAAATCAAATGTACCTCAAGATTCAGATGTTACAATTCATATCGCTTTTCAAATATAAAAAAATTCCAAATTCATACCTCTAGATCGAACTTGTAAAGATGATCTTATAGTATTAATCCACATACCAATATAGTGTCCTAGGGAATTGAATACTCGAGTTGTCCATCCTTCCAAAAGATTGATTTTATGACTCAAACCCACAATGAATTTGACTCCAAAAAAACCATCACATTCATTTTAAAAGTAAAGTTAGATTAAACGTGTAGATGCTACCAATTCCAAGACCACCTTCATCTTTACCAACTATCAACTTTTTCCAACCCACCTATGACATTCTTTTTTCTAACCACCTCACCACCCTAAAACATCTTTTTAAATATTCGAAGTAATTTATTACCACATATAGGGCTAAAAAATAGAGACATGTAATAAGTATAAAGTCATCCCGAATCGATTTTAAAAACGTAGTTCTTCCGCTACCGATCAAATTATAACTTTCCAATTCAAAAGTTTACACATAAATTTGCCAAGAATCTCTTTCCACTCATCAAAATGCAACATGTTAGTACCTACCATAAACCCTAGGTAAAAAAATGGTAATCAAATACGAGAACAACCAATAATTCCCACTAAATCCTCAACTTCCCTCGAAGTGAACCAACACACATTAACTTAATCTTTTGCTAAACAATTTTAAGGTTGGAAGCAAGATAAAGCATCATAAGATTCACAAAAAAACTCGTATAATTCACTTGCAAATCAATCACCAAGAATCATTGCGTCATCTGTAAAAAGATGATAGATCATGAAACTGTCATTTCATATGATGGCTCCACAAAATACATTAGGAGTTATAGATTCCTATAACATGACATGAAGGTCTCCCTTTGTGATGGTGAAAAAAACATAGGTAGAGAGTGTCCTTGATGTAACCGTATTTCAATTTAAAAAATTTTAGGTTGGCCGACCATTTAACGATAAAATATATGGACAACATAAGGCATGCTTGAACCCAACCCATTTATTCATCAGACAATCCCATCTTTTAAAGCACATCATCCAAATACTCTCAACTAAGATAATTACATGTCTTTTCAAGGTTAACTTTGAAGACCATAACTTCTTCATATGTTCCTTATACCATCCAAAAGTTCATTTAACATCTAAGGGATATCAAGAATTGTAAAACCTTTTATGAAGGTCAACTGATTTTTCTATAGATATAGTTTGATTACACAACCCATGTTGAGCCTTTACCAAAACTCAACCAAGAAGAAACAGTTTAATAGCTTAAACGATTAGTTGGTCGTAAGACTCTATTAATTAAGTTTTATGAACATAATCACATAACAATTAGTAAGCATGGCCCAATGGGTGGGGCAAGTTGGACGATCTTCCGAGACCTCATTAGCAATAGGGCCCCAATTTTATTTCTGTTACGTACTATATATACTTGTGCTTGTGAAATAATAACAAAGGTCGAAGCTGTAGATGAGTTGGTAATCGTGAGTATCTTTATTCAAAAGAATAACCCAGAGTTTGATTCTTACTCATCCATTGATTTTTTTACTTTGGTAAGAGAATATGCATCGAAAATTTATGCCATGCCAGATGCAAGTATCCTTTTCTCATTGTCCAAACTTTTGAGAACCAAAACACTTTTTGAGATAAAGAGATATAAACCATTGTTTATAAAAATGAAAGTGAAAATATATTGCTATTTAGCCAAAGTAATCTAAAGTAAAATTGTAGTAGACGTCATTACGAACGTGTGGATATAAAGAAATTGAAAACGGAGCCCGTATGAAGAAATTATGATTTTTCGAAATTTGCAAGAAAATAGTTGGAAGCCGAGGAGTTAAGAGGGCAGTTGGCCGCATTTAATGTTGCCAACCACCAACATTGAAAACTCAACCAACTATATGACGCATGGATGTGGCGTGTCCATGGTCCAGATACGGCGGGTCAGACAATTTGGTAGCCTATATACAGAGGGTTAAGCCCTCCTCATTCTAACACCTTTTTCTTTTTCTCTCTCATTTTCTCAAGTCTCTCTCTCTATTACTCTCTAGATCTCGGTCCCTCTTGATTCAATTTCTCATTTTGTAGTATCGTTAGCGAAGTGATAGAAGTTTTGGATGGATCATTAAAGGGAGGATTAAGCGTTGAAGTTACGTTCCTCGCTATCCGAGTTATTCGTCAATCGGGCAAGTTACACTTTCACATATGTATAACTTAATATAGAGTATACCCATCGTAGTTTTCATGAACCCGTGTATTTGATTAATCATTAATCCTAGTTATTATATTGATTGCTATATTTACGAGAGCAGTGTCTAAGATAGACATGTTGGTCTGGTTGTTAG
The DNA here is from genome assembly GCF_052849685.1 of Lactuca virosa. Lineage (NCBI taxonomy): Eukaryota > Viridiplantae > Streptophyta > Magnoliopsida > Asterales > Asteraceae > Lactuca > Lactuca virosa. The sequence goes on from NC_136427.1 coordinate 268,411,042, forward strand.
ATTTCAGAAAGGCAATATGCGAAATGATCCTGTCTGCCGATTGTCTTGATTGACTAATCCTTATTTGATAGTCATTTCAGTATTTATGGGATCGGTAACGGATCTGGATACTAGTCGTTGTATTTTGTGGTTATGAATGAGTTATAGTATTATAGGTTAATATATGTTCTGGCACAATTGTTTTCCAATTAGACCGCTAATAGTTGTTCGAGTAACTGCTCAGGTGAGTTTTCTCACTATACTATATGTTACAGTATGTATCGTATGTGTTTTAGGATGTAGATATGTTGTAGCATGTTTTTAAGTAAGTAGACTAGCTTAATTGATTGCATGTTATTGTTAGATCGTTTGTCTGTCTGTTATATCATGTTGTGAGTTGAGGGAAGTCCAGTTATGTGCTGAAAGTCAAGATACTCGGGGCGGAGCAACCTTATGCTGAAGGCCAAGGGGCGGAACAACTTTATGTTGAAGGATATTATTTGTATGTGTAGACTAGAACAATCTTTATTATGATTGGTTATTTCTTTACACAGTTTGTTCATATCCCTGTATGAGGAGTTGACGGCAGAACGACGACAGACTGTGAGCCTATAGACTCGTGTTGACGACGGAATAACGATAAATCGCTAGTCCAGATACACATGTTATCTATGGAACGACGAAAGGCTGTGAGCCATTGTTTGTATGCATTTTATACGTATTGTGATATATGATATTTTGGGAACTCACTATGATTCATGCATTGAATGTTCTTTTTCCAAGCAACCTTACTACTAGAAGGAAGAGTCCAGTTTGATTGTACAACACATACATCACTGTTGATTTAGGAATTAGACTTCCGTTAATTCTATGTTACTACTCTGTTTTGGCAATGATTGAACAAAATGGCTTTTTATATTATCTTTGGAAACTATATTTTACAATATTGGACAAATGAGTTTTTATATTACTTTTGGTAACAAATATTATCAGTATACTCTATTATGAAAATAAAAAAATATTTTGAAAAAATGAAAGGTTACACAAAAACCCTTCTTTTTTTTTTTTTTTTAACTAAAACTATTTTTATGTTTTAACAACAAAAAAATTATTTTTTTTTATAATTTTTTGGTCGTTAGACATTTTGTGACTGCTGTATTTTCATCATTTAGGCAAAATTTGGGATACATGATAAAAAGTTATGTCATCATCTATGTTTTTTATTTGATTATATTTCCAAACATTTTTATTAACTTTAAAAAACTAATTATATATATTATCTCTTCAATTAAAGAGTAAGTGAAAAAGGAAATCACTAAGAAATGAAATATATATCATTCATTTATTAATGAATAGGTAAGCAATAGAAACTACTTACAAAATTTGTACTAAATTAAATACTGAATTTGTAAACAAATGGAACTTATGTACATCAGTAAATCTAAGATATCTTTAATCTTTCATGTATATTTGAACTCGTGTATGAAAGGTATGGAATGAATTTTCTATTACACGTATATACAATTTATTTAGACTAAGTTACATTATTCTTTTTATTATTTAAATATTTAACCAATCTTCAAAATAAAAAGTATAACTAAAATACCGATTGTCCTAATTTACAACTTTCAATCACGATTTTAGTTTTGTCACAATATTTGTCAATTGACAATCACGACTTTTTCTGTTTATAAAAATTCGAGTCTAATCCATTCCGAATAAAATATCACATAGAACCTTGTGCACGTTTGCATAATGGGAAAACCAATACATTCTATTGATAACTGATAATTCGAACAAATTTTATTTCATGTTCGTAAGCTTAACAAATTACAATGTTTTGTCCGTTCGTTTAATATAATTACTAGATAAATAGGCTAAAAAGTAATAAAAAGGTAAATAAGTAATTTTATACATCTTTAACAACTATTTTTGACTCACTCTGAAATGGGCTACGTATGCAAGAAAAACACAGCTAAAGGACAAATGGTGTAAAAACAATTAGGCTAAAGTTGCATGATTTGCCAAAACCACAAGGACCGTTTAGGTAACTTAATGTATTTTATACTTGTAGTAGAACCAGTTATTAAACAATACTATTATTGTCTTGTGCTAGAATTTTCTAGTTTAGTTTTTAACTTTTATGAATATTTAATCTACTCGAACATTTTCGCTAAAGAAATTAACAAGTTAGATTTTATTTATTTCTGTATATATAATATAATAAAGAAACATTTACTTTTTCAAATGAACCACGCAATTTAGCTCAATTCAAGTTTGTTGGATTTATCTATGTATTATTTATTATTTATTACTATATATTTTTAATTCTGAGGTTATAAAATTTCACACTTTTGACCAAGACAAAAGTCTAAGGTGCCTAACACACGAAAAATGCAAAAACACGAGACTACGTTCTAAATTCTAAATCATGTAGGCTGTAGCATGCTTACATGGTCCCCTTCTTGCATTGAGTAACATTACTTTATTATATTCTTTTTTATAATTTATATAAATATTATATTGGATTGAAGATCCGATATCATATTATCAAAATAGTCAATGACTCATGAGATAGGTTTTGAAATTATCTAGTTTTGTTATTACAATATTATGTTCGGTTTTAATTAGTCACTATAATTTTTTTTGGTACCTTAAATCCCTGAATGACAAATAATCTATTAAAAATATCCCCTTTATTTACCGGCTTTACGGTCAGGGACGAACGCAGGAATACATTGCAGGTGTTGCCAGGACGAATAGGTGTTGCCGATACATGAAAAATAAGTAAAAAAAATCGAAAAATCAAAAATTTTTCCACTGCGGCCAGAAAAGTTAGGGGTTGCCGGTGCCACACCGGGAACCCCTTAAAACCGTCCCTGTTTACGGTGATGTTGCCATGTTGGAATCGATCAGTCTAGTTGGAGCTATATATATACATTAATTAAATATACTCCTACTAGTTTGATTAGTATGTTGGAATTTTGAACTCGTTACGTTTAGGTCATGGTTTTATTGTTAGTTTAAGGTTTTTTTTTGTTCTGATTCTATAAAAAACAAACATTTGTATTGGAAATCTGATGTTGTTTGAGTTGACGAGGCTTACAATTGGTCGAGGGATAAGCAGGCTCTATGGCTTCAATTTACTTGATTGCCATTATCTTTGGAGAAATTTGTGATGGATTTCTAGGCACAGATGTATAAGATGGATCCTTAGATTTCATTATGATGTGATTTTTTCAAATGGATTTCAGGAGGAGCCAATGAACTAGATAGAGAAAGGATTTATGTCAATGTTGATTCCTTCGTATTTTTTTTCATTGACTTTAATATTGAATATTGAATTTTGTGATTGAAACCACTGTTGCATCAAATGGGTTCTTGATGTTCTTGATGCACAGAGATAAAAGAGAGACTTTTAATTTTTTTTTTAAACCTTAAAAAGGAAAAATCCATGTGTACGCCATATCAATGTCCTGTTGAAAACTTTAGTTGATCTAAATGTATGTGGACTCTAAGGCCCCGTTTGATACGCATCTTTTCAGGTCCAGACAAATATTTTTGGTTGAATGAGCCGGAAAGACTGTTTGATTTGCACAAAAAAAATGGGTCTTTCCCGATAAGATATATCTTTCCCAGAAAACCCCAAAATCATATCTTTCTGGCTGAATGGGCTGGAAAGACAATTATGCACCAAACCCCGCATCTTTCTTTCTTTCTTGGATTATTAATTTTTTTAAATAACTTTTTTAAAATTTATTTTTATTGAGTTATTGCTTTTTTTAATGTATTATTTTATATTAAGAAATATTATTTTAATATATAATATTTATGTATTAATAAATATTATTTTATTGGATTATTAATTTCTTTTAAATAATTCTTTTTTGGATTAATTATTTTTATTGGATTATTATATATTCATAAATATTATTTATAATATATAATATTTATATATTAATAAATACTACCTTATTGGATTATTAATTTCTTTTAGATAATTTTTTTAATTCATTTTTTTTTGGACAACCCCACCACCATCCTAATTTATTTTAAAAAAATCTCATCCATCCCACCACTATCGGACATAAACCGGGTCATTTTTCATCATTCAACACAGTCAATCATATATATACAATCAAACAACATGGTTTCTTTCCCAGTTAGAAAACTTTCTCAGACAACACTTTACCATACAACACTTTCTCAGACAAAAACTATCAAACGGGACTTAAACAACTAGAAGACCCGTGCGTTTTGAAGATATTCCCCTCCATAAATTAAAATTTTAAGGAGCCACAATGCAGGCACACACACACACACAAAAAATAATAATAAATAAAATAAATTTAGTGACCATTTAAAACCATAAATTGAAAGTTTAAAGAGCCACAATGCACAAAAAAAAATAACAATAAATTTTTTATGACCATTTAAAGCCACAATAAAAGTTGGTTGGTATATAATGACATTCACTCATATATCTATAGATGTTTATTTAGATTTAACCAGTTTTAATCTGGCATTTTAAATTATTTACACACTTATTTGGCAGAATCTTAGTGATTTAGCTCTAAATAGTTCAGAGTTCTGAATCATTCAGAGACTCTGAATAAATCTGACTCTAAAAAAAACATTTTGTTTAGTTAGGACACTAAATGCTTATGATGGACGGTAAAAGTGATCACTTTACAATTTTATTTAAGTGGCATTAACTTTCTAAAAATGCACAATTAAATGTCCTAACACCTCTTAAGATAGAAAAAAAATCATATATTTCTTAGCATTCAAAATTCTCACTAACAAACCAACATTATGATAGGTGATAATAAGATTACACATATGAAATTTATTCAACAATGATTCACAGTATAAAGTCAATGCTTTTTTGGGTTGAAGTAGAATTTATCTCTTGGTATATTACAGGTTGGTGGTGTCATATCGAATCCTACAGATCCGTATGTCGACCTTTCATGTCTTTAAAGAAGAACATTAATTACCCAAAGTTCTTGATGATTAGTTCTATCTTTTTACCTGTATTGCTATCAGGATGCATAATTTTTCACATGTACAATCCAAAAGAAGTTTTTTGGTCCGCACATGCATGTCAAAATATTATCTAATTATAATATGAAACACCCTTCCTACGAGTTAGTAGAAAATAAGTAATCATTTAAAAACTATTTTCAAACCTTTAAATTATTTTTGAAATTATTGGTGCAGAGTTCGGTCCCCAAAGTATTTAAAATCATAGACTTTAGTTTTTTTTGTGTACCAGAGTTCCATTCTAGATCATTCAAGGTTAATATGAACCTTACATGCATGACCTTCTAAATATCAAAGTGGCTCACTACTTTAAGCTTTATTTTTCACTTGTGAGTACATGTCAAAATAGTACGTTAGGCTTGGAGTGCCTAATGGGTAATATCGGAATCCGACTATGGAATGAAATTGAGAATGACAATACCCAATTCCTAAGTCGATATTCTCAAAACATTTGAAAAACCTTTGTCAAAATAACAACTTTTTTCTTAACTATTTGTTTGTATCACAAATCATTTCCAAATCCGTTTCTTATTTTCCCAATCATTTCATGATAGAAATATATAAATTTAAAAGTAGATAGGTTCATTTTCAAGATGCAATGCACATGAAACTAACTCATCGCCATCCTTTACTCTCAAATAAACCCCTCACATTCTAAAGAACAATGGTCTGTGGTTATACCCGAATTGATGCATCATGCTAATCCAACCCGTTGACAATGATTTAATAAACGAATCAGTTTATGACCTCAAAGTCATAAAGGAATCGCTCTTTAGAATATACTTTAGACTTTAGAGAGTCACGTTACTATTACCATAACTCTTACGGAATGGAGTTGCAAATTTCATTTTCAAGCTTGTAGCTTGTAAGCCACATAAATCACTTCCGCACACTCAAGGGAATCACTCCACTCAATACTTGTCCTCTAGGAATCACTCCTTTGTCACTAACACTCTTAATTCACATCCTACATGTAATGAACAAGTAGAGATGCTTCAAAATCACATTTCCAAATCATAGAATATTTCTCATACTAAAATATGTCTCAAAATATAGTTTTCATGCGATGCCCGTATATGTCATAAGGCCACATAGCAAACAAATCATATAACTATAAAAGTAATACTTTCAAACATTTTGAATGATAAGTAGGGGACATGTACTCATGATATGAACCCACTTTAGTTCAATTCTATGCGTCTAACACCGTCTTCTTTCTCCAAGAATAGTTTGGAATCCAAATGTCACCTAAAGCATCATAAGATGTGTTAAAATCCTATTAAGTGTTCCATTAAGTCACTTATTGAGTTCTTAATTTTGAAACCTTTTTTTTTCTTGTTTTAAAGTTTTCTTCGTGTTAAAAAAATAAACGTAAGCAAAAGCCATGTATAAATTTGAGTCCAGATAAAAAAATTATGGCTAAAACAAGTCATTGGGTGATATGAGCAAACATGTTGTAGCAGTAGCACCAAACAAAATCTTAAATTCAATATTAATGTAAAGATAAATAATACACATCTGAAATGTAAGTTTGATTAATACAGGCTTTGGGGTAAGTATTGGGCTATGTATAGTGGGCTATCATGTGTGACACCTGAGCTGAGCAATATGATAGATGTAAAAATACGTATAACCATGTCAATGTGAGATCTCCAAATAATCGGCTATAATAAAACCTGATATAGAAAATATCATCTTAAATTACTTGGCATACTCTAGTTCTAGTTATTAATAAAAATTTGATAAAATCATAAGCTTATGTATTGTTAAAGTGTTTTCATTTATATGTGATAATTTATAATATATCAATAATAGTAATAATTTTCTCTAATAGTATTATTATTTTGTTTTGAAATATTTGTAATTCCAATATTGATTTTTTTGTAAAACAATTACTAACAACGATAAGTATTTGTAAAATAACTTGATAATGCCAAATAAGACGGTAAGTAATAATACTTTTATCTAAGTGTTATTGTCATTGTAGCTCAATAGTGTTTCGTATATTGGTTTAAATGGCCATTCGAGATTTTTTTTTCTTTGAAGGGTACGAACTTATGTTTTTATGTTTTTAAAGGTCATTATGAAAAATTTAAAGGGGTCACCCGGTGACCCCATCCTAATCCTCTCTTTATCTTGTCTCGTGTTTCTCTCTCTAAAACCCACCATCTTTCTTCCATATAACCAAAATAAGATCTTTCACCCGATTCGAGACAAGTTGTGTCTTGACTAGACATCTGATTCAACCAGATGAACCCGAGCTCCTTAATCTCATTTTTCAGTTTAATTCTTTTTTTTCTAAAATTGTCACAACAAACATTATCTTCTTTAATACGTTGCAACAACTCCTCACAAGCTTTCAAAGAAGCAGCTGTAAATCTCTCCATAGCTTCAAAAACAAGTCTCAAATTTGCTTGAGCTCCAACACTTTTACCGGTCTCACTCTGATAAACAGCTGAAATCCTATTATCTTCTCCATAACCACCAACAACAATTCTTTTATCAAGAACCTGCAACTCCTTATGAATCTTCACATCCTCCCTCTCCAAATCCTTAACTTTCCTTTCAATATTCTTATAATCTTATTTCTTGTTTATCCCTTTCCCATAACTGAAGCACAATCCTCACAAAATCCTGCATGGATTCCATCACTTCTTTATCTGAAATCCTTTCCATTGCTTGTCCCATTGGTTGCATATTATGAACACAGTTGGAGCACCGATTCTTGAAGGGGAAAATGGAACAGGTCCATCTATTGTTTCTTCAGGGATGTATAAGAGATATTTTAGAAGCCAGTTGTTTAATGATGCTATAAATCCCTTTTGTTCTCCAAACCAACAAGAAAATCTAAGAGTCTAGTTTAAAAGTTCATGTTCAAGCTGTAATGTGGCTTCAAGACTATCATCATTAAAATGTTTGTGAGATGCAATGGCTCGAGTTTGACTATGGTGGCATTCCAAAATTGACCTCCACATTCTTGTTAACCTAAAAATGGAGATTGATTACTCATGAATCATATGAAAAAGTATAAAAAAACTCAAACTTACATACAAGATTAAAGATTCAAGAACAACATCCATGGAAAAGTGATAATAAAAATGTTAACATACCTTAACTTCCTCGAACAATTTCTTTTCCCAGAGATAGAGCTTATGTAAGGTGGATGAAAGATGTTTTGACTTTGTTCTTAAATCTATACCAACGTCTAAGTTGGAAATATTGGTGGTTTCTGCAGATGTGTATTTAGAAGTTGCGATTGCTAATGACGGTGAAAAGACATTCAACATCTTTGAGGGAACTTGATAGGCGGCGTGTTTTCTGTTGTGTGGAACTTTTCCGACCTCAAGCATCTTTGCTAGCTTATTGCCGAATTCTGAAGCTCGATCAAATTTGACTTGAATTTCTCTAACCACTTCGGAATCGTTTTGAAAGTCAGCAAGAGGTTTTTCCGATCTATATGTTTCTTCTTTATCAACCACATGAACTTCGAATTCCACTGGTTCGTCTTCTACGATAGTTGGGCCACTTCTGTAATGCAACTCACCACCAAAACTTTTTTCACTCTCTTCATCAACGACAACCGCCTTTTTTGAATCACATTTACCCCTATTTCCACCACCAACACCATCAACGAACTTTGGGATTGAAGAATGTATTTCCTTGACGACTTCTTCTTGGAAGTAATCTTCATCTTCCAAATCAGGATGAGTCGACCCACCACTGAGTTATTGTTGACTCACCTGCTTAGTTGGCAGTTGACAAGGCAGTGTAACCTTAAAAAACGGGTAAATGTACCAAATTAACCGGTAAAACACAAATTCGTACCCTTCAAAGGCAAAAAAAAAAAATAACGAGGGACCATTTAAACCAATATACGAAACATTGTTGGGTTACAGTGACAATAACTCTTTATCTAAACCACACCCAAAATGTGATGTTCCCTAATGGGGTGAAATGTATACATCAACAAACAGTATTGTACGGTCTTGATACTCCGTCCAACCTAATGTCCTCAGGGAATTAATGTTATTTATAAGGCTATTCATTTTGGCTCAATGATCAATTGTTAACCAAAAAACTACCAATTTACCCATATTGTGTCTTATTCACTTTTTGTTACTACCAATTTACTCATATTGTGTCTTATTCACTTTTTGTTCTTATGTTTTTCTTTTTCTAATCTTTTTCTAATCAACATTTGGTGCTTTAGTTGAAAAGACAAATCTAAGACGATGGTATCAAATAACTTTGTTTCTTTGGTTTGATCGTTACAAAAACTATATAGTGTGAAACTTCGAAATCACTCAAAACGTATAGATAGTGATTGTATCCAAACATTTTCTTTTATTAACATTGACTTTCACTTGATCAGCCCATCTCAAACATTCATTGACCGAGTTAAAATTTGGCATATCAATTTGCTACCATGTGTCACTTGACTCAAAATATTACTAGCAACAGAACATAAAACTAAAACATGATCAATATTTCAGATGTGGTTATAAAAAATCAGGCATAACGTTGAATCCACATCAATTTCTTTTATTATTGAGATTGACTATAATAAGAATTTTATTCAACCGAATTTTCCAAGCCAAAACATTCAAATTTAATAGGAATATAATTGTTTCATCTAGTTTTTCGTTCCCCAACACCAAAGTGTCATTGTCAATCACCTTAGCAGCCGATAAAATTGAGCACAACCTGAATGGTCGAACGCCAAAACCCATGATCTTTTTGAAACGAAGGAATGAATAATTGAAGAATGTCAATCAAAATCGTCCGTTTCTATAACTTATCCCTGTCTCCTCGAAAATTATGTTTATAAAAGGTTATTTGTAGTATTTGACTTGATGATGATCCATATGGACTTGACCGTGGAAGCATGCTACAAACACATTGTTATGCAAGTGCAACTATGTAATCAATGAAGCTACATTGCAGCTGGTAGTAGCAAACAAAAAATAAGAATATAAGAGTTCAGAATATATATGAAGCATGAAAGAGTCGTACCATTCAAACCTTTTATTTATTTGTTGAATTTTCTATTAGTAAATTGTCATTTCCTTTATATTAATATTTTTCTTTGTTATCATCTCAGGAATTTTTTATTATTATCGTGGTTGTCAATATTATGAAAATTGGGGTATTAGAGATGTATCACACTAAATTATGTAATTTGGATGTCTTAATATAATGTAAACCAGTTTAGGTATACATATATAAAGAAATAGACGATTGATGCATGTTCTTAAAATACTTGCTATAAAACATAAGCCCTGAAATCAAATGAGGTGTCTCAAATGAGTGTAAATTCAAATAAATATTAAACAAAAACTTCGTCATAGTAGCTAGCTATTTGACACGTGGTAGTTGAATAGCCACGAATTTTTATGTTTAAAAACAGTCGTTAGATGATTGGCTGGGTTAGCAGAAGAAAAATACTCTTTACCTACTCTAAACACTGATTGGCTAGTGGAATCCAGGTGTCACACGGCTAGTGGTTGGATCAATGAAAAGGACAATGGACGGTGGTGGGTGACACTGACAGTGATGTCCAATTTTATTTGTTATTTATTTTAAAATTTTAAGACAATTTTACAAGAAAATTTGCATTTATAGAACACAATCACACATAATATTATTCCGAGACATATTACAATAAAGTAATAGTGTAATACAGTTAAAATTAATATATGGAAACCATTAAGAGTTCTACTGAGAAATATAATATTAAGAGTTCTACTGAGAAATATAATATTAAGAGTTCTACCGAGAGGTTGGATATATCACAAGTAGAAAAGGAGCATATAAATTATGAGTAAATAATTCTTGTTCAATTCAAGTTTAAAGGATTTTACTTGTGAAATCTAGTTAAAGTTAAATGATCAAAATAAATAAATAAGTTTAATCATAAATAAGTTTAATTAATTTGTGTTTACGAGAGATTCGTCAATTTTATTTTTCGGAATAGACGTTTAATGTACTCAAATAGTCTTTAAAAGTGTTTGTTGAGAAAAATATATCTACTTCAATTAATTTAGCAATTAATATTACATATTTTTTAATCAATAAATTAATCATGTATTAAATAGCCATTTTATATTATTTTATAGACATGTCAACATTTCAGAGCAACAAAAGTAACAATTATTTACCACTGAAACAATAACTTTGTTACATTAAATTATTACAAAATATGAAACATCAACACTTCACTGCTTTCATTGTCTCCAACTAATCCATTTCTCGGTATAAATACAACCAATTTCTTTTCCATTCTTCTCATCATCCATCTATCTATCTTTTCTCTCACTTTCACACACACATACTTCCCAAAAGAACATGGGCAAAGACGTTGAAGTTGGTGGTCATGACTACGGCGCAAAAGATTACGAAGACCCTCCACCGGCTGCCTTTATTGACGCCGAGGAACTCACGAAATGGTCTTTTTACAGAGCCATCATTGCTGAGTTCATCGCCACCCTCTTGTTCCTTTACATCACCGTCTTGACTGTCATCGGCTACAAGTCTCAGACCGATCCCGCCCACAGCTCCGACCAGTGCGGTGGCGTAGGAATACTAGGCATCGCGTGGGCCTTCGGGGGCATGATCTTCGTCCTCGTTTACTGCACCGCCGGCATCTCCGGTAACTTTTCTTTCCTTATCAATTTGTTTCACTTAGTACTTCGATAACTTGATGGATTTTGACGAAGGTTTGATCAAAATTTCAGGAGGACACATTAACCCTGCGGTTACGTTTGGGTTGTTCTTGGCTAGGAAGGTGACACTCCCGAGGGCAGTGATGTACATCGTTGCTCAATGCTTGGGTGCTATCTGCGGTTGTGGTCTTGTTAAGGCTTTCCAGAAGACTTACTATAATACTTATGGTGGTGGCGCCAACGAGCTCGCCGACGGTTACAGTAAAGGCACTGGCTTGGGTGCTGAGATCATCGGCACATTTGTCCTTGTATACACCGTCTTCTCCGCCACTGATCCCAAGAGAAATGCACGCGATTCCCATGTCCCTGTAAGTACTTACTCTGCAATATTAGAACTTGTTTAGGCTATAGCCATTCAAGACACTTGTTTTCTCTTCTTTCTTTTGACATAGTTTTTTTGGATGAATTAATGAAAGGTGTTGGCACCTCTTCCTATTGGATTTGCTGTGTTCATGGTTCACTTGGCAACAATCCCAATCACCGGCACCGGAATCAACCCTGCTCGTAGTTTTGGTGCTGCCGTCATGTATGGAAAAGATAAGGCATGGGATGATCAAGTAAGTTATAATCATATTATTCATCGTTTATGGTCTTTAATTTGGACCTTCTTGATAATCCATTTTTACTCCACCATGTACGTGTACTCACGGATTGAGGTGTGTGTTGTGTGTACAGTGGATATTCTGGGTGGGACCAATGATCGGAGCTGCCATCGCCGCCTTCTACCACCAGTATGTGTTGAGAGCAGCAGCAGTGAAAGCTTTAGGATCCTTCAGGAGCAATGCGTAATTAAGCCATGCACGATTGAGTAGTCTCCGCTCTCCATTGTTCTTCGGAAGAAATTGTACAAATTAATTTTCCTTTTGGCTTAAAGGTTCTCTCCGTCAAATGTGTGTGATCTTTAAGGCGTCTTGGTTTTTTGAATTTGCCCAAAGGGTTCTGCTGTTAATTTTTAATCCCTTTCTTTTCTTTTAGTAATCCAGTCTCTCTTGTTTAATGTAATCGGTGAACGGGTGCCTTTCCAACCCATATAATAAAATCTTACTTTTGTTTGAACTTTAGTGGCTTCCAAATTTTCAGGGATAGCATAAGAGCATTTCAAATGTTAGTTGTTTTAATGGTTTTTATTAATTGAAGGGCATTGATTCTTCCATCTAAGAATTTTATTAATCCACTAAAAGTTTGAGTTTAATGACATATATATATATATATATATATATATATATATGAACGACAAATCTACACTACTTCTAAATTATACCTAATACCATCTATGTATCCAATCAGACTTGAAACCTCAACCTCTAGGAGGGAAGGCACACTCGATACCGCTGCGCTAGAAACCCGAACTGTTTTTTCTTACGTCAATTATACTAAAAATAATATATTGACAATTTATACCCCTTCTCCAATTGTTTTTTTTCCTTTTGTTGTTTTCACTATCATTTTTTTTTTACAATGAGTCACATCTTAATATTTATTTTTTCTTTGGTAATTCTTCTCATAGCTAACTTTTTTCTAAAGATTTTATAAATTGACAGTTTATACCCCTTCTCTAATTGTTTTTTTCCTTTGTTGTTTTCGCCACCATATTTTTTTGACAATGAGTCTTCATCTTAATATTTATTTTCTCTTTGGTAATTTCTTCACATAGCTAACTTTTTATAAATATTTTATAAATGATAAAACTATTACACAATCAATCATTCAACATAAAAAAAAACATAACTTCAAAGTAAAGTATATCAAATCACAATAAAATATTGTCCAATAAAAAAATTCAAACTAATGCACATCAAAAACTATTCATATGTAGAGGTGTACAGAGTGAACCAGTTTTTTGAAACCTGTACGAAAAAACTAAACCGGTTTTGTTAAAAACATGTTTTGTGAAAACTGAACCGACGGTTAGGAATTAGATATTTTAAAAACCGAAAACCACTTTTTTTTACCTGTTTTAAGCCGAAACCGGTTAAGTGAGAAAGTTGGATACACGTTTAAATCAAGTGATTGAAAGCCACGAGATTTTGAATTTGAGACTTCTCATATAAGAAGCACAAACCTTGAGACTTCGCATATAAGAAGCACAAATCGAGACCTCACAAAATTATAGCTGACTGAAAATCTTCCTTTCAATGCCCTTTCCCCTAAACTCGCGTTCTTGAGCAGAACCTCCAGCCGAAGCCCCCTTGCTTATGTTACATCTTATCTCGTCTTCCCATCGACCATGGCGACACCATCAGAAATTGATGCTGAAGTTGCACCTTCCCCAGCTGAAAGGGATGCTGATTTCATTACAAGCGAAGAATCGAAATTCAATAGGCTTGAATCGGCAACATCGACTCCTTCCAAACGCCAATAAGGTCTGAAATTGATTTTCTGGAATTGAAATTGAAATTGATTTTATGAAATTGAAATCAATGGAATCTCAATTACCATTCCGACTCATAAAGAGTGTAACATCCCGAAATTTCAGAAGTTCAATGAAGGGCCAAAAGTGTAAATAAAAGAAGGGACTCGACGAGTAGGTCTGCTTACTCGCCGAGCCGGAGCGGGATTCTGTCACGGTTTAAGTGGCCAACTCGCCGAGTCGGCGGCTTGGACTCGACGAGTTGGTGCTGTAGAGAGAAAACCCTAATCCCGGGGGTTGTGCCCTATATAAAGAACATTATAACCCACCCTTAGCCTCTTTACTACCCCTTTTGAGATCCAGAAACCCTAAAATTGAGTGAGCCTCCATTATTACAGAGAATAGAGCTTTGGAGGAGGAAATCTTGGAAAGAGGCTTGAAGATCAAAAGGCTTGCTGCAAAGGAGTGATGTAGATCCGGGATCTACTTCAGTTGGAGCTTATATTGGAGGTAATAATTTGTTGCTTGGGCTCTTTTGCATCTAGATCTTTTATCATTTGAGATTTGGGGCATTTTTGGTATGATTGAGAGCTATTTCGAGTTAGAGGCTTAGATCTGAGGTTGCTACCTCAGATCTAGGCTTGTGATGGTCCAAAATGTCATAAAGCTCCTGTCTAAGAGATATTGGTGAAGCCCCCTAGTCCTTAACCTTAGCCCTAGAGTGTTTTGGGCCTATATCTCCTTGGTTTCATGTAAAGTTTGCCACTTTATGTGAGGGTTAGACTGTAGAAGGGTGGATCTATGGATTTGAGCCCCTGCATGGTTCGAAAAGCCACTGTATGGATTGAGAACTGGAGAGACTCGACGAGTTGTATGAACATGTGCATGGACTCGGCGAGTTGGAAGAACAACTCGGCGAGTCTGTTGAAGATTGCCTTGGACTCGGCGAGTCTGTTCTTGGACTCGACGAGTCTGGTTGCAGAACCCCAATCTCTTCTGGTTAAACCTCGAAGCAGTGAGTTGGGAGGTGACTCGGTGAGTTGAGCAGGATGGGACTCGGAGATCGTTGGAGTCGACGAGTCTTGGGGTGACTCGGCAAGTTGAGTCGTGTTCTAAGAGTTTTCAGAGTATAAGGACTCGACGAGTCAACGGGTTGACTCGGCGAGTAGAGTCAGTCATGAAGTTTGACTTTGGCCTGGACTTTGACTTTGACCTTCATGGGTGTTATGGTAATTGGTTATTTATGTCAATGGTCCATTGATAGCAATAGGTGTTGGGGTTTGGAGCAGTGCTTCGGGAGTGTGTTTTCGTGGTTTGGTTCTTCGTTTCATTTGAGTTATCCTCACTGTACTCAAGGGTCTAAGGCACCAAGGCCGGCCCTTTGAATTGTTGTTTATAGCTTGTTATGCTTATGTGATGATATGCTTGCTAGTATCCTGGTAGATAGGATAATGATATGATGTTATGCTCTGTTAGCTTAGTATCCTGGAGGATAAGGTAGTTAAGTGATGGCAAGTTTTGTTGGAGCAGCACCCTGGTAGTTGGGTAGTGGTTATATTTATAGACCTGTAGTTGGTCTTGCCTTATGTACGCTGGTAGGAGGTTACCTGGTGGATATGTATGTTGAGCGGTAGCAGAAGGCATTCCATCCCAGTAGGATGATAGGGCCCTAGTATGTTGGTTCTGTAGAGTGTTATGTGGTTGCCTGTGATGTGTGCATGTTTGCTAGTGTAGGGGCATTCCAACCCGATGGTTGTAGGCCAGGAGTATTCCATCCAGGTGGGATGATTGGACTCGTAGTAGGTTGGCATTCTAACCCGATGGTTGAGGGGCCTGGGGTATTCCATCTTGAGGGATGATTGGACCCATAGTAGTAGTTATTGTATGAACAGGAAGTGGGGCATTCCAACCCGATGGTTGTGGGCCAGGAGTATTCCATCCCGGTAGGATGATTGGACTCATAGTATGTTGGCATTCCAACCCGATGGTTGAAGGGCCTGGGGTATTCCATCTTGCGAGATGATTGGACCCATAGTAGTTATTGTTGTACGTATAGGTGTATGGGCATTCCAACCCGATGATTGTGGGCCGAGAGTATTCCATCCCGGTAGGATGATTGGGCTCGTAGTATGTAGGCATTCCAACCCGATGGTTGACGGCCAGGGGTATTCCAACCGAAAGGTTGATTGGACCCATAGTATGTAGTTCTTTGTTGCATGCGCATGCTTATGTGTGTATGGGTACTTTGGGGGAACTCACTAAGCTTTCGGGCTTACAGTTGCAGTTTATCGTTTCAGGTACTTCAGGAGATCGTGGCAAGGCGAAGGCGTGATCGTACCGCTCCTCATGTTTTATGATTTATGAGATATGGTTCTGGGGGATACTCTGATGTCTAAACTATTTTGAAAACAAGATGTATGAACTTAATGGTTTTTGAATGAAATGAAATGTTTTAAATTGGTTGAAATTTTTGGGTGTTACAAAGAGGGCATGAGAAGGGATTCACATACGAAGCTCCATATGGGTTTATTGTTTTGGAATGCATTAGTAACACTTTATTATTCCCTTGTAAAATTTCATGCTGGTTGTGAACACCTCAGTAGTAACTACGTGAGATCTAGCATCATGTGTTATAGTAGGAACTTATATGTTACATTTGTGAGAATAATAATACAGTTTAATTAGTGTTCGAGTTTATTATCACCTAATGGATGAACTAGATTTTCAAGAATTAGATATTTGACTTGGTAAATGTCTAAATGAAGTGTCTGGTTCTGAACTCAGGAGAACGAGCAACCAAGGAGAAAGAGCAACCAATGTATTGTTATCAATGTTCACGGTTTAGTTTCATTTAGTTTGAAAGCAAAGGTAGTACTATCACTCACAGTTGATCTAGAAACGAAATCGAGTTATTGTAGTCGGATCACTTGTCTGCACTACTGTAACACCCGAATCCTGGTAAGTATTTTAAAATTAAAGCATTCATTTTTGCAAAGGGACTCGACGAGTCGGAGGCCCCAGACTCGTCGAGTAGGAACGAATGATTGGACGCGGGAATTGAATCCTACTCGACGAGTCGAGAGCCTCGACTCGACGAGTAGGGCTGCTAGGGTGAAACCCTAATTTTCAGGGCTTGCACCCTATTTAAACACTTTAACTGGCCTCAACTTCAGCCTCCATCACCTCCAAACCTTAGTCACGAAACCCTAGCCCATTTTGATTGTTCTTGAGCGATTGTTGTGTGTTCTTGGTGATTTTGAAGCTTGAGAATGAAGAGGAAGCTTGGGGGTTCTAGAGGAAGCAAGTAGATCCAGAGTTTGTGTTGCATTCCTGACTCATTTGAGGTATAAAGTCTATACCTTGACTATTCATTTACTAGATCTCTTTATGGGGTAGTTTAGGGCCTTTTGGAGCATATTATGGAACCATTCATGGATGCAAGCATCTTTTCAGGTAATAAATTCAGATCCAGAGACTTTGAGGGACTCCATGGCATAAAGGTGCCAACTTTATGGCCATGGGAGCCCCATGCCTCATATGAACCACTTTTTAGGGCCTTTTGAGATAGATAACCCATGCATGAACGTAAAGTTTGTAACTTTACGTGTTATATCGACCCTAGGAGGCCAGATCTACGTTTTGGATGCATTAAGCCCGATTAAAATTGACTGGATCGATTTGGACTTTGGGGGACTCGACGAGTCGTTCATACGACTCGAAGAGTTGGGCCGTGGTTCCCCCAACCTTTGCTGTTACTGAGCAAACTCGTTGAGTCTAGAAGATGACTCAACGATTTGGGCATGTTTATGGATTTGAAGATCAAAGAACTCGACGAGTCCAAGGATGAACTTGGCGAGTTAAGAGCAAAATGTCCCAACTGATATGAAGAGGAACTCGACGAGTTCAAGGATGAACTCGACGAGTTGTGAGTGAAATGCCCCAACTTGTATGAAGGGGAACTCGACGAGTTCGTGGAAGAACTCGACGAGTAGGATCGAGACTCGAGAGTTTTATGGACTCGGGAACTCGACGAGTTGATGGAACAACTCGGCGAGTTGAATCAACCAAAAGGTTGACTTGGACCAGAAGGTTGACTTTGACCAGAGTGTTGACCTTTGAATTTGACCTTTAATCAGAGTTGACCCTTAAAAGCGTAATTAAAGGAGATTGTTATGTGTAGGAGTTTGAGAGGAGTTGATCCCGAAGCCGAGGACAGTTCAGCTACTTTACGACGTTGAGGTGAGTTACCTTCCAGTAGAAGTTGGTCGAAGGCACCAATATCGGCCCACTAGTAGTTGATTATAGTAGATATGATTGTCTTTGTGATAATTGTCTGGTATTCCACTATCTGTTATGTGTTATGTGCTAATATGCTATGTTTTATGTGATAGTAATATGAGGGGTGGGATAGACCCCAGTATCGGTTGTAAGGACTGACAGGGTAGGTCGGGCACCCAGATATGCCTGGCAGGGTAGGTCGAGCACCCATATATGCTTGACAAGGGGTAGGCCGGGCACCCCCGGTATGCCTGACAAGGGTAGTTGAGCACCCAGATATGCTCAGCAGGGTAGGCCGGACACCCATATATGCGTGGCAGTATGTTTATTGTATGGTATGTGGTATGATGGGGAAACTCAGTAAGCTTCATGCTTACAGTTTTCAGTTTTGGTTGCAGGTACTTCTTCCACGAAAGGAAAGGAGCCGGCGCGGTAGCAGCGCATCACACATACGATTTCCGCATATGAGATTTCTTGGGATTGTACTCTAATATTGTTGATCTGTTATGACATATTTTTTAGACTTATGTTCAATGGCTTTTGATGAAAGGAATTAACTTGATGATGATTTCTATAAATTGTTTTATGAATTGCTATATTGAAAATGAAATTTTTGGTCCGTATTTTGGGGATGTTACAACTACATTTTTTGGTTTCTATTTGTTTAGTTTTCTGCTTGGTGTTTAAAAGCAGAAAGTAATGAGGGTATGGTCAATTAAATAACTAAAATTTGTAGTAAAGTTTGGTTGTGGTAATCATCTTGTTTGCTATTGGTGATACACTGATGGGTTGTATTCATGTTCAATAACTCAAAAAAAAATATGCACAGTTATTTTTTTTATTAAGTTGCTGGAAACCGTGTTGAAATTCTTCCATTTAATTCGATCCAAATACTTACGGTTGTATTTATGTAAAAAAGTTGAATTTGTATTTTGATGTTAGGATGTTGTATCTCCTTTTTAATGAATAAATATATGTTGAGCTGCAAACAAAACATAAGGGTAAAATGGTTATTTTTATCATTCATTACAACCAATCAGATGCATAATCAAACAGTATGGTCTTAGTCAGATGTAGGTTCAGTCAGATTTCAGACCCAGTCAGCCCTCTGACTCGGTCAGCTCTAACTCAATCAGCAACTATCAAACAACTCATTAATCAAATTCTTTCTTGGAAGAATCAGCACCCTTCATTGAAAATGTTTTATCATCGTGAAGATAAGATTTATTTTGTTGCTATCAATAACTTATGCTTTGTTTTAGAGTTTTTTAATGGCCCCTAAATTTACATAAAATAGTTGGTTATGTCCAAAGTTTATTTTTTTTGTTCATTAATACCCTAACATTTAGGAAAAGGTTTTTTAATTGGTTATTGATATAAAAGCCCCTAAATTTATATAAAATAGTTGGTTACGCCCAAAATCCATTTTTTTGTTCATTAATACCCTAACATTTAGGAAAACTTGTTACTTGTTGCCCATTACCGGATTTGACCTTCTAGGGCCGATCATCTAAGTTTGACCAGAAGAACTTTGCTGACTTTGGGCCATGTCAGTGACTCTTTTACAAGAGAAAAGACGAAAGTAGTGGGGCCTGGGGAGATTCTAACCCGAATCTCCCATGAAACAAACATGACTTTCAACCACTAGGCTATAAGGAATTTTATGTACTTATTCCTTAGTTAATATCTTTAACATATAGTATTCTGGAAGAATATATAAAAATTATTATTATTGTTATTATTATTATTATTACTACTACTACCATTATAATTATTATAATTATTATTATTATTATTATTGTTATGATTACCACATTATTATTATTATTATTATTATTATTATTATTATTATTATAAAAAAGCATTTACATATAAATACATATAAAAACGCTTTTATATATACATATTTATACATATAAATATGCATAAAATTCATACTTATATATAAATATTAATAAAAATATATTTATATATGAATACATATATTTATGCATGTAATTTCATATAAAAGCATTTGATGTATATATAAATAAATAAAACATACAAATATGTATACACACAACTTTAAAATGAATAAATGCATATACTTATATTTATATATCTTTACAAACTTGTTTATATACTATAAGTGTCTTTTATATATTTTTATAGATATAAATACATTTTTAAATATATAAATATATATTTCATACGTATAAAAAGGCATGTATAAAGTTATAAAATAATAATAATAATAATAATAATAGTATTTATTATTTAATTATTCCACGAAAATACACATTAGATGTATAAAGTTAGGAGTTGTAACACAAAACTCATTGCAGCTTGGTGGTAGAAACCCTTGCTCATTGTTTGGGAGACTTGGGTTTGATTCTTTTTGGCAACAACATTTCCTTTTAGCTTTGGGTTTTTCCTACCAGAGAAGCAACACTGGCGTGGCCACGTCAGCTCCGACTCACCCTCTTCACTTCACTTAGTTAAGTTTTGACATGTTCTAGAAGGTCAAATTCGGTTAAGGGGCAAAGCTGAACAATTTATCCAGTATTTGAGGTATTATCGTACAAAAAATCCGACTTTGGACATAACTGAACATTTCGTGTAAAATTGAAGGCTTTTATGACTAAAACCCTTTTTTAATTAACAAAAAGGATAATGGAATATAATAGAAATATAGATAATTAAATGTGTACTTGAGTCGGAGGAAAATGAAGTGTAAGACAATTCCAAACGTGACCCTCTATCTTAAACCATATTTGTGTACAACTTGCATTATTTTTTTCTTCTTTTAAATTCCAATAACAAAGTCAAAATTAACATTAAAACATATTTTAATGATAGAAACATGATATAATAGTTTCTTTACCATTATATAATTTTGAGTAAATTACACAAATCGTTACTTGTTTATGTACCAAATGTACATTCAGTCTTTATTTTTAAAAATTAACTTGGAACATCCCTTATATCGTATTCAACCCTTCTTCTTATTCAGTATTCTCCCCTCCACCGCTAACCTAGATTGATGACTTTCAAATCCAACGTTTTTTTTTTATTTTGGCAAGGATTTCTGGTCTGAGAGAAAGATTATAAGAGAAGGGAGTTGTCGATGAAATCCAAATAGAGATGATGTCGACAAGGGTAACGGAGATGGAGAAAAGGGGAGACTGATGATAGGTTGCAGATCAACGACTTCAATTCGAGGTCGAGAACGGGGAAGATCGATGATAGGTTACAGATCCAGCTAGCTGTCTCTTGTTTTTTCCGGAGGTGATGTAACATCCGGATTTTCAGGGACATTATTGTGTATGTTAATCTTGAGATTGAAGGAGCGACTCGACGAGTTGAGGGTCCAACTCGCCGAGTCGAGTCAAGTTGCTCGCGTGGGTTTAATGAGTGGACTCGACGAGTCAGAGGAGGGACTCGCCGAGTAGGTGCTGGGCAGAGAAACCCTAATTGTCCGGGTTTGTGACCTATTTAAAGGCCCTTATGGCCTTCATTGGCGGCTACACTTTCCCTTGAGAGACCCTAATCGATCCAGAGAGCATAGAGAGAAAGAGGGAGCTAATTTTCATCATCTTAGTGCATTCTTGTAAGGAAGAAGGAGAGGGTTCAAGCTAAGCTGACTTGAGGGGCTCAGATCTTCTGCTATTTCATTCAAGGCTGCTGTTTAAGGTATGAATCCATACCTGTTTTCATATGAATAGTAGATCTCATGAGTTTAGGATTTCCTTACCCTCTTTTAAGTTGAGTTATGGTAAATGTGAAGTCCCTTTTGAGGCTTAGACATCAGATCTGGACCTTGAGAGGTCCAGAGAGTCCCAAGAACCCAACTTTATGCAGCCATATAAGAGTATTGAGCCTAAGACACTATTATGGGGGTCATTTGATCAAATAGAGCTAGATGTGTGAGGCATGGACGTAAAGATCGAACCTTTACGTGATTAATGAGCCTTGTGACCATAGATCTGAAGTTTGGGAAAGTATCTTGCACTAAAATGGTCTGAATGCAAAAGAGTCTGAATAGACTCGTCGAGTTGAGCCGCTGACTCGGTGAGTAGCCAGGGTTTTGTCCCGATGAACTGAGTCAGGTGGTGACCCGACGAGTTAGGGGTTAGCTCGTCGAGTTGGAGCTTGCTGGGGATTGCCATGAACCGACTGGACTCGACGAATCTCCCGAGTGCACTCGACGAGTCTGGTCAAAGCTGGAGTTGACTTTTGTTGACCTTAGGGTTTGGTCAAGATGAGTGAAAGAGGTCAGGAAGGGTAGAATGGTCTTTTACCCATCTGAGAGAGAGAGAGCATAGGAGGGGAATAGTCTAGCCTTTGAGAGCCATTGTTAATTAGAGGTAATTTCTGTATGTGATTAGGCGGAGGCTAGATCGGTGTTTCGAGTTCGAGATCATCCGAGTTTACCCGAGGTGAGTCTTCTCACTATACTTTACCTAGAATGGTAACTATGTGTGACCGGAAGGTCTTATGTATTTGTATGAGTTATGTGACTTATGTGAGATGTTTACTGTGATATGTATATGCTGAATGAATTGGGCCGGAAGGAAAACAGAGTTGGGGCCGGAAGGCAAGGCATGGTAGGGCCGGAAGGTCTACCAGAGCTGTGGGACCGGAAGGTCCCACTGAGACACATTGACCGGAAGGTCATGCGATGCTATAGCCTCGAGAGGCTAATACGTGAATGTGGTATTTTGGGGAACTCACTAAGCTTCGTGCTTACTGTGTTATGTGTTATGTGTCTCAGGTTCTTATCAGGATCGCGGGAAGGCGGCGGCTCGATTGTACACACAAGAGAAAAGAGTCATGAACGAGGATCCTGGATTTGAATAATTACTTTTGAAAACTATTTTGAAATATGTTATGACATCGACACTTGAGATTTTGAGAATTATTATATGTGATTATGAGTTTTAAAATTAAAAATGTTGTTGAAAATTTACGGTGTTACAGGTGATTTTGGGATTTCTTGAATCTGATGATGAGGAAGGAGGAGATACACCATGAATCTTGTTTAGATCGACGACGTCTGGGATTTCTCCTATAAATTTCAGATTTTCTTGAACAAATAAGTAGAATATTGTTGCAAGCTGCTATTTGTTTAGATTCTTGTTTTGATTCGTTTTTTTAAAACCTGCATGATTGAATTTAGTCTGCCATTACTAATGATTACATTTTTTCCGTTTGAATGCTTTGAAAGTTTGAGTATACATGCTTTGAAAGTTTGAGTATACCTCAATGACGTTCTCTTGGATAGTTGAATAAGGTAAAGAAAGTAGAGTTAACAGAAGATGAATTACTCCGACTCCGATCAAACAAAACTGATTATAATTGTTAGATTTGGCAAGTAATCGAATTTCATAAGATGCTCTGCTTTTTTGTTACTCTGTTCCATTATGTAATCTTCTTACCTAGGTAAGGATTTACAGAGATTCATGGATTGTTGATATTTTTCTAGGGTTTGTTGGGATTGTTAGGTTTTTCTGGATTTGAAGATTTACGGTGGTCAGTGTGAGAGTGACGGTATCGGCGGAGGTAGTTTCAGGGACAGTGGTAGGTGGTCGGAAATGGTGGTCGGTGGTTGGCCAATGAGTGTATGTATAATTTATACCTAAAAGTTCAAATGAGTGGTTGGTGTGTGTTATAAGTAGCGGACCTATTTGTTTTTTTATAATTATAAATAATATTAGATTGTTTTTTATAATTATAAATAATATTAGAGTAATTGAAAAATATATACATAAAGGTACGTATTATAGTCATTTACTTGGTATTTTTATTTTATTCATCTTGTATTCAGTTTTTATTATTTATTGACCGATTAATCTACTTTTGAAGTTATTAAAAGTAAGATAAATATTTATCACGTTTTTTATTAGTATAACCACATAGTTTAAAAATAATAAAAATATCAAATATTATTTGTGTTTTAAAACAACAAATTAGAGGATGCAGGTTTATAAAATACTTCTAATAGATAAAAATAATAAAGTGATTATTGAGATTTTTCTTAGAAAAAGGATATATGTTAGGAGAAAATTTATAAAGATTAAAACATAATACTCTAATATATATATATATATATATATATATATATATATATATATATATATATATATATATATATATATATATATATATATATATATATATAAAAGATCTTACAATATCATAGTTATCTTATCTTGAAATATAACATATCTTTAAAAATGACATTGAATAGACATTGAATACAAATGATAATAAATTTATTAATTTTATAAATTAATAATAATTTAATCTATTATAATAAGCTTTTCATAATACGTTTTTAGCGAAAAAAAATTAATTAAAATTGATCGTTAACCATCAAAGATGCACATAGAATGTCTACATAGATCTTACAAATGCTGGCATGGGATATAAAACCATCAACACCATTAAACTTATCTTTTTTCTATTTTGTTGAGTCCACTCTAATTTAATTTTATAATTTTTAAAGTGAGGTTTATTATTGTTTTTATATATTAACGATATCATAAATTGAAAAATATTTCCTTTTTAAAAAGTTTAGGGTCCAAGTTTTATCGGGATTATTTTTGTAAAGACCAATATATAATAAAAATACCCCGCATAGCAAGAAGCTAGACGATAGCAAAAACAAAACAAAAATAATCAACCGAAATATTTACTAGAATTAGATTAGGAGTTGTTTTAAAAAAACATTTATAATAAAAGAATAAAAGTTAATACATAATATAGAAATATAGAAGGATATGATTGGTTGCCTGGTTGGGTTAGCAAAAGAATAGTATGTGTAAACATGTAAATCTAGATAAGAATAATGGATGGCATGAGGTGTCATTTGCAGTGGTGTGTCACGGGGCGACTCGATCACTATGTGTCACTTTGTGTTTATTCGACTAAGTCAGACTTACTACCCTTCTTGAGATGTACTAACAACTAAGAAAACAAGAGAATAAAGCTTGAGAGTTTCTACAAACGAAAGAGAAACTTGTATTATACAAACTCGAAAGAATACAAAGCAACTTCGATGGTTTGGAGCAAATGAGCTCCTCCTCTATTTATACATGTTCTCCCCCTAGGGAATTTCTAAAGATTACTCCACTAATCTTACATTCATGACTATTCTAGAGTTTTCTAGTAAATTACATGTATTTACAAGACTTCATGAAAGGTGCTAGATCTTTCTTCGATGTCCTAGAGATATTTAGGATGTTCCAGGGTCTTTTGGTCCATTCTTGCACTTTCTCGAGTACTTCGGAAGGGTCTAGAATCTCGAACGTGACACCCTCCCCCACCTATGTCCTTGACATCCTCGTTAAGTATTAGACATGTATGCGTCACTCTTGTCTCATAACTGCCATAGAACTTGTTCTCGTTCCCAGTTGGACTCGATATTCGGTAGCCCCTTCCATTAAACAAAAAAATATTTCCAATTAGGTGTTCCTTGCTTGCGAACAACTCTATCGACTACAATCTCATCGACCTCCTTATCATAAGATACGACATTTGCGACCGGTGCTCAATGTGATTCACTTCTAGAGGGGTCCTCCTTGTCTCGATTGAATGGTTTGAGACGACTTACATGAAATATAGGATGGATCTTCAAGTGTGATGGTAATTCTAATTTGTATGACCGTTTCCCAACGTTTTCAGTAACTTTATATGGTCCCTCGTATCTTCGGGTTAGGCCTTTGTGTACCTGTTGTGTAGATTTAAACATCCTTTGTGAAAGCTTTACCATCACCTCGTCCCCTACTATGAACTCTCTCGACTGCCTCTTCTCATCCGTCCATTTCTTCATTTGCTTGGTTGTCTTCTTCAAGTAGGACCTTGCTATGTCGAGCTTTTCATTCCACCATTTTGCAAACTTGTATGCAGGCGGGATGGATCCTTTATAGCCTTTTGTTAATTCTTGGGGCATCAATGGTTGTTGACTAGTTACAAGCTTGAAAGGACTTCTTCCCGTAGTCTCACTTTGCTGCAAGTTATATGAAAATTAGGCCACATCAATCAGATTGGCCCAATCCCATTGGTTTTCACTAACGAAGTGCCTCAAATAAATATCGAGAAAGTGATTTACCCTCTTAGTTTAGCCATCAGTTTGAGGGTGAAAACTAGTTGAGAAATGGAGATCCGATCTCATTAGTTTAAATAACTCTCTCCAAAATTTTCCCGTAAGCGGAAATCTCTATCACTTATAATGTTTCGAGGAAGTCCCCAGTACTTCATGACATGCTTGAAGAATAAATGTCTTGCTTCCTCAGTTGTGTAATCTCGTGGGACCGGAACAAACATTCCATACTTTGAGAACCGGTCTACAATCACCATTATAGAATCGCACCCTTCCGACGTGGGCACTGCTGAAATGAAGTACATTAATATACTCTCCCATGGTCGTTCAGAAATTGGTAATGGCTCCAACAATCATGTCGGCTTGGCTTGCTCCACCTTATCTTGTTGACAAATAAGGCATGTCCTCAAATATGTTTCTATGTAGTTTCACATATTTGGCCAATAATAGGATCGTTCTACGATTGCCATTGTAAGATGAGTGACCGGATGTAACGCACCGATTTTTAAAGTAAAATTTTCATTTTTATTTATTCAAAACATAAGTCTTACATAGATTATATTATAAAAACCATTGTCACATATTTAATTATAAAAGAGAGTTTTAGCGGAAGTCTTAAAACGATATATTACAAAAACCATTGTCACATATTTAATTATAAAAGGCAGTTTTAGCGGAAGTCTTAAAACATTATTAATGCCTTCGATGTTGGTACAGTCATGCGTGAGCCTTTCCTTAATCCGAAGAAGAACCTGAAAAGTAGTTATTCAACAACTATAAGTTGATGCTTAGCGGGTTCCCCCAAGATAACATATACCACAATACATATACAATGCATACACAAAATGACCTTCATCGTAAAGCTTGTCCGTTCTTTGGCCTTCAGCGTAACGTTGGTCCGCCCGAGTATATTGTCCTTCAACATGAAGCTGGTCCGCCCTCAACTCCCACATAATATATTTATCAACACATATACATCAAATAGACAGTTCAACACACCAGACAACTAACTAAGATATTCTAGTGGCCTAATTGCATACTACATGGCAACTATATCCTAACATGCAAAGGATACATACTGGAGTATACAATATAGTGAGAAGCCTCACCTGAACAATTTCTTAGATGGTTAACAGTTACCTGGGTAATCTAATGGGCGAGCAATGCGCCTCAACTAGTATTAACCTATATGGCTATAGGTTATTAGTCCCTATGGGA